>NW_023502976.1:1872500-2393266 GCF_014066315.1 Letharia lupina
GCGTCACGAGCCGTTCCGATCCCAAAGCTCCCTTGAGCTTCAGCATGATTGCATCACTGGCCCTTTCTCTTTCCTGAACCCCACTCGCGCTGCATTCAGACATTCCATCCCCGATAGCAAGGGCTCTAACGATCTCGATCTTGGTTTGGAAGAAAAATCCCCCGAGCGGAAGGACGAACAATTGGCATCAAACATCGAGTTGATATGGCGCTCTCGAGACAACCGCAAAGGCCGTCATACTCTCGTCGTGGACCCGTCATCTGATCCCTCCGCCCCTTTTCTGGCGCCCAAATCGACTTCTGGCCTACGAGAAGTCGGTAGAGGCATCATCCGGATGACGAGGCAATACCCTTACTGGGATGTTTCGTGGCTCGTTGCCACAATATTCACTCTGGGCTCCGTAGTCTGGGTAATCAACGCCTTTTTCGCCTACCTGCCTCTTGCGCAGCCCAGTACCTTATTCAATAACGAGGTCCTGGTAGGGGGAGGAGTTTCTGCCTTCGTAGGAGCCACCATTTTCGAGATTGGGTCTGTTCTTCTCATGATAGAGGCTGTGAACGAAAATCAAGCAGGGTGTTTTGGTATGTGTAGTCGGGAGCAAAACTCATGATCATCGATAGCGCAATCGAAACTTCCCCAAATATATATGGGAAGCAAAAGATAATCGCTTCTCAATATTCATCCCTATATCCTAGCAAGGAAAAGCTGACTCCAAAACGTTCGCTAGGCTGGGCACTGGAGCAAGCCTTCTCAGGCAACGGAGGAGGCAAAGGCAAGCTCAGGATCAGGCCTGACGAGGACAAATGTGTCCATCATCACACAAACAAGGGCAACTTTGTTGGCAAGGGATCTGGTATGGTTCAACAAAAATAAATCTAATCCTCCATGCTCACAACTCTTCAAAAGTCAAGGTATCTTCCGGCGAGGCTCTTTCAGATTCCCAAGCCTCATCCAATGCCGACTTGGAAAAGTCTGTGGACTCGAATAGTCCCGGCAGATCATGGGTTTGGTTTCCATCAACGCATGACCTGAAGACCCATTACGTACGTATTCTCGGAACCCTAATCTCTCTCTTTGGATCGCATTCCGAGCCTTGCTGTACATCTCGCGAGGATTCACTTTATAGACGTATTTTCAGGGCTGAAATGCCATCTTGATCAAGCAGCGCTGACTTCAAAAATTTCGATTCAGTTGCGAGAATTGGGTTTCCTTGCGTCGCTTGCTCAATTATGCGGAGCGTAAGTGACACCGAAGCAGTTATTTGTCGATAAAGGATTACTGATCGCGGCACACTTGGAAAAGTACAATATTCTGGGTTAGTCGCTTACCTTCTATCACAATATTAAAGGTCCTGCTTACGCTGATCAGATATCTGGCTTCACTGCTCTCCCTGGCATCAATAACAGAATGCCCCAAGGTCTACTTGATGGCATATATTGGGTACCGCAGATGGTATGTACATCTTTGGAGCAATTACTGCCTATTCCAGAATGTTATTCGATTTGCAAGACATGTGTCGTAACCAAAAGGCTCTAAGAATCCCTTCGAGCTGTTCCACTGCTCGGGCTTTGCCTTTATGAACGAATGCTGACTTTACAGGTTGGGGGATCCGGTACAAGCTGGTATCCATCACTTCGGAACAAAATTAACATGATTTGTTAGGTTTTATCATATCCGGGACGCTTTACATGCTTGAAACGCAACCGAAATGGTACAAGCCGGCATGGGAAGTTCTTGGATGGCACATTGGGCTTTGGAATGTATGCATATTGTTCAGCGAACTATCCTACTCAATAATAAAAAGAGTCGCAGGACAGGTTTTGGAAGCAGAAAGCTCTATAAACTCCCCCCCCCATGGAACCTGTCTTGCGACTCAAGGTTCACTTAGAACAGGCAATACTGACATACTTCAGTTGATAGGAGCCCTGGGGTTCACCCTTTGTGGTGCGTTGGGTCCTGCATATGGCAATAGCGGCGCCCAATACGAGGCTTCGTTGGCCACATTTTGGGGGTCATGGGCATTTTTGATTGGTTCCTTGATCCAATGGTACGAAAGTTTGGACAAACATCCCGTGATAGAGCGATCCAGCTACTTGTCGTGAAAGTTGAGAAAGTAAACCTGCGATCCAGGCCATTTTCCGGCGCATTCTCCATTACGATTCTTCAAAAACCATCACATTTAAGCACCCGAGAATGATGATGGAAAACACATGAGTGAGAACAGACCATGGCTGGTAAAGGTAGTTCCCAGCTCTTGATCAGGTACACTACAGGCAAGGTGCCAGAAAGAGTCGCTGTCGAAATTGTATGAACCTCCCACCAATATAGATAGATCTGCGTAGCTAATATTCTCGCCATATTGCGAGTATCATATCAAGACCATTCAGATCCAACTCCAACCGCTAACAACACAGGGTTTTTGCTTACTTGGGGAGTCGTATCGTCTGTGAAGTCTTTGTTGCGTGATGGGTTTTTGGCTATTATACAGTAAATCATATGAAAATTCAAAAGATTATTATCTTCTAAAGTCGCGTGGAAAGAATCATTAAAACCGATGCTTTTTTGATGATCTTTGTCAAGCCTGACAGTATTCAGATTGTGGCACTTTTTGCGTAATTCCTCGTGTACAATCGAAGTGAAAATGGTTGGGAAACCTCCCTACCGTCTTGCAAGCTGTTCGATGAGAAGCCTGAATGCTTTCTTCGCTGAGCAACCAAGACCATTGGAACCTAGGAAAACTTCCTATGAAACGATAGTGACAGGTTCTGGTGTTGCTGTGTACATAGAACCCCTTCGGAGCGGGTGGGCGGGAAAATGGAGATGGGAAGCCGATGTTTATGTTCAAAAGTCTGTTTTTTCGACCGGACCCAATTCCACCGTGATGCCTGCTATCTACTCGAGGGGGAAAAAAGAAAGAAAGAGCAAAGATGAGAAGGGTGGGATTCGAACCCATGCGGATTTTCATCCAAATGAATGCAGCAACCAGGTCTGATCCACAGGAAAGCATTGCCTGTCTTGTAAACGATGTCCACGAACCACTCAAGCAGAGAGCCACCAATTGTCTAAAACTTGAGAACGTATAACATCGGAGAGAATCAAAAAACATGTGACTCTTCTGCGAATAGAGTAGCCAACGATTACCGACTCTTCCCTATACGCTGCCCTTTAACTTGTGCCTCAAAGTCTTCCAGCAGCCGCTGCGCGTTCCTTAACTCGCATCTGGGCAGCGACATGTTCCAACGCACCTTGTATTCGTAGCCCATACCCGTCTGTCACTTGCCGACAATTTTTACAGTCTCCCATTCCTCTTCATTTAGTGCCAAAGCTCTTCGGTCCCGAGGCTGCTGAGGAAGTGGTGGGGTAACGGTGGAGTGAGAGGTATGCAGATTTTCTGAAGTCAAAAAATGTACTTACGGCGATTGGAAACTACGTGCTGAGCTGAATCTTAGGCACCCTCCAATATATATCCTCCCTTTTCTCTTTTCATTAACCGGCTAAGTAATAAAGTTCGATTTCTCTAAAGCGCCATGTTTTATAAGAAGAGCTGGTCTCTAATAATCGGCCAGTAAACTCCGACTCGGACGGCGGTTTTGATTCGGATATGAAATCTATATAGGATGGAAAGAGCAATATAATAGATTTGCATATGAAAAAGGACTGTTCTATTTATACTTCTGAGAGCGAATCTACTCATAACAATAAGGCAAAAGAGGAAAGGAGAATCGATTGAGGAAAAGGAGGAAAAGGAGGAAAAAGAGGAAAGAGAGGAAAAAGAGGAAAAGGAGGAGGAGAAGGAGGAGCAGTGCAATACAATGCAGGGAGTCTAGTGTAGAGCAGAAGCTAAGGAATATTGCAAACATTGTATCCTTCGAGAACGTGTACTTACATGGTCAATAGTTTGCCCATCTGCGCCTTTGAATTACGTTCCCACTGGAACCTTGTCTGTAGCATTAACATGGCTACTCTGTTCAATACGTGATCATACATATTGAGCTCGAGCCAGTAGCTTCTCGGTAGGCCAAAATTGACTATATTTATTGTATACAAGTAAGTATGTTGATCGTGCACTGATCACCCGGCTCGCGACCGTAGGGCGGCGCTCAACCTAGACTCTAAGAAGGGTGACATGGCGTCTTGCAGTGAGAAATACAAAATCCGAACTTTAACTCCAATCGTGAATCTCTGTCATTTCTTTCTACACGCTCATTTTATCAAATTGACTCGGGATTTCTAAAGCCATGTCTTCCAAAGAAAAATACACGGTCATTCTACCAACCTACAATGAAAGAAGGAATCTACCTATCAGTAAGTCACCATAAGCTGAAACCTAGCTGCCTCTCTCCCCTTTGTCTCCATACTGATGGACGCTTTCATAGTCACTTGGCTCCTCAATCGCACCTTCACGGAGAAGTAATACCACCTTCTTTCCGCGAGACCTCCTCTGACGAGCTCTCTCCCCTGCAACATGCTAACGCCCTGGCTCTCTCAGCAAACTTGACTGGGAAATAATCATCGTCGACGACGGCTCCCCTGACGGCACCTTGCAGGTAGCTCAACAACTCCAGAACTTCTACGGCAGCCGCATCGTCCTTAAACCCCGCGCAGGCAAACTTGGACTGGGTACTGCGTACGTCCATGGACTCAAGTACGCTACGGGGTCCTTCGTAATCATCATGGACGCAGATTTCTCACACCACCCTAAATTCATTGCCCCAATGATCGAAAAACAGAAGACCGGCGACTACGACATCGTGACTGGCACTCGATACAGCGGGGACGGTGGAGTTTACGGCTGGGATCTCAAAAGGAAGTTGGTTTCTAGAGGGGCGAACTTGTTTGCGGATACGGTGCTCAGGCCAGGGGTCAGTGATTTGACAGGGAGCTTCCGGCTATACAAGAGGGCGGTGCTGGAGAGTGCGATTGCCCAGACAGAGAGCAAAGGATACACGTTTCAAATGGTACGTATACTCCAGAAGGGTCCATTCACCGGCGAGTGGCAACTTGCGTCGCGAGGCATTTGATGGGACCTACAATGAGGACCCTCGAATCTATTTTCCAACCCAACTCGAGGCTTAGAGGCAGACACGCTGATAGTGAAATCGTTTGTAGGAATTAATGGTCAGAGCGAAGGGTATGGGATATAGAGTCGCGGAGGTGCCGATTAGCTTTGTTGACCGAGGTGAGACTCTTGTGCAACTTGGTGCTGACGTTCAAGCGGCTGACAACCTCAAGTTTACGGAGAGTCCAAGCTAGGTGGAGATGAAATCGTTGAGTATGCGAAGGTGAGCCCTGTGAGAAAGTACGATCCTCGAGGCTGTCTGCTAAATCTGATACGTCTAGGGAGTTTTGAATCTCTGGCTGAAGGTCTAAGGCTTGATACGGCGTTGTAATGGGAATATACCCCGTGTCTTGGTTCTTCAAAAGGTTTACTACTGCTGTCCGACAATCGTAATATTGGCATTTAAGCGTTTCTGACATATAAATGTTTCCGAATTTGCAAATCCGAACTGCTAACGTTTGTGTACCATCGCCTTCAAAACTCCCAGAAAACGAATCGAGGACAAACCGTCAGTATTGGTATTAGAAGTTGAAGACAGAGTATAATTTATCAGCAGTGGATCTATTAGCATGATTCTATTGAGCAACCAAGGGGTCCAGTTCGGAGTTGAACCCAATTGTAGCTTGCACATGGGTTCGAAGGGGCTAAGGTGCATGTCAAACCACAAACAATGGGGCATCGTACCTACAGTGATATATCGTCCACGTTTGCCGTAGGTTCCAGCAACTTGAACCGCTGGCTATCCTACATCTGTAACAAGTTGTGGTGCTGGGACATGGAGCCGGCGGAGAAGATCCTTATCTCTCCCTCCCTCCCCCCCCCCCTTATTCGGCATATACACAGTCTTGGTTAACAAATGCGTTCGAATTCACCAGAAAGATGCCAGTCTAGAACAGATCTTGTCCGAGCAGATTCCATTGCGTCAGCAGCTTCTCGATGAGATGAATTAAATTCGACCCCCGATCCCAAAATCATCTCCCCCGGACACCAGTGCTCAGGAACAAATCGCTTCTATACAGTAATACTCTTACATGTTTCTACCTCCAGTCACCTGCATTTATCAGCCAATACTCCCTCCTATCAAAACCGTAGAATAGAGACCTTACCATGATAGTCTGGCCATTCACATACGAAAATAAAGGACTAGCAACTGCCAAAATTGCACTGGCTGCTTCCGTTGCGGTGCCTGGTCTTCTGAGAGGAATGTCGGCATATGAATTGCTCCCTGCGGCTTCTTTCTGCGCCCTAGGTATTCCAAGGGCAACCTGGTTACCATCCGGGGTCGTCACAAAGGCGCCTTCTTCTTTGGCGGCTGTGAGGCGTGTTAGGATGTGGCCAAAGGCGACGCTGTAATGGCAGGTGGTCAACTGGAAGGAAGCGACAAGGAAGAACAGCGAGGGAGAAATACGTATTTGCACGGACACCAAACGAAGGACCCCATTCTTTCGCTATGACTTTCGAAAGACCGGTCACGCCTGCTTTCGCAAGTCCATAATTGGCTTGTCCTCTAGTGTCTATCAGTGAGATATCTCAACGGTTTTTTTTCTGATCCCATACGCGTTGCCATTAATTCCACTCGTACTGCTGATGTTGATGATATTTCTCGGCTCTCCGTCCTTGACTCTGAAATACGGGGCGGCTGCTCTGACAAGTTTGAACGGTGCGGTATTGTGTAAAGCGATGATGGTGTCCCATTGTTTGTCCGTCATCTGGCCCATACCATTAACCACCATACATTCCCGGTTTCGGACTCAGAATCGGAATCGGCTTCTGGAATAGGGCCCATACCTTGTGTATTACTCCGTCCCAAGTGAAGCCAGCATTGTTGACTATAATGTGGATCTTGCCCCCTCCAAATTCGGCGGCTTTCTTCACAAGCTCGTCAATGTACTGTGCGTTTAACATATCGCCAGGCACAGCTATTGCTTGTCCGCCTGCGTCATTGATGGCTTGTGCGACTGCGTTCGCCTTAGCTATTCATTAAAGGTTCATCAGCGTTCAGGCCATGGAACGGTAGAGCAACTTGGCGGAGAAGTACCGGCATCTATATCCTGCACCACAACCTTTGCGCCCTCATGTGCAAACAATTGCGCGGCTTCTGCCCCAATGCCTTGGCCTGAGCCCGTTATGATGGCCACCTGACCACCCAGCATACCCTTGGCAAAGAGGTGCCCGGCAATCTGAGCGATACGCTTCTCTGCCATGGTTGAGGACTTTCAGCAGATGGATTGACAGAATCTCCAGGCTTGGGGTCGAAAGAAGCTGTAGCCAATTGCGAAGGTCCAAGCAGTCATTGAATGAGGTTTTGAGCGGTATTTCTACAAAGATGTAGGTTTCTGCGGCAGCCGAGGTATGACGTTGTCAGGAGCCGTGGGAGCCCACTCTGCATACGGGAAAACCTTTCTCCTAGCGCACCGCAAGGTCACCAAGGCAAATTGCTTTGATACATACGAGCAATCGCTTCTCTCCAAAGTTGAGAAATCTTCGAATTGTCCCTTCATGACGGAATGATTTCCCCGAAGCGCCTGCTTGCTTATGAGGCCTGTATGCTGGCATCAGAAGCAATACTGCTCGTTGCTCTGCTGGCTCGTAGGATGAACAGTGCTGGTTTCTCGGATAAATGAGGTCCAGAAGAGTCGCATGTTCATATCATTTCCGTTTGATCTGTCTGATAGTAACGACGTCCCCTTCCAGCTGCCAATCCACGTTGCTTTTCTCCTTGAGCTCCCGCCATCGTCGTTGTGCCGACCTCTCTAGAAACTCTGGGTCAACGCTCAAGTAGCTCTTCCCCAAGCACTCTAGAGCGCGCCGTCTCATCCCTTCCTCACTGTACTCCAACAGCCGTTGCTGATGACAGCTCATCAATGTTTTCACTTTCCAGAACGCATACCAGTTATCGTGAACAAGAGCCTTGAGCACTGCCTCAACTCTTACATTCTTATAATTGTAGCGACATTTCACTTCAAATGCTGTAGCTAGATTGTTCTGCCGGCATGACACGTCGAGTATATAGAATCCCATGAACTCGTGATATTCAGATGCGGTCAATGGAGTTACAGGATGTATATTGCGTAATAGATGCAGCAACGCTGGATGGTAAGATTCCATGTGTCTCATCAGTATAGTAGCGCGGATCAAGAAAGCATATGCTCGTAAGGCAAACATGTCTTTGCGGGCTGAAGCTACGATTGCTTCACGAACTTTTCGCATAGCCATCAATATCACTGACAGTTCTCTCGAGTCTTCTGTTGAGACTTGAGGTGCACTCCCTGAAGCTTTTGCCTCTGAAATGGGGTTGGGCCGATCAGAGCGATTCCCAGAAATCCCATCGATGGAAAGAGAGGCAAATGCTCCGTCGAGAGTGTCGTTATCGCCACCATGAGGATGGCACCGTTCGTATCTGTCAACGACTTTGCGGAAGTATTCTTCTTGCGTCTTGAAATTTAGCAGCCTACGGAACGCGTCAGCGCAACCTGATAACAGAGCAATTTACGCACCTGTTATCGCCTTTCGAGGGTAAGCCTATGCTTTCCAGAGGATCCACGGAAACTTGCTTGAGTCTACTCATTCCCCTAGGTGGACGGTAGGGTTCCAAGCCGGGTTCCATAGCGATAGGGTCAGCTGTTGGACGTGACTGGGTGTCCCATCAATTCGCAGGGAAATTGCCGCGAAGAGTGCAATGCGAGCAGGGAAGGCACTGCGAATAGCATTGAAATACAGTCTTTATGCGAATCGATTGGCAGTCAGCTTGGTGCTTGAGCTTGCAAACCGGAGATTGGGCCTTAGCTACGAAGGATCGACCAAGACACCTGAAGCTTGAAAGCCAAGGCCGGAGTGGTGTCTTGGAAATTGTGCGATCATACTACAAGAAACGATCGGTTTTGGGTGGCACGGTTGCAGTCGTTGCAGTTGTTATGTGGGTACGGAGTAGAAAGGTTGAACGCGTAGAAGACACACGCAGGGATTACTTGAAGTTTAGCTGCATGCCTCTGCCGGATGCCCCGCCGTCCTGACTTGAGTCACGTGACATGGTGAAACAGCATTTGACAAGTGCTGGAGCGTGCAATAATAAAAAGTAAAGTATTATAATGGCCACCCGTCGTATCCCTTCACGCGCCAAAACGACACCCATTGAGACCCTTCACAGCCTCCTGACCGTGCAGGAAGCGGATACTGCATTCAGAAGCCGGCCTGTAACCAATTTCCTGCTCAATTATGATGAGCTACCTGCCTGGCGACAAGATAACCATTTCATCTTAACCCATTACCGTCCGACATCGAATTCGGTCTTCACATCTTTCCAGAGTCTATTTCAATTGCATAACGAGTCTGTCAATATCCACTCTCACCTTTCCGCTGCTTGGATTTTTTTCTTCATCGCCCTGTCTCTTTATGCTTTCGAACGACACGCAGTTACATTGGCCGATACCATAGCCTTCTTATTCTTCTTTTCCGGTGCTGTCACATGCTTAGGCATAAGTGCTACCTACCACACGGTATCGAATCATTCACCAAAGGTACGGCTACCCCTGACAGCATGCTTCTTCCCAATCTAAGTTTGCAGATCAATCAATGGGGAAATCAAATCGATTACCTGGGCATCGTCATTCTCATTTCTGGAAGTTTCGTGCCGAGCGTATATTATGGCTTCTATTGTGAGCCAATGCTGCAAAGATTCTACTGGGGCATGGTACGTTTAAATAAAACGTAGAGTAACCCCGCAACGATCCATTTCTGAACAACGGGTTGTAGATCTCTACAATCGGCATCGCCTGCGCTGTTGTATCCCTGAACCCAAAATTCCGCTCCCCTCTTTGGCGATCATTTCGAGCAGGCATGTTTCTCGGTTTCGGTCTCTCCGCCATCTTCCCAGTCTTGCATGGAGTGTATATGTATGGACTTGAGCAGATGAGATATTCGATTGGTCTTGATTGGGTCCTGTTGCAAGGTTTCCTCTACATCTTAGGAGCCGCCATTTATGCTGTGTGTTTTCGCTCCTCAAATCTCCGTGTCTGCACTGAAAGGCTGATCCAAGATACAAGGCACGTGTACCTGAGAGGTTCCAGCCTGGGAGATATGATATCTGGGGGAGCTCCCATCAAATATTCCAGTAAGACGCATTTCTGAGTTGTCATTCCCCAATCCGAATTGCTTTCCAAGTCGCAAGATATGTCTCAACAGCAAAACGTTCCCGCAAGCCCCAGCTTACTCCTTCAACGTGTCTCATGACTCCTTTCTGTGTCGTGTTAAGAAAACACTGACTCTGAAATCTACCAGTGTCCTCATAACCCTGGCCGCAATGTCACAACTCATAGGCCTGTTGACCGCTTTCCACCATGCACGGACATCGTCCAAATGCTAGAGCGTGACGGTAACCATATACGCTCATACCTCCCCCTTCGGTAACATGATATTACGCTTCAGGTCCCTCGGATGAGGATCGCTTCTATTTGGCTTCGAACTTGCAACCCTTCTGTACGTGGCTTCCCGTCGTTGTACAGTCTCTAGTATAAATGAATTTTGAGTAGCTAGAGTCAACATTCAGGGAGGAAACGAGAGAGACGACTGTTCATCTGGTCGACTTGCCACGTGATGTTGGGATGTCGTGAAGACATAATAAATACTGACCCTCGCTAGCTTCCGTATGAAGAAATTAGAGAGCGTGAGAGTAAATGGAAAAGCGGGTGGAAAAACCCCAAAGATCACCACCAGCGTTCGCGTACTTGCCCAGGAAAGACAGGGAGAAGAATAATATTGCCCGGCGAATGTGTCACCATGGGAGCTTTGTACCGCTTGGCTTGTTCATCTTACAGTTTAGAGTACATCGAGGCAAAGCCTTAAAGGCTTGGAGCCAGCAGGCAGCGTCTGCAAGAATTCCCTAAATCATACCCAGTCTACTGCTTAGCTTGTAGTACAACGCCTTCATACTCCCTGCTCTGAATGTAATCCAGCGTTCTCTGGAAGTGCTTTTTCGGAGCCTCTAAGCTCGAACTTTCCTGGTTCGTTTGCAGATTCGAATGTATGAGCTCGATAAGGCCGTTTAGGTATTTCGTCGTCACCTATTTCACCGTCAGTACGTCTTGATGACACTGTCATGTTCCTGGAATTAGGCCCACCGTCTCATTTTGCTGATCGAAGTAATATACATATCTATTCAAGATCTCCACGAACAGCTCCACTGACACTGCGGTATCCATACAAGCATCTGCCACGCGGAGCGCGCGCTGTAGACATTCAAGCACGCGCTTGCCGTCTCGATAGAGCTGATCAAATATCAGCCGTCAGTCGCCGTGATCGATGCATCGATTCAACCTACATTCTTGGCATCCTCCTCGCCTTTCGCCGGAATCTCCACGGCCCACCAGAGATGACTGGCCAAATATACAGCTCGACACTGATCCGGCTTCTTCAAGAGTTTACTGCCATGTAACGCGCATTTGGTAATTAGCGTATCATAATTCTCTTTTCCGAATCCTCTGGTGGAATGCAGCGCGCCTGCAATCACGCAAACGGCTTGGAACTGAGCCCTCGAATCGCTGATAGCTTCCTCATATATTGTAAATGCTTGCGCGAAGAATTCATAGGCCACCTCTTCAAAGCCTGCTTGATCGGCCACTTGACCGCAGGCCACGAAAAGGCGGAGACATAAATCAGCGGCGCCATTGCGGGTATAAAGCGCAGATATCGACGAGTGCATGAATTTGTAGAGTGCGGAGGATTGGGATTGCCAACTGTCGTCGTAATGTTCTCTTATTTTGTATCTGCGGGCGAGCTTGAGGGATGAGGTGAGTAAAGCAGGCGTAGTGTACTTGATGCGTTCGTTGCCATCCGAAAAGGCGTTGCGAGCAGCTTGGAGCAGCTTGAACTGTATGTCGTTGTCGGGCGATTGGATAAGGTGCACCAGTCTAGCAAGCAATCCTTGCTCTGTTACTGTTTCGTCTGTCTCGGCACCTCGTCGCTGACTTGGGACACCGGGATAGCCAGCGGGCTGCTGGATGCCTTCCTTTATGAGCACTCTCAAAATTTCAAGTACGTCGTCTAGTTGTTCGGATGACGAGATTCTAGTCTGATTGCGGAGGAGGTTTTGGACCACCTCACAAGCGACTGCACGGCGCGTAGGATACGTCTGTACGTGAAGAAGGGGTATGAAGTTTGGGAGAGCTAGGGCTGTGTACAAAGAAACATAGGATTTGATTGGTGCGAGAAGAAGAGCCAAAATGTTCGATTGTGTAGGCGCTGAATGCAGGTCGGCACTGTTCGCAAACTGTGCAACTTTTTCGCTGGCGTACGAAAGTATCTGGTCGACATATTCTGCGCTTCAATTAGCAAAAAATCCGAATCTCGAAAAGGGTGAGGCTACCTAGCCGTTCGGGGTATATGTTACTATTATCATGTTAGCTGCGTTTCATCTGGAAGACACCCGTACTCACAGAGCAAGTTTGGATAAGGAGACGAGCAAAGCGATAGTATCTTGGATGTGTAAACGCTGCGTATTGACCAAGTTGACGACTTGTTCGTAAAAAATCTCATAAAGCTTGACATCTTCAGGTATGCCTCGGTTCTTGCTCGAGGGTGGCTTGTCACCATCTTCTTCAGAGGTGGCGGGGTTTTTTGAGTTCTCGTCTGGCCGACCTTCAATCTCGCTCGACAGTGGTTCTGTCGGCTTATCTCCATTGACTTGCTCGCCATTCGTTTGCTTTCCCTCGGTCCCATCAGCCTTTGCTTGCGGCATCTCATTCCCTTTCGATACACGGAGTTTCTCCAGTAATCTGGTAGTGGCTTCTTCTTCTGTTTGCTTGCGGTCTTCGGGTGATTCTAACTCTGCTTCTCGCGCAGCATACGATGATAATCGATCCATCAGGCCAATTACTATCGCTTTGATATTGACGTGTGGATTCAATCGAGCAATTGCAGAGAGCAATTGATCCAAAGTATTAAGATGGAATTCGTCTGGAAATACCTGCGTTATCACTAGATCTCGTATTAGTTGCTGAATGTAAAGCACGCTTGTGCCGATGTGCAAACCTTCTAGAAGATACTCTTGTGCTAAAACGTCTCTACATTGAACGACTTGCTCCAGAAGCGGTTGCAGAATGACCGTCTTGTATGCATCGAGGTCGACTAGTTGACTCAGTCGTACCAGATTATTTCCCACCAGTAGCTGTAACTCTTGCCTTTCCTTCGTTCTCTGTTCCCTCTCTCTCGAATGTCCCTGGTGTTGCAGCCTTACCCACAACTTGTTCATTTCAACAAAATTTGTCAATATGAACGATATTGAATCCTGAAGATTTCCTTCCGGCCCATCCCCACTCCCTGCAGGCAACGAATCTCTTGCCTGTCCAGAGAGATAATATCGGAGGAACAGACCGCGTATTGGATGTTGTACCCCTCGACTCATTTCCATCATGTCTTTCATAATCTCTTTTACAGGCGCATCTTCAATTCCCATATATACAGTTCCAACAGTGATCATGAGGTACAGTCGAGGTACGATATTTCCTGCATACTGGACTAATTCATACAGATCTGCCAGATGATTGACAGGGTGAGATTCGCGGAGGTAGACGGACAGGTGCCTGAGAGCGTCGAAGACAGACATATAAAGCTCGTAATACTGTTTAGGTCCTAGGCTGCTTGTCCGAAGCTCGGACACAAGTGTGGAGCTTTATGGAGACAGCTTGCAGTCAGCCCTGTTGTCTTTCAAAGCATTGAGAGCATTCATAAGTTTCGAGCTTCATACCTGCACTTCAATGCATCCATGAGCTTGCCTGGGGTCTCCAAGCACTTGCGCATGAGGTGTGTTTGTTGCCGTACCAGGACCAAGGCATCTTCGAGTAGCCTAGCTTGATCCTCAATGGCCGGAGGGGAACCCATGCGGTCGGACATTTTGATGGCGGGATGTTGCAGTTGGCAGCTTGTGCTTTGCTGCAAGCACTTTCACCTATGCAATGCTTGTAAAAACATTCGTGGTTCGTTGTTGAGCATTACTATTTGAGCCGCGCTAAGGGTTTCCGTATGCCGAGACGGAGCTAAAGCCTGGGGAAAAGACAGCCAACTCAGTTATTTCTGTACACACAGAACATGGTAACTATTTCATTGGCAGGTTCAAGTGATGTGGAAACCACCGGAACGGGTTCTTAAGTCCTGCCATTACTTTCATGTCGTTGCCATTAATGCATATCTATTGGTCTAACTCTAGCTCGAGCTCACACGCTTCAAAACGCCCTTCGCTATGTAAGACACTTTTTGGTGCATAAATCGTTAATCGCTCGCGCATTTCATGGCTTTTATTAATCTCGAACCATAGAATCGTCAAGCCATCAAACCATCGTACCACCGAATCATCGTCTTCTTGTCCAGCATTTCCGTAAAATGGGGGATCCTCCAGCCTCTCTGCTACACTCACTGCCAAGAGGCATCGAAAGCTTCTCGTAGAAGTCACTCCATGCAGATCAACTTTGGCCTCGCACAGTCGTGGGGCCCCCGCATGGGTTGCGGCTGTTAATGACTTTCGGGAAGCTACTCGGAGCGGACGGGTAACAGACAATTTGTGTGTTCGCAGTCTTACGTCTGAAAGGTGCCGTGTGACATGGTTTCAGCCTTTTTTCCAGAGGTTCCGTGCTCTGCCCGTACCGACTGCCGTTGCTGACGCACCCGAGAGCAATGTTGAGGTCGCATTCCACACCGGATAAGAAGTATGCCACATCCCATCATCGTATGTCTTCGTTGAAGCCGTCGGTAGAGTGCTAGAACTTATGACAGCAGGAGGTGGAGGTTGAAGGGGAGACGGAATGCTCGCAGCGGCTTCTGGGCCTTTTGCTTCCGGATTTTTTGCTTCTGCCGGCTGCGCAGCCTCCGAAGCCCGATTTAAGCTTGCCAAGGACATAGAAACAGCCGGAATGGAGGTCCAGGTGGAGGCTGAGGATAGCGTCGAGGTGGAGAACGAAATTACGCATTTCACACTTGAAACACTGGTAAAGGTTTGGCTTGGGGGAGGCACTGTTGACGATGATATTGGTGTTTCTGCAGGATTGACGAGGGTATAGGACGGAGATGTTGTCGGAGCAGGGTTTTCCGTGATATCTTGAATAAAAATAATATCCACGGTCTTTGCGGGCTCCATTTCGCTGACAGTCTTCGTCGTTATAATCGTTTCGATCGACGGTGACGTGCTGCTTGCGGAGGCGGTGACGGTCTTAACGCTGTCCGACGTCTGGATGAGAGTGAGGAGATCTGGTACCGAAGCAGATGAAGGTGTGGGAACTGAGCCTCCATCAACGGCCACAACAGAATATGCGACGCGCCTTCGGACTGCAGGCTGTTTGGGAGGTGCCTGGGGTTTCAGTGGAAACGCATGGGAGATGTGAGTTAGAGAGGAGAGCGCTGATATGACTAGAAGAGACGTGAGACGCATGATTGAGGTGATCAGAGCAAGAGAGTATGAACTGGGAATTGTCGAAGGGAGCACAGAGTAGAAGCACTCGAGAATCAAGATACTTTCGCAACAGGTGGGAATTACGCAGTATGCAGATGCAAATGCAGCGTGGGGGAGAACGAGAGACAGAGAACTTAAGAAAAACATTTTTCTACCAATTGATAGAAATTGAAGATGGCTGGTGAACATGGTATGTATTTTTGGAATTGAGGTTCGCGAAGGAGGAAAGAGGTTGGGGCAACCTGAACGATCGCCGGAATTCACGTGGCTGGAGCCCGGACGCGCTAGTTATGTGTAGGACCTCCGATTAGCGCATTCTACTATCAGATCCGATAAGGAGTTCGTGAAAATAAGTTGCGTCTGATGCATATCGCAGTGGAAGTTTTGTATCGGTTGGTGCGCCGGCCCATGGAAAAAGCCAAAACCTTTCAAGACATCTCTAATTCAGTGCACACAGGCAGAGTTGCAAATAAATAGTGAAAACCAGAAGCCCAAAACAGACCATAAAGCATTAAGACAACCTCATCAAGACCGCGCAACCATCAGCGACCTCAGATACTCGGCAAAACCTTTCTCAATGCTCGCAGAGAAGTTTACAAAGAATGCCATCGCTTTCGAGCCGGGAATCGGGCAATGCTGCAACAAAGCTTTTACATTCAGGACCTGTAAATCCCTGATCGCGACGACGTGCTTCATCCATTCCATGTCATCGTCCATTTCGTCCAGTCTTGCTATCAAGGCAAAATCCGCCTTGCTGTAGGTATTTTTTTGTTTCCAGTATAAGGCGGGCTTGTTTGCAAGCGACGGTGTCCCTCCTTCGACATAGAGGTCAAGTTGTACCAAGCGCAAGTTCTGCGAGATGAACGCGCAGGCATTGCGCCATTCGCAGCGATCAAAGTCTTTGGTGTATGGTAGAGAGCGTTTGACAATATTCATTCGCTTGATGGCGGAGAGAGCGGCAGGCGTCAGGTCTTGTAGGAAGGGGAGGATGCTTTCGATATCCGTGCCAAAATCGAAAGTATGCTCCGAGTACAAGACGTGGGAGGCCTCGGCGTGGATCTGTTGGTTCACACCTAGGATCGAGGAACGTATGTCTCCGGGGCCTCTGTAAAGGCAGTATGTCGATTCGGCACTGCGAGAGCGCATTCGATCGGCTATGTACCTGAACTTGCTTCGTCGTCGCATTTCTCGCTTGCGTCGCCCGTATATGAATTGCTCCTCCGTACGTATGCGTAGAGTCATATCCTTGTGATGCGAAAGCAAGAGCTTGTATATAATGAGACGGATCTCTGCTGGCACCTTCAGGAAGGGCGCCGTGGCCATTGTGGACTCCGACATGCGGGCAACGTCTGCGTGCACAAAGGATCCGAGACTGATTCCCTACTCTGCACCACTAGGTAAGATGAATGTGTGGATGGACCCAGCGAAAATTATGTGTGATGAAGATTAGGCCACGACGTGATAAGATGCGCGGTTATGAGCTCTTATGCATTTCTGCAAAGAACATCGAGAGAAGGGAAAATTGTTCCCATCTCGAGTCAGCTACTCGTATCATGTTAGGTACGTACGTTATCGTCAGATGCGTTTGAATGAATGGACTAGTCCTAGTGTGTCCTTGTGGAATCAGCGGTCAGTGTCTTAATACGACCAATCAGCGTACGATCGCATCCGTTCTTAACCTCCAGGGTGCTCCGTAGTCTAGTAGACTGGGGCCAGGTGGGAAATCCCGCGTACATCCTGCGCCTCAAGGAAACGATATCTGACTGCATCTGAAGATTGTTGATTATCTGGCCTCTCGGACCGAGGGAGCGATGATTGACTGTCAAATGTTTGCGGCCTCGGTGGAATTTTCCTCTTGGCGAAAGCTAAACAGAGTAAATTTTGGCCCGTACCATAAGCTCAGCATCGTTGCCAATACACGGTAACATGAATGAATATGGTCACGGATGAAAGATGGTGATCTGACTTGGTTCCTAGGACGAAGCCGAAAACAGTGGGATTGCAACAGTTGGGGTATCGTAAATTGAATCCAAGGCAAAGCTTCAAACTTCAAACTTCAAACTTCCACAAAGCGCCTCTCACGATGGGCCCCTTGCTCTTCCTCTTCCACTGCCTATGCCTCTTCCAATACCGCTCCCGGCCCCTCCAGGCGTTGTGCCACCTGCTCTGGCCGTTCCTCTTACTCCTCCTTGACCGCCCACCCCAACATATCCATTGCCCCCTGCTCTGCCGACCCCTCGGCCTACACCTCTACCTCTTCCTCGTGGGCCCTTGGTAGTCAACCCTTCTGTCATCCTCCGTCTTTCCTCTTCCTCCTTTTCCCTCCCTCTCGCTTCCTCCCTCCTTGCCTCTTCTACTTCTCTCCTTTCCTTCTCCTGCCGCCTCAGCACCACCTCGTTCTCCCCATCCGCGATATCCTGACTTGCCCCCTGCCATCGCGGATTCAAGATTAGCCGTTGATTGTGTTCGGTCTGGCTGAGTATGCGCGTCCACGTTGTGAGGAGAGTAGATGCATTTGAGACTGTAGCAGAAACTGTTTCCATGTTACTCTTGGCTTTCTCCAAAGAGTCGACGACCCCTGAGATGACCTGGTTCATGGTGCGGACGGAGGACAGTTCGCGGCGAAGAGATGCTTCGTGGGCGGCAAGGTGGTCTTCTTCAGTATCTGGTGGTTGGGCAGGAGGTTGGGACTTCGAAGTCTCAGGTTCAGGTCTCCGTTTTTTGGTGGGCACGGAGGGTGAGGCGAAGAGGTCTTCTGTGTCGTCGGCGTCGCTGTCCGAGAGGGATAGGGAGTTAAGGTCTGGGGGAGTGACACCATTTCGAGCCATTATTTTGTAACAACAGGAAACACAATGTTTACACGGCCGAATCGGAGACCTCTTGCGCCGACTGGTTCAGTTGTCAAGGTTGGAAGACGTGTTGTTGATATTGGAGGGTACTCTACGCGCTTGGGCTTTTCAGCCATTCCCCACTAAATTCCCGCCCTGCCACAGCATTTTGACGACATTCCATCCTCAACATGACTACAACTTCCTTACCCTCTGCTTCCAATCCCTTCTACTCCAGATATTGTAGCATCATGCATTTGCAGCACATTATTTATTACTGCATTGAATAGCTAGCTCCGCCGAATCCTGTGCTCCAACGGCTTCAATTCGCCCGACGATCAACCATCGTTCCAGCACCCCCTAGCTAATATTCACTTGCTGCGCTCTGAGGTCGACAAAAAGCTAAGCAGTTAGCACCACTAAGCGACCGTGTTGAACGCCTCGGGTTGTACTTGGATATTGCAGTATGGCAACAACGCCTCCGTCAACATTAGCTGTATATACACCACCGACGCCGCTTCACGGTGCAAAGTACGACGAGCATTGCCCGAAACCCACTCGCAAAGCCACGCGCAACTCTTCATCACGCACCCAACGCGCCATTGAGACCCCACCTCCAAACCCGGTTAATTCTCAACACATTTCAGCATCCCTAGATCCGAAGAAGCCGAATACGCTACGTCCTGCCCCTCACACCTATTCTCCTCCGTCTTCGACACATACGTCTCCTCGTAAGAAGTCTTTAAGAGGCCCATTTTCATACCACAACAAGGACGCTAGCGCCATGGATGGTGCCGGTCCATCTTCAGGAGCTCCATCGCTCGATCTGTTCCACAACCCTGACAAAAATCCCACCTTGCAACAACCGTCGTTACATCCTGCTGCAAATATGCTTCCCACACCGGCGAAGACACCACGGAAGAAGCCCGTGCAGCCAGCAGCCGTCCAAGCTGCAGCTAGAGTACTTTTTCCTTCTCGACCAGATACAGTGGAAGATGCAATGCCGAATCCACGCAAGAGAAGAAACAAGAGGCATGTCGGTTTCTCCCTTTATAGCTCCATGGAAGATGATGGCGACGCGGGCTCGGAAAACCAGATCGAAATCTATACGGACTCCAAAGACAAAGTTCCAGAGCTGGATCCGAGTGAGGACAATCCATTCTACGACCAACATGCTCGGACTGTCGCTTCTGTAGAGCCTCGCAAAACGAAAGCTAGCAAGAAGCGGAAAGCGGAGCACAGTATAGATACGAGTACAGAGATCGAGGAGGCTTTCAACCGCGAAGAAGGCATGGTCTACGTCTTGTAAGCACTTCCATCCCTTCATCTCACTGAAGGTGGCACTGATTCTTGTGTTCAGTCGCGGCAAGAAGATGTATCGAAAATTTCCCCATGATGGTCTAGAGTATAATGACACCAACAACCGTGGAGACAGTGAGCGCGAGTCCTCTACTATACGTCCATTGACTCGTTCCTCAATCAAACCGCGCCTCCTTTTCCCAACGACGCAACAAATCCACGAGCGTACCGTATCTACCATTGACGATGAAGAAGCTCCCACTGACATCGAAGATCCCCAAGACCATGAGCTGACCGACCCGGAGGACGAGAAACCGATTACCACTCCAATTAAGGCCTCAGTTTTCTCACCTGCAACTCCGCCGACCACTGGCCACGCAACTAGAGCAGTCACCAAGAAGGCAGCACTTGACTCGCCTTCAGGTCGACCGGAGCCGGTCCAAGCCGTTCCGTATGAGCGGCGTGGTAAGAAAGTCAGTCCGTTTGATGCATGGGCACGCACGAAGGCTGGCATGAGTGGGAGTGAAGGCAAAGGGAAGAAGAGGGAGGGAGAGGCTATGGAGAAGAATGAGGGAGTAGCAGGGAGCAAGAAAGTCAGGGGCAGTGGAGTGGTTTGAACGTATCTAATAGACATGCTACGGCATGTATCCCACTCAGAGCTTTCGAGCTCGCCAACAACGGACTTCGTCTCCAGCTGTGTTTGCAATTTGGGGTTTTATTCAGCGTTTGTCAACGACACTTGTGATAGCACAGCCGATCTGGCGAGCTATCGGGGGTGGAGTGGCAGAAGTGTCTTCATCCACGGTCATAGAGGCTGCATGAATGCAAAGACCGGGAATTTTTCCATGCTTGTAGCCTAGTCTGGCTAGATTGGCTCTCTGCTTTTGCTCCCAACATTGGGTATTCGATAAACATCTCAATATCATATGCAACACCTGATGCAACCCTCATAATTTGAAGTCAACCACACCCCTTTCCCCACCCCCTGTTTCCCCAATACGCTTGGAAACCCTTTCCACCAGCTCCTCTTTCTTTTGGCTGCCTTTTTCACTACAAAGCTCATACACCGTCGCTAGATTGAAAGTCAGCGCGTGGAAGCTCCTGCCCTTCTCAACTAATTGATCCAGCAGCTCCAAAGTCTTATCCACCTCGCCAGTGTAGAACAGACAAACGGCTAAATTCTGTGTAGCGAGATCGCTGCTTGGTAAAGCATTCCACTCCTCCACCGCATCTGCATAGCGGCCATCTGCCATGCTGAGCAACGGTCTCAAGTCTGAGGCGCTGGTATCGGAAAGACACTGCCGTGCTGCATCCACATTTCCAACGTGGATGTAGAGAAGAGCCAGGCGCCCTTCTAGGACTTCATCCTTTCCGGTTTTAGGTCGTAAGCTCTCCAAATGTCTTACGGCAGCTGCAGCATCACCCATCTCAGTCAATGCGTTGGCCACGCACAGTCCCAGTTCCTTCAATCTCTCCTGCCATTTTCGGGTTTCTTCCGGGTCCACAGCTTTCTTCACCTCTGCCCTTGCCTCCCTTGCTAGATCGTAATAACCTCCGACACCTCTCCTACCATCTCCGTATCCCACTCCTTGTAACCGCACGGCGAGAACCCTCAACTCCCATGGTAAGATGTTCTTTCCAGTAACTTCGTCGCGGTAGAATGGGCTGTTGATGTCTTGCAGCGCTTTTGATTCTTCGGCAGCGAAAGGGAGGTGACTTATGAGAGTCAAACAGGCGAGACGGGTGTAGAGAAGCGGGAAAAGCTCGTTGGGAGGGGGCGCAGGTGGCGTGCAGAGCCGTAAAGCTGCAGCTGTGGCGGCAGAACGAAAATTGTGATTCGCGAGAAGGGTCGGTGTTGGGGTGGAGGGAGGTGGCTGGCGTTTGGGCGTGCGGAATTGAGAGGGTAGATCCTAATGGATGTCGTGAGCTCTGCAGGTTGTATAGAATCCGGGGAGATTGCGTACTAGCTGAGATAAGGGGTGGTAGATGTCTGGCCGGAGCAGGTAAGTGAAATCCTTGCTAGGCGGGGGTGGAGGGGCCGTGACGGCGGGTTGAGCGAATGGGCGCTCTGGACTGAAAGATGTGGTAGGTATAGGGATATTCGCGGCTTCAATGGTGACATGGCTGGGTGTTTGAGGAGATTGGACAGCTAAAGGACTGAGATGTCAATGTCATGCTTCAAGGAGGGACAGGGCAAGCATACTCGTCCGAATCGAGGGGCCCCTTGGTCATACGTCTTGCGAGGGGAGCTGCAGGATTGTTAGTAAGATAAGCTTGAAGACCGACTGGCACAGGTGTGGAAAGTTGTTGTCATGTCGAATTACCTCGATTGTAGGAGGCATTTCTTGAATGCCTTTTGGAGGTCGAGCTACCTTCTAGACGCTGCGGACTTGTCATGTTATAATATTGCCAATTTAATCAGAGGCTGGGTTGAAGTGGAGATGATGTAAAGAATTCGGGTGTACTCTAGGGCCAAGTTCCAAGGGCATCTACCCTAAAGTACAGGTACTTAACCCCTGGAATCAGTCGGTTCCTACGCCCCACCATCTCCCCCTACTCCACTCCCTCAAACATGAGCTCCACTGACACTTATCCTGGACTTTTGCACCCAATCTCCCCACCTCTTGTCGCCTTTGAACATCGCCACAATCCTCAATCTCAGGCCTCGCCGATGGACTCCTCACAGTTCCATACGTTCCCCACATTCAATTCGCCCCCCCTTCCTCGTGGGCTCTTGTTGAAACCACTCTTTCCTCTTCCTATAGACAATTTGGAATTGCGTCACTGGGTGAAGATGTAGCCGAAATAGCGCGGCTTGTTGAATACTTTCACACATTGCATCCAAAACGTAAAATTGTTCTGCTTGGTCACTCCACAGGAAGCCAGCAAATTATGCACTACTCCATTGCCCCTGGTTCTCGTCCAACGATCGATGGTGCCCTCTTTCAAGCCAGTGCCAGTGACCGCGAGGCGTTGGCGTGTTGGCTCTCGGCAGATGAATACCAGTCTGCTTGCGCAGTCGCCCAATCTTATATTTCCGAAGGCAGAGGAGAAGATGTCTTGCCCTTCGAGGTGACCGCGTCCTGCTTTCAGACCGCACCCTTGTCGGCAAGTAGATGGATCAGTCTTGCAAGTCCAGGAGACCATGAGGGAGAAGATGATTATTTCAGCAGCGATTTTGACGACGAGAGATTAAGTAAAATATTCGGAGAATTAGGAAAGACGGGCAAAAGAATTGGTTTTTTGTACAGCGGAAGTAATCAGTATGTGCCTAGTACAGTCGACAAGTCGAAGCTCGTGGAGAATTGGCACGAGCACGTTAGGCGTGGAGGAGGTATCATCGACGAAGGAAGTGGAATCGTGCGAGGCGCAAGCCATACGCTTAAAGAAGGTGGAGAGCCGCTTGAAAATCTAGTCGGAAGGGTTATTGGTTTTCTAGAGAGGCTGGAAAAAGAGGACAAGTCGTAGAGTAAGGTGCATGCTAAAAGAGTATACAAAATGCTAGATTCTTATGGAGATATTTTCTCTTCGACTCGATGGATAAGGGGTGAACCTATGCAGGGGAGCATTGATGTAGGCAAATGATGGTCCGAAAACACGCAGCTTATAGGCAAGTAGGATACGGATACCTTAGAGGTAGCAATTCAAGGCTAATGTTACATCGACGAGCCACAATGTATCTCTAGTATGCAATAGTGATGAGACAAGCACAAAGCTCGCCAAAAGTCTGTGCAACGTGACGTGTTGCATCTGCATGCACGAAAACAATAAGAAAGCTCAAAAGGCCCCAGGCTGCTGGAAAAGCCTCTGACCACCAATTGTTGGCATTGCGCCTCCAACTACAGGACTGCCAATATCAGCTGCTCTCACACTCCCACTTATGGACGAATTTCGTCCGGGCTCGTATCTGATGATCCAACCCGATGGGTCCTGTAAACGAGTAAACGAGCCATCTCCGTTTTGTATGTTACCAGGGATATCGCAAGTTTCGAGCATCTCCAGCAACGAATTGATGGGCGCTTCATGTGACGGCTTCACCAATTGCACTTCGCGGAGCAAATCTTCAGCACGGAGCCAGCCAGAAGCCTGCCCGTTCAAAGGCCTGCCTTCCATCTTCTCGCAGGCTGTGCGCACCGCCATTCTGATTGTCGCAGCTCGGGATGGGTTTGCGCGACTGGCGCTGCCGATAGATCCAAAGGCATTGCTATTGTTCGGTCTACCAAAGCCTGTAGACCTGTCAGCAAAAAGGCGATTCATCGGAAAGAGTCCTCCTCACCAGGCCCATTTGACCAAAGTGGCGGACCTGACGTTGGTGGACCTCCAAACAGCGACTGCTGAGCTGACCAAGTATTCCCATTTCCGTTTTGCATCCCACGAGGAAGATTGTCAGTCCTTGCAGCTGTATCGCGGGTGATCAGCGTTGAAACGCAGAAGTAATAAAGACCGACTTACCACTAGTAGGATCTGAGAACCCCGAGTTGATACCAAATCCTTGCCTTACGGAACGAGGTGCTCCGGGTGCCATACTTCCTCGCCGAGAATCGTTGGAATTAAACGTCAGGGGAACATCAGTATCGTCAAGTAAAGCTTTGCTCCCAAGATGATTACTGAGGTCGTCAACGTCCGTACTGGTAGGCGTTGCGTTTCCCCCTTGCTGGTGAGGAGCGGCACTTGAAGGTCTTTTTATTGGAGCTGGGCGGGCGATGGGTTGTGCTTGCGCAGGCGTAGTTGGAGTCTCAAAACCAGACCTGTCGAAGGAGGCTGAAGCATTTCTGGAGTGGGTATGAGATGGTATGTTGTCTCGAGACAAGCCATAGCGAGAAACATCATTCAAACCGACGCTCGGCAGGCCAATGGGCGATATTTGCGACGGTGGAGGATCCATCATCCCTCGTCCTTGCGGCATCTGCCTCGATCCATTGACCCCAGGCGGGAATGGTATTCCATTTGGTGCCATGAAGTTTCGGTATTGGTGACCGCCAACAGTGGCTTGATTTGAGTACATGGCAGGATGGTGTGGCGCTTGTTGTGTCATTGGTGACAGCGGAGGACCAAAGGTTGACGAAGGAAACGAATTTGCTACCATTGATGGCATGCTAGAGAGGCCTGGAGGCTGTGAGACTTGGCCGGAGTGCACACCAGTTTGAGAGTAGTGAGAGGATGGTTGAGATTGCTGTGTGAGAATGGGTTGAAGTGCTCCTTTTCCTCCGCTCAACGTGTTGTTCGGCCCAGCTGACACACCCGGGGAAGTTGTGGAGCTCGACGAAGCGGGTAGCGAGGTTTTGGGAGAATTATTGCGGGACTCTTGGAATGATGGCTGACGCTGGCGCATCGGCGTGGGAGCCTTGGGGACAACCGGAGTGGCGATCTGAAGATGCGGGGACGCATGGCTGCTTGCTGTAAGAGGGGGATGAAGGCCCGGAGGCACTGAGCCAGCGATAGACGGACCGTTGGCCGGCGATGGTCTCTTTGGAATACTTTGGGCGGTTTGCACGAATTGCTTCGCCGCTGATTCATCTTTTCTGTTTTGGGTTTTTGCCTCCGCTTCGCTCTTCGCTCGAGTATCACGCTCTTTCTTTTCCCTGGCTTCCTTCTCCTTCGATTGTCGCTCTTCACGTTCCTTTTTCTTGCTCTCCTCACGCTTCCTTTTCTCGTGTTCCTTTTGCTCTCGTTGTTTCCGCTCCTGTTCTGCCTGTTGTTCTTTGGCCTCTTGCAGCCGTCTCTGCTTTTCGGCTTCCTTTCGTTGTTTCTCTTCTTCCTGAGCTTTTTTCTCCGCTTCTTTCTTCCTCCGCTGCTGTTCTTTTCTCTGGCGCAGCTCCTCGGCCTTTTGCTCTTCAAGTGCTCTGGCAGCAGCTTCTTCGGCGGCCTTCTCCGCGTCACGTTTGGCTTTCTCCTCATCCTTGGCTTGCTTTTGCTGGCGCTTCTTGTCCTTCTTCTTTTGCGCTTCCTTGGCTTTCTTGGCTTCACGTTGAGCATCGACACGAGACTCGTCGTCTAATTCCTCGAGCAATTTTTGTTGTCGCTCAAGTGCCACTTTCTCTCGGTATGCAGTTAGGACTCGTTGTTCGAACATTCGCGCTGCGAATATTTGGAACATTCTACGTCCTTCTTTCATCCGGTCCTGCTCGCTCATTGACCCCTAAAAGTCGTCAGCACGAGTTCAATGAGTGTTTCATTAGCCATTACCATTTCGTCTTCTTCATCGTCTTCATCGTACTCTTGACTATCGTACTCATCGTCTTCATCGTCATCATAGCCATCATCGTCCAGAGGCGGACCATGATTGTGACCTTGCATTGACGGATGACCCATACCGTTAGCAGCATACTGTGCTTCTTCTTCTCGTTGCATCCGCCGTTCGGCAAGCTGCTCCATCATCTCAATAAACTTCTTGCCATCGTTCTTGATCAGATCATCTGCAACTGTCAGTATCCCATCTGGAAAGCATCAGCACATTGGGAGTAATGACTGCCTGTATGGGCGCGTGGCGTACCTTGCACGGTTAGGTTTTCAGGAAAATTGAAGAAGTCCGCAGCTGGTCCAGCTTGGTCTTCTCCGTCCTCGTCCTCGCTTATCTCATCGTCCTCCTCTTCATCACTGTAGTCATCTTCTTCGACAGCCTCGTCATCTTCGCCGATCTCCTGAATGCGGCCCCTGGAAGACCTTCCGTTGACGATTTGAGGATGCCGATTCGGCGGAGCTCGAGACATTGGATGATGGAATTGAGGAGGTGCCAATATTTTTCCGTCCTCGCCAATGATCTGCTGATTATTGGCATATTGTTCCAGTTCTTCGTAATAAGCGTCGTATAATACCTCCAGCTCCTCCTCAATGGCTGTCCGCTTCCGACCGCACACCGTGCAACTACAAGAATGCTTTTGCTGTTCCTTCATCTTCTTCAAAACGGCTTCCTTTTCAACTTTGACCAAAGATCGCCGGTCTCCTTCACCCAAAGACAGCCAGAACTCTTTGATCCTCTCTCGTTCTTCCGCTGTCGATGTGTTCCAAATGCGGTCTTTGGAGGCATTTTGTGAAGGCTGATGGATTTCTGACGGGAGTTGCTGCCCAAGTGGAGGTGGAGGCGGTGGAGGTGGCTGGAATGATGTGGGGTTAGAGGGTGGCATATGGTTGGCCGCAGAGTAATCTACCTGAGGAGCTGAGATGGACTTTGCCTTCTTCTTCTTCTTGGCTTTG
The DNA here is from genome assembly GCF_014066315.1 of Letharia lupina. Taxonomy (NCBI): domain Eukaryota; kingdom Fungi; phylum Ascomycota; class Lecanoromycetes; order Lecanorales; family Parmeliaceae; genus Letharia; species Letharia lupina. The sequence continues at coordinate 1,899,316 of NW_023502976.1, forward strand.
CCACCAGACGGCTCTGGAGGTGCATGATTGTGTGGAGTGTGACCATTAGTTCGGGGTGGAGGGTAATTACTTCTGTATTCCCAAGAGACGTCCTCCCCATCATCAGGTTCATACTGCTCTGGTTCGTCATAATCCGAACCTCCGTAATCATAACCATTGGCCTCTCCCCGAGCTTGTGCCGCAGCCATCTCTTTGACGATGTCCTGATATGCACTGTCTGCTACATTCGCGAATTCCTGTGCGAGCTGGGAACCCGTCATTGCATGCTGCTCTGCGGCCTTTCTCGCGGCTTCCTTTTGACGTCTTTTTTGTTTCTTCTTGTTAACCCCACTACTACCAGGCGCATCATCCAGAAGTTCGTGGTTGATGTTGCTGGTGGACTGTGCAGGCCCTAGGGAGGATATTCGAGCGGTGGCCTTGCCCGCTAGCTGATTAGGCTTCGTAGTCTCCAGAGGCTTCATAATATCCGGTGGGGGTGCACTAGTCTTTATGTCTTTCGCCCCGGTGGCCTTTGACACATTCTTCGTGGCTAACGGCTTGGTTTGATTCTTTGAGCCCGATGTTTTAGTTTGTGCATTTGAAGGCATTTTGCTGCATGCTACCAGCTCTGAGGGAACGTAAGCACTACAATCTGCAGAGCTTGCACAGAAGCCTCCAGAATCTGTGGAGAGTCAAGGAGGGTCTGTCAAAGTAGTGGAGACGAGCATTCGGTGTTGATGAACGGGATCCAGTTCCTAAGCAGGATTGAAGGAACAGGTGGCGGCAGAAAGGTCCGAGGTAGAATTGTTTGGTGGTCCGTAGTTTCAACAACCAGAGCTCCAAACTTGAATGTCAGTGCTCGGGAAAGGAAGTTTCCTGGATCATATGCTTTGTTCGAGGATTGAGACGTCCCACCAGCCCCCCAAAATTACCGCTAGTGTATCGAAAACCATCCCGCCAATTGACCGAAATAGATGCAATTGGTATCAATCACTGCTTACTTTCTGTATGGATGATCTATACTGATCAACAGCTCCTATGCCCATCTACCCCATTGCATTGGATTCATGACGGCGGGACTGTCATTGAAGTCCATCTACTTTTCGGATCCAACCATACCCAAAGCTACCTTTCCCGCAAGGCTGATTACACGGCACCTTGTGTTGAAGCGACTCTCCTCGGCCGCAGGCAGAGAGCCCCCTTCTCGCGTTCACCATACACCGGGGTAATAAGAGAGAGCGTTACGGACTTGGATACGGCTCCAGTGCTTAAAGCTGCACCGCGCCCAGTTTGCGCTTGTTGGGATTGTATTACCGGGGCGGGACAAGAAGAGGACCGAGACACTCCTACAATGACTCAACAACAAGGGCAGAATGTGATGCGAAGGTACGTTGTGATCATTTCTGGAAAATTCAACACTTGTGATAGCATGGTTCACTCAGCATTCCCAATATGAGGAGAAGCGGAGTCACATTCTCATACGGAAGATCTCAGAGGTTATCATTTTGGAGAGTCCATGCCCGGGAGTTACTCTGTTGGTCAACATGAACGGGCTGTACGTGGAACTTTGCCACGCCAGATTCGAGTCTTCCAGGTTAAGCCAAATTGATACATCTTTACATAGAAATGATACTTCAGTCTCTTCTTAGATGCTGACATTTTCAAACATCCAGGAAGCTGGTAATTATTGGCGACGGTGCCTGCGGAAAGACAAGTCTTCTCAGTGTCTTCACCCTGGGATATTTTCCTACAGTAAGTAGCATCACCACCGAGGCGTGCTCCATGGCTAATTATATGTAGCATTATGTGAGTTCACAAAATCCTACAGAGATCTGCGGGATGGCAAACGTAAAGATACCTTGAACAGGAGCTAAACCTATTTTTCCTGTTGCAGGTGCCTACGGTATTCGAAAATTATGTCACGGACTGCAGAGTAGACGGAAAATCTGTGCAATTAGCACTGTGGGATACAGCAGGTCAAGAAGACTATGAAAGATTACGGCCTTTGGCGTATTCGAAAGCACACGTTATTCTGATCGGCTTTTCCATTGATACACCAGACTCACTAGATAACGTGAAACACAAGGTACGCTTATGACACTCATGAAAGTGGAGAATGCTCGGATTTGCTGATCCTCGCAGTGGGTCGAAGAAGCCAATGAACGCTGTCCCGGAGTTCCTATCATCCTTGTTGGCCTGAAAAAGGACCTCCGAGAAGACCCCGTGGCTCAAGAAGAAATGCGCAAGAAGTCACTGCATTTCACGAGCGAGAACGAGGGAACAAATGCGGCTCGGGAAATAGGTGCACGGAAGTACCTGGAGTGCTCCTCTCTGACCGGCGAAGGAGTGGATGATGTGTTTGAAGCTGCGACTCGAGCAGCCTTGCTCACTTTCGAGAAGAGCGAAAGAGGAGGATGTTGCGTGATCTTATGAGGATTTGCACGAATACGAACTTTACGCTGCTGTTCATGCGTCTCGATAGAGACTAGCGACTTGGGTCCTATCGGGATCCGACCCTGACTGAACCTGCTTAGCATTTTCTGGCGTTGCTACGGCTTTGTCTGTGTATTTTAGGTTGCTTTTATCGGAGGGAGGGCGGCCATTGAATATGCAGGTTCGAAAAGCGTTAGATGGGGCATTGCGGGACTTCGAAGCATACCTCACAAAATGCATTCTTATTCAACTCGGACATGCGCATTCAAATTAGTTCAGTATCTCTCATCACGAATAGATCGAATGCACACTCTTTCAAGCCATCGGCTGTGTCGTATTACTATCATGTGCCGACGACGATGCATGAAACTGATGGATTCATTTGACAACTGAATATGATACGGTGTAGTCAGGCCTCATCGTCGTACAGCCTCCTCATCCCCTTGTCCATCCTTCATCCCACCCTCCGCGACTAGGCCCCTCCGTCTGCGCTCTCGCATACTCAATCGGTATACCCCCATTTCCCACGACCCCTCCCCCTTCCGCGACCCTTGGGCCCCCAAAGATTCCCTTCCTGCTCACGGCCTGCCTATACAACCTCCCTCCATCACCCACACCTAATCGCAATTCCTCGCAGGCGGCGCGCATGGCATTGTATTGGCGTTCTAATTCTCGGTCTCGCAGTAAACGGTCACGGTGCATGACTAGCTGGGCTGCACGGTGAATGGTCCAATGACGAAGGGAGCGCAGGCGGGAGAGGCGGAGGGGGCGAGGATTTAGAGGGTGGTGGAGGTGATAGCGTATTAGAGCTGTGGAGACATACGTTTAGTTTGGGGGACAGGAAATGGTTGCAGGGGAGATGCACTTATTCGCGGATCTGTCCTCGGACGTTTGCTGTTGCGAGCCTGAAGTTTTGCAGTTGTAGAGAAGGGCGAAACTGGGTATGTCAGTTGCGTTTGTCCGACAATGGGCTTGGCCAAGCGCATGGCCGAGCTTTCTCGAGATAAGACTGGGATTCGGAGAGCCGTTGCGAGCGATCTCAGGACCGGGGAGAGCTTCATTATGGTACAACGCAGATTGTTGTATTTCGGTAGTTGACGAGAAGTTGTTTGTCTCATTCCTGCCAAGTTTGCATTGAATTGTACCGCACTAAATTTATGCATACTGTATCACCCGCCAAGCATCAAAGGTGAAATTACAATCCCGAGTTCGACACCTCGCATGGATTATCATTCTCCGGGAGTATTGGGCTGAGTCCATGGCTGCCACGACAATCTCCCCATCCAACCAATTTCTAGGCTCGTTCCTCTTACACATCAATCATCTAAACACAACGAAGGCACCGAACACCTTCTCCACAATCTACTACCGACTTAGTCGCCTTGCACACCTTGCCCTTTGCGAATGTCCAACGCTACGCTTCGTTTCCTATACCCTACGGAATAAGGACGCAATCGAGCTTGAGACTATAAGCGACGTCTCCCAAGGACGACCCCCTTGAAAGGTATGGGGCGTTTGATGGTTTTAGCGGTCAAGTCGTCAATCAAAAGGTATTCAGGCTCTAGTGTCAAGTCTAGCGAGCTCTCTCAAATCGCTTTTTGCGTTTCACACTTTGGAGATCACCTCTATCAAAGTTGTCTAGGTATCTCTTTTGCAAGTCTTTGTGGCATCTCCTCACTCTGGATGCCAAACGCCTCATTCCGTGTAATAAGAAACAAAGAGCTAGCGCAAATTGGGGCTTCAGCATGATCTTACTCCAAGCCGAACGACTTGACCTTGGAGACAGAATCAAGATTCCAGCAGAGCCTTTCGTTGGCCGACAATTTCCTTGAACCCTGAAGGCTATGTGTCCGGTCCCCGAGCGATTGATGCAGCCAAGACTTCCGTTCGTTCTGGCAGTCCGCGCGCTATGTATATTCATCACTGGTATCGCGATTCTTGTGCTTTCCTGATTCTTCAATAAAATTTCCTCTGCTTGTCTTGGCTGTCGTGATAGCCTTTGCAGGGGACGACGAAGGCTTGCTTGTAGCAGACTTTCAGCCGTTACAATTTATCAGCATGGTGAAGAACTTTCCCTGGAGGATATCTAAGTAATACTTATGCTAATAGGTAATGGCCAATTTTAACTTTGGCGATTATCTTCCGCTGCGCGGGACGGGCTAGAGCGCAGTGGGGTAAGACATCTTAGCGGCACTAATCCCCAGGAAAGATGCATGTAAACCCCGCCCTCAAAACGACCATCTATGACGTTCTCCTACATCTTGTCAGACCGTCTTTGCATTCTTATTCGGCCCTTTCTCCTCTCTTGTTGATAAATACCGCACCTGCTATGCTCATGCTTCACATTGACAACCCTTGAATCATGGCTATATTCACCAAAGGTCGAACAGGAGCGAAAGCCCCATACTTTGGGTTGACTGGAGGATGGCTTACATTCTGGGTGGTAAGCACTCTTTCCGACTCAATTTCTTCCCTTCCCATACCCCTTTTGGAGTCTGAAGACGTGTTCGAGTAGCATGGACACATGTTTTGCTCTTCGAACATGTCTTCAAACTCAGGAATCCGTCTTAAAAAGAGAAGTGCTAACCTCGAAATGGTGTAGTCGGTTGCTTGTGCTACTGACATGACCTTATTTGGATACGACCAAGGTGTTTTTGGTAGATTCCTCCATTGTCAACAGCAATTCAAGACTTCGTTAACCTTAATTCCATGTAGGCGGTGTGATTGTGACCCCGGACTTCCTTGACACATTGAACTTATCTGGACCCGAGCATACTTCGCTCCTGGGAACAGTCACTGCCCTATACGACGTTGGATGCTTTTTCGGCGCCGTGTACGTATTCTCCGGGGCTAGATGTTGGTCGCATCGACTCTCAGGACATATGTGTCTTTGAGGATCCAGAACCGCATACAGGTTTCAAGGCTCGAAATTCCGTCTTGAATGATCAACACTAACTTACAATCCTACTCCAGAGCAGCCTTTTCTCTAGGTGAAAGATTGGGCAGGAAGAAGTCCGTCTTGTTGGGAACGACCGTGATGAGCATAGGAGCCATCCTTCAGATCTCGTCCTTCAGCGTAGCACAAATGATTGTTGGTCGCATTGTTGCAGGTCTCGGCAACGGCTTGAACACCGCGACAGCCCCTGTATGGCAAGCTGAGACGTCCAAGGCCGCCTGGAGAGGCAAACTCGTAGTCATTGAGTTGATTTTGAACATTGCCGGCTTCTCTCTGAGCAATTGGATAACTTACGGCTTCTCCTACGTCAATGGGCCTGTTGCTTGGAGATTCCCATTGGCTTTCCAGTTCATCTTCATATTCATTCTCTATGGAACAGTTCCCTGGCTTCCGGAAAGTCCAAGATGGCTGATTGCACACGGGCAAGTTGAAGAGGCTGAGCACATCATAGCTGATTTAGAGGCGACGACGGTTGACGACGCCTACGTTGTCACGGAGTCCAAGGAAATTCAATGGGCAGTCCAATATGAGCGCGAGAACGGCGTTAGCTGGTGGGACCTGTTGAGAGGCAAATCCGGCAATGGGACATCAACAGTCCGTCGATTGCTTCTTGGAGCTGGAGCCCAGGCAATGCAGCAACTCGCCGGCATCAACGTGACCAGCTATTATCTGCCAACAGTGTTGATCCAATCTGTAGGGCTGAGCGAAAAGCTGGCTCGTTTGCTAGCAGCTTGCAATTCCGTCAGCTACCTCGCGTTTTCCATGATAGGGATTCCTAATGTTGAGAGGTGGGGCCGACGAAAAATGATGATATACGCCTCCATTGGCCAAGCGCTTAGCTATATGCTCATCACCATTCTTCTGCGGTACAATGAATTGCCGGGCTATAGCGGCAGTAAGCAAGTTGCCTCGGCATCAGTGGCCTTTTTCTTTACCTATTACATATGTTTCGGCATCGGGTTTCAAGGTGTTCCTTGGCTGTATCCCACAGAGATCAACTCTTTGTCCATGCGGACGAAAGGTGCCGCTCTTGGCACAGCGTCGAATTGGGCTTTCAACTTCATGGTGGTAGAAATAACGCCAATCGGCATCCAGTCCTTGCACTGGAAGTTCTACATCATCTGGACAGTTTTTAACGCATCTTTCGTCCCCATTGTGTACCTCTTCTACCCCGAGACCGCAGATCGGACCCTCGAAGACGTGGACCGTCTTTTCCGCGAAAATCAGAACGTAGGTTTAATATCACTGTTATCTCCCATTGCAACAAATTTGCTGATGTTCCGTCTGCTAGATATTTGTTTTCAGAGATCCAGATGCCATATCTGCAAAGAGACCGTTGGCGTACATTGAGCATGAGCAGGCCGAGGTGAGGCGAAATAGTAGTGTTGTCAGCGCAAATCCAGAAGCCATTAGGCGGAGGATGGAGGCTCTGGACAGAGCGAACAAGGAGGTAGACGAAGAAAAAGGGGCAAAGGTATTGGAACAGGAGTAGATGTTTGTTGAAAAGTCAAAGCTCGAGAGTTAAGTTCGGGGTGAGTGGATACAGACTTACAGAAGAAACACCGGGCATCTACCGGCTTCCTGCCCAGGAGAATGGGTTTGATTTACAACGGACCCGAGCGATGGCAAATTGCCATTCATGTAGCGCAGTCACAAGGATCAGATCTTGTTTCCGAAGAGACTACCCTTTGTCTCTCCATTGTTCGGCACTACCTGCTGGCTCATTTCGCCCGTTTCGCAGATTTTGGGGCTGGTTGTCCTTGTTCCTTGCACAGATCAGACAAAGGTTATCATATCAGTAGTCCTTCCTTATAGGAGACCTGCTTTTAAAGTCTCTTCGCTCATTTCCTACCTAGACAGTTATTGGATACTTCAGTAAAGGCTTTTAAACTTCTTAGCGCCGCTCCACTCCTCACTGCCCATTTAGCCCTCCTCACACCTTCTTTCCACCGTCCATGACCTGGACCCCTTTCCGTCACCACAACCCCTGAATCCCCTTCACCCATGTGGCTGGTCCCCCCCTCGCAGATGCCACTTACTACCAGCATTGCCGCCGTATTCATCAATACGACTTGCATTATTGGATCTTCGTATTCGAGCTTTCCTTCAAGTAGCCGCATCAATATGTCTGCATTGTCTTTCGGCGCGTCTCCCCCTCGGATTGCACTCAGAGGATGAGTTGGGAACCCGAAGTCAGTCGGCTCTAATTGGAAGTGCTCGATCTCGACCTCTGCCTGTTCCGAGCACTCCAATGGCTCATTGACCTTCCAACAATCAGTCATCCCTGCGCAAGAGATTTCATCCAGTCCTTCCCGCCCAGACACAACCATCGCTTTCCGCATACCCTTGGCCTTTTTCAATCCCGATATACGCAATGCTTCTGCGAATACAGGACCGAGCGCTCCTTCCGTAACACCTATTAAGCGGGCTTCGACCAATTCCTCTATTGGGTGGGCCAGCGGGCCGAGTAGGTTGAAAATCGTGCGTATACCCATCTCCTTGCGTAATGGACCCGCATAGCGCATACCAGGGTGGAAGTTGGGGGCGAAGAGGAAAGCGTAGGAAGACTTTTCATAGATCTGCGGGATGTTCTGTGCGTTGGAGGCTGTCAGGCTTGGCGGGGTTGGTAGTATGGAGGATAGGATGTCTGCGGCGCCAGAGACAGAGGTCTGGGCTCGATTGCCATGTTTGGACATCAAAAGTAGAGAAGAGGCAATGAGTGAGGCGGTAGTGCTGATATTATATGTCTGGAGCGAGGAGCCACCTGTACCGACAATATCACACTGGCTGCCTATGTTAGAGTATGTCGACATCGAACGCAGGCAAATGTACCAGCCCGCCATGATATGTTCCTTCTGTGACTCCTCGGGTCTCCACAATGCTCTTCAGAGCTGGTAAATCCACATGAAAGGCGGCTTTGCGCATGCGATCGGCACATGCTGCGAGAACATCGGCATCCTTGTCTCGTGATGTCAGTGATAGAATTGTCAGGAATGTTGCGGCTTGAGCTGGTGAGAGTCGATCTTCGAAGATTAGGGAGAAGGCCTCGGCAATGTCATCTGCGCTGGTAGGTGTCTGCGTATTTCGCAGACTCTTGAGGAGGGACGTGATAGGAGTGTATTGGGAGGATGGGTGTCCTGTGGAAGACATGGCTCACTGTACCCTAGTTTCCGGTCTCTGCTACAGAATCAGGGAAGAAATCGTCCTTTTCTGTACATCTTTGAGCCTTGAGACTCGTTCCCACAATATTGACGACTTGACCGTACTTAAGTAAAGGCTAGAAGCCTGCCACTGCCAGTCGAGCCAGTCTAGACGCCGGCCCGGGAGCGCTGCCCGCGCCCCGCGAAGCCACTACTACGAGTAAGTAAAGTAGTCTACAACACAAAGGTTTGGGGGTTGATCGATTAAGGTACTCCGTATAGTACATCAGGTACACCACATTTTCCCCTATGTACTGTGTATTCGCAGCTTTGGAAATGTACTCCTATGATCTCTTGCCAACGGCATTCTAGCATGAATATATTCTATCTTCTGTCGTAGAGTCTGATTGCGAGGCCACCAGGGCTAGCGATGGTTTCACGAGGATGATGTCTCATAGACATTAAACCCCTCCACTGCCCGATGACCCAGCCAGACCCTGAAAGATGATACGCTGACCGACGCCCACGCCTCCGATTCAGTTACTCCTGGATTGCTACTGCCTGACCTTCTTTCCAGCGAATGGCGTCTTCAACAACAAGCCTCATCTCCTTCGTCCTCTCGAAGCCCCCAACTTCATCTTCAGCTGCCTATATCCCCTCAGAATGCTCTTCGGGATTGACACGGAGTGTTCCCTTTCTGACCTCGCACACAAAATTGAGCTGCAAGGAGGACTTTTGCAACACAACCTTCTCCTCACCCTGCTTAACCGTCTTCTCTGTGGCATAAGCAAATGGCTTTGTGCTCGCTTTGACAGGGTTGAACGATAGAGCAGTTTCTTTGTAGACTTCTCTCACCAGCGTTTGGAAGATTTCGGTGTCTGTGTCTGCGACATGGCCGCCGGGGATTGGAAACACATTAGGGAAGAACTTTTCGTTGGCTGCGCGCTGGAGAAGAAGGATTTTGGCGGGAGATCAGGAATTCGGGTGGAAGATGACCGCGCCCACGATGATCTTATCGTATGGATGACCAGCTGGTGACGAATGATTGATCCGGTATTGTGAGTTCGTTAGACTGAGCAAAGCCTGCAAGTCTATTCCGGAAGTCATGGTCGTGAGAAGTGTAGATTAGCTGAACGAGATGCTTGCTTCGAGGCTATGTCTGAGAATTATGTGTGTGTATTTGTGTTCTTAAGCCTAAGGGATAATGAGACGACTCGGCCGAAGAATTGTCTAGGTTAAGCCTTGATGCCTCGAGGTGGTTTACGTTTTACACCAGGTGCACTACAACCTCGATGATCTCGATGACATTGTTATGCCATCCCCAGAAAATGAAAGGTAGTACGAGGATAAAGTAGCCTCTCTTGTGGGTCATCTTCGTTCCTTATAATTTGAATGGAACTTACGACGCGGAATCGATTGTGTATTCGCAGTCATACGGTCTTTTCAAAAAATCGATACAACAAACATCTCACGTAATGTAGTATCTTGCCTTAGCAATTGCGGCACGTTTGGCACGGCCCAAAAATGATACAATATAATACCTAGCCTTAGGTTGCCTCGTTACTACTCTCTCATTAGCTGACCAAATTCAAACACGGGGCATTTCAATCTCCTTGGCCTGTCAGGCGTTATACGTACTCATCAGTGCTGCCTAGCGCCGATGCCTGCGTACCGTCTACCGTAACCATCATCATCCGTGGTGCCGGCGACTGATATGCCAAATTTGAGCTCATGCATGCAGAAAGCCGCTGCTTCGGCCCCCTCCAAAGAATCAGAAAACCCAACAAAAGCGATATGTATCTAACGAATCTTACGCCTTGTCTACTTCTTATGTTCACCGCCTTATACAGCCCTGACGGCATGGATGAGGGGATAAACATGCTGTCCGTGTGTGGATATGGCCGGTGATATGGATGGCCCAAGCTTCTCCTTACCAGCATCAATCTATATTCGTATATCCAGAGGCACGAATACGATTCATGGGAAGCAACCAGTCGCTATTCCAACGGATTGGCTGACGCATTCTCCGAAGACCTCACCACAAAGACCAGACTCTGAGATGGCACCTTGTGCAGATCACCTGCTTCTCAGGGTGCTGAGGCTGGAGCTATCTGTTGATCTCTTCCCATTTCCTGCAGCAGAGAGGTCTGCGTGAGCCCAAGGAAGATCTAGCTTTTGTATCAGCGGTCAGGCTTGATGTGCTCTCGTGAGGGCAAGTAGCTCGCTTGTTCAATCAGGTATATATCCCGGCGCCGGTTCAAAGCCTGATTCAGTAACGCTCGTGGGTCCAGTCCCGGGACATGATAGATGGGGAAGGTATGCTGTTTCAGCAGATTTGAGCGATTCACGCTTTGTATATAATCTTCTACCTATCTTGTGGCATGCACATGGCGGCCATTTAAACGGCAAGCCTCTAGACACCTTTGGTGATGGCGCAGTCTGGTCGCTTCATGGGCAGAAAATCGTGACTGGCGGCGAGGGTGGCATTACTTTAACAAAGCGGACTTCCACTATCGGCAGCTACTCTGGGGTCATTACAACAAGAGATGCAGGGCCAAGATCCCGGTAGACCACCCTCTGCGGTCGTACAGCTTGACTGGAGCTGGCTTGAAATCCAGAGTACATCCGTTAACTTGAGTGTCCAATGTTCGATGGCCACTCCCGAGCAGAGACTTGACTCGGAACCACCTTTTTTACATTTCACTCAACCAAAAGTCCGCGCTTTTCTCGCAATCTTTTTTTGCCCGCTCTCAGTGTCCATCTTGCCCCAGAAACCTGTTGAAGTAGGTCTTAGCGTTGGTGCGGATGTCAAAATCCCTGTCAAGACTCGAACTGGTCTTCAAGTTCACATGCCGTCCGTATAATTAATTTTCAATATCCCTTCTGGAAATCAAACCCAAATGCATCAAGGATTGCTGCTTCGCCCTCCATCGTCGCCTAAATTTGCCACTGTCGTCTAGTATCATGTCTGAGTGTTCACTGCAGGTAGACCGAGGATTGAGCCACGGAAAGCTGTTGTGGACAAAGAACGGTTTTGGAGAAGACGCTGGCTGTGTCGAAGCCTCCTAAATGGTTATGCGAAAGTCCTCAACCGGGTGGAACTATATCATTGCAGATCCAAACCCCTTCCCTTTCTCTTCACTCCAAATGGCCGATACTTCGAACACCTTGCCTAGAAGCATGCTCGGTTTCGTTCCATACAGATGCAGCCGCAAGAAAAGTATCCTTGTCGCCCTCGCCAGGTGCACCTTGCACCTTGCACCTTGCACCTTGAGAAAAAAGAGTGTAATATTACATTGGCCCGAAGTAATCATGCTGAGTGGACAGAATTAGTGTAAGTTCGTGGCGTTTTCTGGAATAATATATCACCCTACTTTGTTAACTGACGTTCTGGCAAGCGAGGAATGGCTCTCTCTGCTATGTCACAGTATATGTACTAGGTTGAGCTGACCCAATAGTCTGGAAACATCACTAGCTGTTTCGACAGGAAAGGTTCCGAGTCGAACACTTCGCTCGGGTCTCCCACTGGCCAACAGTGGGCGTCGGCGCACAAGAGTTCTTCAACCAACGAGAACAACATCAAAAACGATTCGTATTGAATGATAGGTAACCTATCGGCTGAGGTTTCGAGAAGGATGGACAGTGCTATACATTCAACGTCAGGTAGAACGAGCTCACAGATATGGCTCTCCCCTTACTGTTTCGAGGTCTGAAATACTCCAATAGGCAGCTGGCGTCCAGTCCTTCTGACCATAGGCAGGGAGATGACCAGGAGTGGGAGTCAGTCCCTCCCAACAGAGAAGATTAGATCTCCGAGCCAGGTATATAACTTATGCTCGAGAGATTCGCTTCGATTGCTTGGACTACGCGCTGATGGGTCTCTCGCATAGTCTAGATACCCTCCTCTGACATTGAGAGGGATTTCTGTCTAGTGAGTTCATTTGACGCCGTAAATTGATCAAATTGGTGGGCGTTTTGCAGAATTTTTCCTTTCTGGTGGCTGGCAATCGGGTGCTGCTGAGGCTAAACTGGCTTGGAATGCGTCGCAAATTCAGTGTACTGGTATCACGGTCGACAACAACAAGACTACCAATTGGTGGTGGCCGGCGGGAGAAATAGACCTTCCATAAGACGATTTCCCCAGCAAAGAGTACGAGACATACTGCCGTCATTGGCTAGGTCATGTTGAACTTTGCAAAGTCACTTCCATCGATGGATCTGGGACCCAGATGGCAGCTAAGATGATGTTTATGTGGGTACCGAGGTAAGGTACCTTGGCTTGGGAATGGTAGAAACCGTTGAATACTGAATAGCGTGGAGATAAGATTAGGGGTGGTGGCAGTAGCCTATGACACGTTTCGTAAGGCTGATGGCGAAACGCTAGTGTAAAGAATCTGGCGGTTCGATCCGTGTCAACTACCTTATCGAGTTTGTACTAAGAACCAACTTGTACGGAAACTCCATACTTCCCATTCCTATAATGCATATACTTGTAATCAATGATGACGGGCCTCCATCGTAAGTACCAAACGTTACATCATCTCAGGGTCAGTGGTAATGTAAAATACTAATGATTTAACAACATGAAAGCAATCAATCCTCCCCATATGTCCACGCATTTGTGCATGCTTTACAGAAAACAGGCCATCATGTATCAGTCATACTACCCCATCAGCAGCGTTCATGGATTGGAAAAGCCCATTTTGTAGGCCATGTGACCAAGCCCACCTACTTTCGTCCGGGAACACTCCACGAGGATGACGGCACTACTCATCCAAGACCTCTGTCGTCTGAAGAAGACGAGGAGGAATGGGTCCTCGTCAATGGAACTCCAGCGACATGCGCTCAACTCGGCCTTCATCATTTCTTCCAAGATAAACCACCAATTGACCTGGTTGTTTCAGGACCCAATTACGGACGGAATTCTACCTCGTTGTTCAGCCTGTCAAGTGGGACCATTGGTGGAGCTATGGAAGCTGCTGTGTGTCGGAAGAAAGCCATTGCCCTCTCCTTCGCCTTCTATTCTCGAGACCATGATCCAGAATTGATTGCTGGAGCTTGTCGTTTGTCTGTCAAACTAGTCGAGCATCTCTACAATCACTGGGATGAGGATGCGGACCTTTACTCTTGCAACGTACCTGTAGTCGCAGATGTTGAGAACCACAAAGTCCTCTATACCCATGCTTTGCAAAATTACTGGACTTCAGGTAGTTCTTTCCAAGAGATTGAAGCTACCGAGGATGATGAAGATCCTCAAAGCCGGGAGCAGGAGATTAGGGAGAGCGAGGAATCACAGAGCGCCAGCGCCCAGGGAAAGGCGACGAGACACCAGCATCGGCACTTCAAGTGGGCACCAAAGTTTAGCGATATACAGAAATCTATCGACGAGAGTCCACCAGGCAATGATGGATGGGCGATCCATCAAGGATATACCAGGTGAGTTGCTTGTCGCATCGTAGACATTGTAGTGCAGCCTCGCTAATCTACTTCGCAGTGTGACTCCTTTGAAAGCGAACTACCGGCATGCGTCCAATATATCGATGGGAGAGATTAAGCTGTGAGTAAGTCAAAAATGTATATAATCTCAAAGCCACATAGCCGCACACAAATCCTTACAAAGGTCTAACATAATTATCCACGTGCTCGTTGGCCGCTGTAAAATGACAGCTCGCATTTGATTACCACGAGTTGGAAGTCCATCACTGACCTTTCTTGCTGAGCTTTCTAACATCCTCGTGACTAGGTCTCCGGCAAACTCTCGGTCATCAGCTCCAGTATTCTACGCCGTCATCGACGCAGATCCTTATGTGCTCCCACTGATTCACAGCGCTCTCTCAGCGAATTTTCCTACTCAGTCCTATGGATTTTTTGACTCGCTCGCACGACTACCATCCGATGTCCATAAGTTGCTTCAAATCATGCCGTACGAATCTTTAGACTTCACCCATCTCCTGAAACACCCAACAACTACCTTGGCAAATAGCTACATCATCCGTAAAGCATTGATCCGCAAACACTATTTACACAACACTATAACGAGTTGGTGGAGCAAGCATCCCAACGACACCAGTCTCAAAGGTCATGTGCCGCTGACGGTAGGGTTTGAGGTTGATTATGCAGAATTTTTAGACGAGGCGCTTGTGGAGTGTTGGGAGCTGAAGGAAAGCTGGGAGAAAGACGAAAGGGAGTGGTGGGTCTTGAAGCCCGGCATGAGTGACCAAGGACAAGGTGTGAGGCTTTTTAGCAGTGAGGAGGAGTTGAGGTCTATTTTCGAGGAATGGGACGAGCCTGACAGCGAAGACAATGAAGGTGTGGAGACTCCACCGGCTATCAATGGCCAGGACGTCATCGGTGCAGGAACCATGACTTCGCAGCTTCGACATTTTATTGCCCAACGATACATATATTCACCTCTGCTTTTGTCATCTCATGGAAAGCGGAAATTTCACATTCGCAGCTACGTACTCGCTGTTGGCGCATTGCGTACGTACGTCTATAAGGACATGCTTGCGCTCTTCGCACCGTTGCCATATACCGCCCCTGGCGCCTCATCTTCGGATACACGTTCTACAGCCTCAGACAACCCAATAGATCCAAGGGTCCACCTAACCAATACCTGCCTTCAGGATGGCAGTCGCGAAGGCAGTGTTGTACGTTTCTGGGATCTGCCAGAAGACGCAGACAATCTACCGTGTCACTGGAAGAATGACGTTTTGGAGCACATCTGCGGCGCAACGGGCACGCTCTTCGAAGCTGCAGCGAGGGAACAGATGATTCACTTCCAAACACTGGAGAATGCATTCGAGATTTTTGGGATCGATTGGATGGTGGACGACAAAGGCGGGCCATGGTTGTTGGAGGTCAATGCCTTTCCCGATTTTAAACAGAGCGGCGAGGCATTGAAAGCTGTCGTTCAGGGGCTATGGAACGGGGTAGTTGGCGTTGCCGTCAAAGGCTTCTTCAATCCTGGGGCCGTGACCGAAGAAGGGATTGAGGAAGAGCGATTTGGAATGCGAAGGGTGTTGGATGTGGATTTGGGAAGGAGATGAGCCTCCCCATGAACGAAAGCTCAAGCCACACGGTAGGAAGAAGTCCAGCAGCTCATTAGAATTGAGTTCCAGACCGCTCTGTCCAACCTCCGCGAAGACTGGCCCTATCACTTCTTCTTTGCCGCTGCCGCCTTGCCAAAGAAATCGCTCATCTTCTTCATCCCCTTCGTATCGACCTTCTTGAGGTCCTTGATACCTCTAGACTCGCTAGCTTTCCTTTTCTTCTCTTCCTCTTCCTTCTTCCTCTTCTTCTCTGCTCTTGTCTCTGCGGCATCATCGTCCTCGTACATGCTCCTTTTCCGGCTATAGTCTCCGAGTGATCGCGAAGCAAGCGCTTCGGCGCGCATTTTGGCAATGTTGGCAAGACGCTCGTCGACTAGCTTGAAATCTACTTGACTCTTGCCAGATGAGATCAACGTGTTCAAAGGTTCTGCTATTGCTGGTGGGACGTAGCTTGATATAACGTAAGAAAGAGCTGTGCGCAGCCGCAGAAGGTGGTAGAGCTCGCTTTCGTTTGTCGCGGGAGTGATGTCTTCTGGAGTCGTCGTCTCTGTGGTTGTCGAAAGCGCAGAACCCGTCGACTCTGCGGAGGCAGTACTGGCCTGTGAATCAACGGCATCCGATACGATTGACTCCGAAGTCGGCGTTTCGATTCGAGATGTTGTTGCATCAGAAACGGAGGTTTCTGAGTGCTCTACAACCATCACAGGAGTCTCTAGGGCCTTGCGGATAAATCGTTCCTCCATGCTGGCCGGCAACCCCTTGGCAATTATAGTCTCCGCTTTCCGCACCAGTTCACGCAAGAGCTTCTCATCACTGAGACGATACATCTTCTCGCCTCCAGCGTCCACGGTATCGCACACGGCTCCCATCCTCTGCTCCATTACCAAGCGTGTCTGCTCATGACCTGATATATGACCGAAATGTTTTGACTTCTCGGAGAGCTTTTCCAGGAGATCATCTGCGGAAAGGAACAATCTCTTAGGCGTGGATGATTTTGCTGACGATTCATCAACGAATGAAGGCAACAGCAAGAATAGCTGGTCGATAGGGGTCGCAATCAGCATCTCTGCATTCTTGACTGTGTACCCGTCAGAGATCGGCCTGTCATTGGCTTCCGCGGGTTCTGGCTTAGGCTTCTCCATAGTCGTCGGAGCCTTGCCGGATGATGCATCCTCATTGTGGCTTACAAGCCTGGTTTGGCGACCTATCAGCCAACTTCGGCATGCAGATTTTGGCGCCGTGATACGTGTGAATTCGTAGAGTCCCTTGTCAGGGTCAAAATAATATCGGCTTGGAGTCAACGTCCGCGGATGAGCCAATGTACAAACGCGGGCTTCCGGGGAGGCATGTTCGGGCAAAACGAGCATTTTGGGAGGGCAATCAGCCTGCGGGAAATCCATTTTCGAGTCGCGAACGGTCGATCGAGAGATTACTGCGCTGGTCGAGTCTTCGTGGTTCTCAAAAGTCAAAGAGCAGATTCGAGGACTGAGGCAGCCACGCGTTAGAGACGTGACAAGCGCCCCGCGACGCGACGCGTTTCTAAGCGCAAGTATTAACGGTTTCATCAATCTTGATAAGTTGATGACACAACGCTGTAATTCCTATTCTTACGAAAACTACTTGGACGCAATGGTGGCCATTAAGTTCGGGAAACTGTTTACAAAAAGGGTCGATGGCTAAGATCTAGCTGCCCACAGGCGAATGCAGAGGCTCCCATTGCATCGACGCAATTTGCAGTACCATGTCTACTGGTATGCTTTCCAATACAGGGAGAAACGAATCCGCTGCTGATCGGGATGTTCAGGGGCCTTCGACCTAAGATGGCCGCCTCGATCGCCGCATGAGGCTCTTCTAAGCTCTCCGACGGGCCGGCAAAAGATCCGGCAGTACTACGATCGGACGTCTCCCTCTCCATCGCCTCTAAAGATTCCATCCACTACAACCAATCTGGGTCCGATGAGACGGAAATTGACCCCTCCGGATTCCCCTGGCGAAGATGAAGAGACCTTGCAGTTGAAGTTGGCTGCGATCGAGGCAAAGCTCAAGCTCAAACGATTACAGCAAAAGAAAAATAAAGCCGGTGTATCTAGCTCAAATTTTGACTGCGAGAACCGCGGAAAGGATCAAAGCTCAAGAAAAGAGAACCTTCCGCCGCCATCTCAGAGTCGAGGGACATACGGAAAAGTGCCCTTGGCCCGCCCCAAGTCTGCTACGGACGTTCAGATACCGGTGTCTCCGCAGAGAAAGCACGTCGCGGCTGAAGAAGCACATTCGCCTGGGAGGGTATTGCTAGGCATTGACAAGGGTTTGAAGGGGAAAAACATTTCGTTGCGTCGTCCTCAGGGGGCACAAGCTAAAGACGAAGATCCTTTCCGAAATACAGCGCCACTTAGTAGTGTTCCAAGAAGTGTAGGACTTTCACGCAGCTCCACTGTCCCTCAGTTGGATCAATCGGGTAGATCCAAGTCCTTTAGCGAGAAAATTGCGGAGACGAGGCAGCAAGACAAGGCCCGCAAAGAAAAGGCGGATAAGCTGCAGCGACAGAAGAGTTTAGGGTTCGGGGTCCAGCAACAGGATATTGATGCCTTTAAGACTGCCGCCGACAGTACAGAGCAGGTTACGGAACGTCGGTCAAAGCACGACCCTCAGGTTGCGAGCAGCGGCTTCTCGAGAGACGAGGTACTCAAAGCTGTAAATAAACCCAATGGAGGCCTGAATGAACGAAGCAACACCAGTGCTGGTGTAAGACGTGCTCGAGCCCAAGGCAAGTCTTCTAATGATATTTGGATAAACCCCAACGCGCAACCTGAGATGTTGAAACCATCTTATCCCGCATCAAACGATTCGAGGAAAAGGGCGCGATCTCTGTCACCAAAACCCAAAGCTTCAGATCCGCCTCCGAGGGAAGCCAGTCCAGAAACGTCCACCTCTCTCTTCGAGCCCTTCGCATCCCTTCACCTCTCTAAGCGCCTTCTGCCTCACAACTTTTTGACTGGCACCTTTTCCGAGAAACACATCTTCTTGCTCCCGTCACTCCTTAGCGCTGTCAAGTCTCCCGACTTTTTACTTCCAGATGTCCCGGAGCCGGATCACGTTGTCCTCGCTATCATCGCGTCTAAGTCATCGCCTCTAATTCACAAAGGTGCTCACAAATCCACAAGCGCAGAGAGCACCTCCATCGCTGAAGCGGCCAACAGCGAACAGAATACAAATGGCAAATATATGGTCCTTACGCTGACCGACCTGAAGTGGACGGTAGACCTCTTTCTCTTCGCGACTGGCTATACAAGATTTCGGAAGCTCACTCCTGGAACGGTTGTTGCTCTTCTAAACCCTGAAATCATGCCACCACCACCCGGTAAAGCGGATACGGGTCGATTTAGTCTCAAGCTTGCGTCCAGTGATGACACCGTCCTTGAGATAGGCACCAGCCGTGATCTGGGATGGTGTAAGAGTGTACGCAAAGATGGCAAGCAATGCGGAAGCTGGATCGACAAGCGCCACACCGACTTCTGTGAATTTCACGTCGACGTTGTTGTTGAGCGTACGCGAAGAGGAAGAATGGAGGTTCAAGGTATGAGCGCGCCCTTTGCGCCTGGCGGAAGGCGGGGAGGGAGGACAGGGCATTTTGGCGACTATAGACGGGGACAGAAGCCCGCACGAGACGACGGACTTTCCAGAGAAGGCCCTCAGTACGATCGCGGTAGTGCTTCCCGATACTTTGTCGCCCCCTCTACCCCAGGTTTCAGTGCCGCTCAGCTACTGGATGCAGATGGTGGGATTGAACGGGGAGGGAGTAAGGAAGAAAGGATACGTAAGCGACTAGCGGAGAGAGAGAA
Source organism: Letharia lupina (assembly GCF_014066315.1). Classification (NCBI taxonomy): domain Eukaryota; kingdom Fungi; phylum Ascomycota; class Lecanoromycetes; order Lecanorales; family Parmeliaceae; genus Letharia; species Letharia lupina. The sequence goes on from NW_023502976.1 coordinate 1,918,715, forward strand.
AGAAAATGAGATCGCAAAGAAGCTGGGAGAAGGTGGTAACGGAGCAGGAAGCGAGTATCTGCGCCTGAGGACAGGAGGCGAGACATCAGCGAAGAACGCGGACCCTCAGGCAGCTGATCCCATCGATGCGACATCGCTTGGGCTACTGGGAAATAAAGCGAGAAACGTCCACCTGAGTCCCATCAAGAAGAAGAGGAAGGTTAGCGCACTGAGCGTGGATGGCTCCAGAAAGAAGACACGTTTTGTGACTGATCGGGGTATCAAAGAAGCTGGGCGGGAGAGCTTTGGTGGGGACGTCGCCATGGAGGATGCGGACGATGATGATGACGATGACGGATTAGAGGTTGTGTAATCTATATGCGCCCCCATCAAGAATTCGTGATGAAGCTGAGACTGCTTTCCTCAAGATATCAAAAGAACAGGCAGGCTATATATCCCCAGCAGTCCGTGGGAGTGGTTTTATTCTTCACTCCCCCTTAGCTCTGTACACCATCTGCGCACTAGCATAACCATGCTGTCAGAGGATACCTAGGCTCTATTTTAGCTCTCTTGACGAATGGCTTATGTCTTGAGAGCCCTTACTGTTCAGCTCGGCCGAGCAGCTCCAACGGTTGCATCGCGAATTGGTAGAACGGCTTACGTCCCTAAGTCCAATCTCCCACAATACCGCGAGAGTCGAGCAAAGTCGCCTGGGTAAGATGGACCGAGGGACTGCAAACTTCTTGTGCTTGCGCCTGGAAAAGAGCTAGATCACTGTTCCTGTACCTCGTCGGGCTCTACCACCCTTGTCAAGCGTGTAATATTGGAGAGCTGAACACCTGGAATCGCAGCGGAGTCGGTCAAGTTGACGAGGCCCGCCGCAGCAGGATTGATGGCCAAACGATCGCCTGGTGTCAAGCCTCTAGCCGCGAGATCGAAACGAGAGCCCCAGGCGTAGATGATCACGAAGAGGCGTCCATGTTTTCCTTATGGTGTCTCGTCAGTACCACACGCTCAGAGTCCTCCGCAGATGAAAATACCCAGCGACTCCGTGCCCACCTCCCCGTCCATATGGGTCTCTGGTTTTGTGCAACACGCAGTGGTCGAGTATAGACTTTCCGCGTTGCGTAATTTCACTCCACAGCCCACTATCTGTTCCGGGAGAACCGTCGACGTTACTCCCGACGATGAGGGCTAGTTTGCATTCACCTATCCTAGGACTAGTGTGCCCCTCTATGGAAGTGAACGTTGCTTCGAAAAAGACTCACGGGTACTCCATACTTCGGGCAAAGTAGCATGATTTCCCCACTGCGCAAGAGTGAAATCCGAGGCTTTCGCGAAATACGGAAGGAAAAAAGGCATGATCCAAGGAATCTAGATTGAAGGTCCCTTTCCTGACTGGCGCTTTGCCCTATAGGAGGGAAATTCAGACTTCGTAGACTGGCTCGCCGTAGTCGCTCCGGCTGCAGTAATCTGCGGAGAAGGCGAATGCTGACAGAGAGACTAGTATGAGCAACGTACGTAATATGACATTGCATTGCGCAGTTGAAGCTGTTATATTCACGTCAACTTTCATCTTTATTAACAGGCATGAAGGACGAAAGATGAGAGGCCTCTGGCTTTTTTTTTATTTCGGCAATTAGGACGCACCATGGCCTCATATCGCATGTCCGTGGATTTGTTCCCCTGGAAGTCAATGCATGATGTCCGTGACCACCATGCGCAGTTGGTGAATTGATGCGAAATGCGATACTGGCCGAAAAATCGGAACAACCTCCGTCGTGTGTGTGTACGGCGAGAACATCGACACTCACGATATGGAGTCCTACTAAATTCTAACAAACATTGTTAGCTACGCGGACATTGTTAGATAGATTCACAAGGCTGCTGCAGACAAACACACAGCAGTGCGTGTCGAGAAGGATTGTCCTATACGGAGCATCGGTCTATCGGATTTTGTCTGCAGTGAGTTCTATGTACAAGTCCATTGCATATTACATGCAAGGTCACGATAAGTCAATGCTAAGGCGTTGTCAGTCGGGTAATGATCGGGCCATCACCAAGAAAAAACAGAAGCGACTTACATCATAGAGCCATGTCCTGGCTCACTTACCACCACCGCCTCAGCTAGCTTCTCTTTTGTAATATCGGGTTCCCTTCTCCGGTAGTACTTCTCTTCCCAAGCAGCCTCGATAGCCTCAACCCTATCCTTTGGCACCAAATGCACAGAACATCCACCCCAGCCTGCTCCGGTGACTCGGCCACCGTACGACCCGGCCTCTCTCGCAATTTCGCACATCTCATCGATCTCGGGACAGCTGTGAACGTACACATCTCGGCTGGAAGTGTGACTTTCATTAAGTATATCGCCCAATCTTGGAAGCAAAACGGTATCAGCATCAGCGGGTGGATTTAGCAGTAGCTGTTTGAAAGCCTGTACGCGGAGAGCCTCAGTGAAGACGTGCCGCGCTCGTAGCCCAAGATGGAAACGCTCGGCACGGATGGGAAACTTGGTCATGAATCTTCGCTCAAGAGCCTCGACTGACATAGATAGAGTGGAGGCAATCTCTTCACGAGTATAGCCTTCAGAGTTGTCGAGAAGCTTGTCTATAAGCGAGAGCATTACTCCGATCTGTTCTTCAGCACTGGAACGCTGATCCGCTTTCTCGGACTCGTAGTAAGCATTTTGGAAACCACGAAGACTACTGCCCAAGGGCCCAGAGTCGGTCTTGAGCTTCAATCGTAGTTTGGCGGCCAAGACCTCTGCTGCAAGAGTGCATTCGACGACACGCAGATTATACTGTTCAGGAGCTGCGACATGTTTATCTGCAGCAATAAAACTTTGGGCGATCATGAAAGTTATTGGAGGGTCAGTTTTGGGAAACGGTAGCGCCTCGGCATACAACTCGGGCGAAAATGAGATGCTGACTGCATCACCTCGAACGGAGAATACAGACGCTGCTTGATCCATGCCTCCAGAATTTACTCCGACGGACCGCTCCGATACAATGGCAAGTTCCACCAATTCCTTTTTGGGGACTTTGTCCGAGCCATTGGCCCGCAGAGTTGCTAAAGCACTTGCGCAGACGAAAGCAGCGCTACTTGATAGCCCACCGCCCGCTGGCACAGTGCCGTCAATAAGGACTTGCATTCCACATGAAGAGAAACAGGAATTCTGTTTTCGAAGAAGGTCGACGGCGCCGCTGAACCCGGCTTTGAAGTAGTTAGTCCATTGAAGTGTGGAAGCATCAATCTCGACGTTTCCATCTTTCTGTACCGAAAACTCGCCCGATTTGAATTTGTGAGGGTTGAGATTTTCAACCTGAACCTTCACTTCTTCTTGATTTTTTCTCGGTACTGGGGAGACTGCAATGAGCACATCTGCGGCTATGGCCATGGGAAGAACCTCATAGAGCGAGTAGTCGATGTGCTCTCCGATGAGATTGACGCGGCCTGGGCTGCGAGCAATGAACTGGGGAGACCGTCCATATAGCTCTGAGAATCGAATTTTGAGATGTTCAAAGCGTGCCCTCTGGGACTCGAGAGCATCTTTTGGGTACAAGTCTTCCAGGTTTTTGACCACTGGGACGGGCTCGTTCATCGAACTTTTGGAAGGCATCCCAGAGACTTGGAGGGTAGATAACCCGGTGAAGGTGAGGCTTAGATAACCTTTTAGATGGATGATGATCTTCGTGCTCAGAATTTCTCAGTAAGTTTGTGACTATGATGACTGTAGTTTTAAACGTAAGGTATGTAAGGAATGTTCAAATTGGAACGCCACACGACCTCAAGGCCTGTTCATTGGTGAAGAGCCCGAGCAACGTCTTTGGCGGTGCTCTTGCCCCCTGTTACATTTGCTATGCTGAATGAACCCCTCCGACAAAAGGGAATTCAAGCGTCTTCGCCGTGACTTGATACAGTCTGAGTAGACAAAAGGTGGTATAGTACACCAAATGTGTGGAATTTATCATTGAACGAGGCTGGAGATGCAGAACCACAATCTATTTCCCCACACTACTTTACGCTAGTACAGTAAATCTTGGCAAACTCATACGGACATGGCCGCTTTAGCGAGTGAGCTAGCTCGGCTAGCTACTTGTTGGAAAGCTTGCTTTCTCAATGCTCGAGAGTTGAAATCCCAAATGGCTTCTACGCTAAGAGGCTAGTGACCAATCAGATCATCGGATTTCACGATTTCTAGTCTAAAACACACCTTATTTCTTCATTTTCGATCTAAACACGGGTACACACGGGTACGTCCAAAAGAGGAAGCTGGAAAAGAACTTCAAAATCCTCAAATCTACCTTTTTTGATTCCTTTTCTTTTATCAAAATTATGATAATAAAGTAAGTTCATAAAGTTATAGAGCTAATTATACGCTTTCAAATAACGTAGCGTAGAAGAAATTTGATAGAGTATTCGTAAAGATATACTAAAAAGTAGTAAATTATCGAGCTTGCGAGAAGAGCCTCTCCGGCAGGAGCCCTCGGAGAGCCCCCGGAGGGTCAGGGGGGTTCAGGGGGTCTCCCCCTAAGTATATCATAACGTCTCTCTTAATTCTCACAGTTAGACGGGAGGGTTAGAGGGGTTTTAGAGATCTTACGTCTCTCGATTCTCAGGGTTAGACCCCTTAAAACCCCTTAAACCCTTCGGAGCTCTTTAAGGGCTCTCCGAGGGCTTCTGTCGGAGGGGCTGTCAAAGCAAGCTCGAAATTAATCAAATATCACTAAAATAATCAAATTTCGAGCTTGCTTTGACAGCCCCTCCGACAGAAGCCCTCGGAGAGCCCTTAAAGAGCCCCCGAAGGGTCCGAGGGGTTTTAGGGGGTCTCCCTGAGAATCAAATATAGTCAAAAACCAGTACTCCGCAAGCTTTTCACTACTGGGAAGCCCGCGCCCCAGCACATATTATGAGTAAGCAGAGTTGAAGCGAAACGCGATGTTCACACACAATTCTTCTTTGCGCTCTCAGTCAGCCAGACATAGATACTTCAGATACGGTATAAATGAGGGGGAAAAAAAGCTCAAAAGGAAGAGGTGCGCCATCTCTTCTCTCTGACTCTTCGACTTGACGAAGTACCGTTATTTAATACAGTGAACATCATGGAATATCATAGTACACTTCACACAACTTTGCCAATACTCGCAGACTCGTCCACCTCGATGCTTCCATAGTCACTCATCTCAATATCTGCCCTTTTCGTTGCCACCATCTTACCCTCATTGAACTCATGAATCTTCGGAGTTATCTCGACACTCGATAATCTCTCGGATGTTTTGCTGCGGTCCGAACGACGTAAAGCAAGGCTAGTATTTATGGAGTCGTCTATGTTTAGTGAAGACGGTGCGCGTCTAATCAAAGGATTTAGAGGCGGCATACATGCTGCTAGAAGGCCAATAGAGACTTCCGCGGTCGTCCAGAAGTTTGGCGGGGTTGCAAAATGGTTGGTGTTGCCTTTCGAAGGATCCAAGGAGACTATACTATGTCAGTGTTCGCCATTAAGAAAAAAGTGCTGACTGCGACATTGAGAATATGCCGTGTGGGGAGCATATTAGCAAACAGCTTGGTGACGTAAAATAATCATACTATGCCAAAGACAAGTGATCTATTAAATTAAGTCAGCATTCGAACGATACTGATAGTGTATGCGTGAGAGAGCAATTCGACTCACAGCGTGCCCAGCAAAATGATGGCAGTCTGCAACTTGCGAATACACGGGTATGGCAGCGCAAGAACTGCAACATCACCTAGTACATCCATGATAGCGAACCACAAGAGTAACCACTCCTGCGAGATATGAACATTGTGGCTTTCAAGAACTACCTGCATTAAAAAGAATATGAGGTCCGAAAGCGTGATGAGGACTATGAGAGTACTGTTCACGATTCGGAATGATTTACGCTGGGCAAAGATGCGGCGTAGAAGAAGAGTACGCTAAGTCTGATGCAGCTGTTTGTGAATTCCTCGATGACAATAGTGGCATTGTCAATCTGTAGCGAATGTTGAGTTAGTGAAACGTTTTAAACTTCAGTAGTACAAGCTTTGTGCTAGATTTATCGGAAATATATACCTACCTTGGTCTGATGTGCAGCGCGCCAACAACAGTCGACTCGTTATCTCTTCTAAGCTCTTCTAAGACAGCGGCTATGTAATGCGAGAACAATGATTCTTGTGGGCCTTTTCATATTTACACAAGCTGATTTGGAAGAAGAGGCTTTGGTATCATACCGACGATCCGCATAGCACCTTCTAGGAAACAAAAGCAAGCGATCAACCAGTCATCGATCCCTACAAACGTGGGCGTAAGACGAATACGCACATGAAATCTCAAGCACACAGCTACAAAGCCAAGCAGTGGGAAAACAATGGCCGTAACGATGACACTAGCGACTCCGTACATGCTGAAAAGCAGTCCTTGATATGTTTAGAAGGGTTACTTTGCGGAGTCAGTAAGATCTCAACTAGTGTAGGATTTCGACCTGAAGGACGCTGTTGCCACCACCCATATTAATTGTGGTTCAGGCGTCCATCAGCGCTCAGAAACTCATCGATCCAAGGGGTAGCAGGTGTGCTACGCATTTCGTGCCGCAAAGGATAAAGGAAACTTTGCGATGCATTTGTATGACCTCATCTATACAAACATACTTCCATTTTCGACCGAAACTTGATGTTTATTGGCTAGCAGTCTGGATGCACACCATCAGAAACAGACTCTGGGAAGATCTGGGGTCACAGTCTGGGAAGACCGCTAAGCGAAGCCAATAGCTTGCGCGGATGTCCTGCTATTCCTGCACACATCCTTCAATGACATATCTATGCATACCATATGTCTCGTCGGCGAACACGGCTCCATATCACGTACCTCATTCATGTAGTACCCGTCCATAAAAAGAAAAGAGGCCTTACCCTATGAACGAAAGATGACCCGCACCTTGTTGTTTTTCGAATAATAATGGTGGGGTCTATACCATGCCCACACTCCTTTTCCTCCTTAAGCATGATCGAGCCTGATTACACGCAATCGTCACCCCATATTCTGAAAAGGGTTGGGGTTCAGCTCACCATGTGCTCGGGCTCTTTGATGCCATACTCCGCGGCGGAGTCTCGTGCTCTTGCTGACCGAATAGCATCGACTTGGGTGCCTTATTGAAGACATGTTGCGCCCCATCTCCCTGGGTGGAACTCATTTCACATTCAGGGTATTCGCTTCTTATACTTGAATTAGTACGCCGCTTGTGATGGACACAAGATGGAATGGGAGATCCTGAACGGATACACCATCACGTTAGCGGTATCTGTCTTGATATCTTTTCACAGATTGAATATCAGCGCCAGTTACCGTCTTCCCTCTCTTCAATCCATAAGCAATTTCAGTAAAGATGTACTCTTGGTTTGGAAGAAGATATGGCTCTCAAACCTCGGTTTTAATAGCTCATGTCTTCTTGTGCTGTCTCGCTGTGCTACTGACAGCGAACGAGATCCTTTTGGGAGACTCTTGACAGACGGTGTATATGAGCCACATTCGGCGGAGTCTAGTGAGGGAACGGCGAAGATGTCAAGTGCGGGATTGTAAGTACTATCAGATTCGATTGGATCAACCTTGGGGAGAAGATAGCAGGGATTTGCCGGTTCTTTTCAGACTGCATGTGGTAATGGTATAACTCTTCTTCACAGAGAATGACTACTTCGATATCAGTCCCTTAGAAATGCAAGAGCAAGACGCATTCTATAATTTCGCTGGCGGCAACTCGCCTTAGGTTTTGGGATCAGTTCTGTCTATGAAAGGGGGCAACACATTCGAGCTCCTTAGAGACTGCTACATTCACGATATTGTGGAAAGGCAAGCAGTCACTGAGCGCGACGGCTCCCTGGCGGTGGAGTTGCATTATGTGTACATGGAACCAACACGCTTTGGGATCACGAATAGCTTGCAAAAGCCTAGACAAGGACTCAAAGAAACATAGACGACCCAACTTTCCGTGAGTACGGACACGGTGGTATCGCTATTCCAAGACAATCAATTACAGCACCTAGAATTTTCCACTGTTAAATTTTATGTCCGAGGTGCATTCATCAAGCAGTACAGTGAAAGAGGTAGAGCATGTCGATGAACAACCATCACTTGCGAGCGACTTCGCTGCTAGCGATTCAGCTTTAAAGAGAACTACTCTTGAATTGCCCTGGGGATTCCGTTTACCGTAGGGCTCTTTTTACCCTGGTGGTTCCATTTGGCCTGGGTTTCGCTTTACCTTGCGTTCCATTTGCTACTGCTTGGCTTGATATTTCCTACCTCCCCCCATCTACTAAGCTGCACCCGTATGAGAGATATTTGGAGTCCAGGCAGATGTTCCATCTACAACACATTGACTCAAGGAACTGGCAGGCGTCTCTCAGTCTCACTTGATTGGTAGACATGCCGATCCCAACGTGGATTCTTGCGTGGCATGCCGGTCAGTATTCTTTCATCACCATGGAATATCGTTGTTAGACCGCCATGTCCTGTATTCTGACCAACCCACTTCCCCAACCTACGGCCAACCATCCTCCACATCCACAATTGTTTGGGTTCCATGCCAACGCCGTCACAGCGGTCTCCTCTTCGTAAATTGTACTCTTAGCCACGCTTTCCTTAGGTTTACTCCCATGTTGCAAGCCAAAATACACCATTTCTCCCTTGTAACCTTCCGTAATACGACTCATACCCTGATGAGGGCCCTGCCCTGGTCTCCTCACCCACTCATGCTTGAAGACAACTTGCTGCCAGCCTGCATCTTTCCTCCCGAGCGCTTTTCTCATCGGGTTCGTGATAATGACACTCCCATCGGCTCCACCTGCAGCGATAGAAGAATGACATTTGCCTACATCCACGATCCCCTGTCCAGGCCCCGGCGCGCTTCCCAGCTTCCCGCAGGCAATGCTGGCATAGAAACAACGCAAACCCCACAACCGTAAGGTCTCCGAGGTCTCCTCTAGAGCGACCACTGAAAGGAGGCTGTCGCAGTACGCGAGACTTGATGGTGGCGTACGTGTGCGCGTTGAAAGGACGTAATCGGTTGTAGGTGCGCGGAGAGAGGTCAGGCGAAGGTTGCCGGATAGCGAGGAAGAGATTAAGAGGGTGGGATGAGTGGGATAGGCGGTTGTGAGCGACAGTATGTAGGTCGAGTGTAGTTGGAGGAACAGCCAAGGCCCGATGTTCACATGCGTTGTTTCGTCTTCTAGGTCGTAGCCACTGAGGGACGGGAGGCTTGGGTTCCGGGATCCACCATTGGACGCATTAGCTGCTTCAGGAAATTCATTGTGCTCAGCTGGAGCAGGGGTAGGAGGCCATGCGCTATGATCTGCCGAGTTATTCGAGTGCAAATTTGGTAGCGATGAATGGGGGACTTGAGGGTAGATATTGTAGATTCCGAGGGCGCCATTGGAGTATCCAATGGCAAGATCTGTGGCCGAAAGCCAAGTCAGGCACGTGGTGACCGGTCTGACATCTTCTTGCTCTGTAACTGCGAGAGGTAGAAGCCCCGAGCTGGCCGAGAACACTGCTGACTGGACCTTCACTATTGGTATTTGAATTGTTGGTAGCCATTCCACGTACGTCAAGCAATTGATCACGGCGAAACTTACAGTAGCTCGTATTGGCCCCTTGCCCCTTTTCAAGCTGGACGTCCAAGACCCTGGCGCAACCGTCACCCCAAATACCGGCGAGCAACCCAATAGAGATCTTGCCAAGAGCGTCTTCGTCTCTCTTGGCCCTGGGTACAGGGCACCATCTAAGTTGAGTAATTTCTCCCCATTCGGTACATAACACCTGTTTGAGTTCAGGTGGTTGGGTGGGACCCATGGTGTTGTTGGAGGATTTAAACGACCATATCTGAACACTCGAAGGAGCAGAACACGACGGTGTGAACGCTGGAGCTTCGATTGGCGTTGTTGCGCGAGTGGAGGTCGAAGCTTCAGCAACTGCCAATGCCAGATACTGTGTATCACCGTAATGATTTGGGGCCCAATCTAGACATCTTACACGGGTACCAACATTCAACATCCAGCCAAGCCTTCGTCTCTTGCTGTTTCTGAATTCTTCTCCAGATTGTTCAGACGATTCGAAATCAGTGTCCCATGCTTCCTCGAGGCTTAGGGTTTGCGACAGTGGTAGGGTAAATACCTTCTGTCTTCCGTAAGGCCCCATAAGAAAGCTGTGACTGCTAGATGTAGTCGGAGGCAAATAAGCGACACCCTCTTCCGAGCTCAGCACTGGTACTTTTTGCTTCTTAGCAAACAAATTTCGACCTCCGTGGTCATAGTACCAGTCCCAACCTACCGTTGCTTCCATCTGACGCTTTTCGTCGGTGTGCGAGACTGAATGGCACATATTCCCTCTGCATGGTAGTGTGGGATCAGCAGCCCATTGGTCTCTTGAATTGACAACATGCAAAATGTCTTCGACGTCTGAGCCGGAAAACAGCATGACCCGGCTTCGGTCATGGTCAGTTCTCGTCGGATTCTCGAGCATGCCTCGAGAATGAACGTTAGCATCTTGATTGGGAGAGTAACCTCTTGGCTTTCGCTTATGGTCTTTGGTAGTACTTCGAAGCTCATGTTCTTCTGGATCCGAGCTTGCATATGACTGGGCATCTTCATACTCTTCCTCTGGTGTCAGGATCGCCGAGCCATCAGAAACTTCGTCAGCGAGAGACTCTTCCTCTTCGTTGCCGTCGACATGGTCTTCTAAAAAATCATGGTCATTTTTTGAGTCTTGCAGCTGCTGCAGTACTTCAAGATCTTCCTCAGAATCCGACCTAAAAATGTCGAGGCCTTCAAAAGCATCGACGGTATATTTCTTGTTGGGCACTCGCTGTCTGCCAGACTTTCGGACGGAATTATTTTGAGCCATAGCCTGAAGTGCAATATTCTACTTCATCACAAAGCGCCGATTCTCTTGCCGCATTCTGTGTTTACGTGGGTTATAAGACTCGAGCTTCGGCGTTGACTAGTCAGCAATTTGCTCAAAGCCACCGTTGAAATAGACTTGGGCTTTGAGTTACTTTCATAATTTAGCAAGCATTGAATGGTCACTTCAATTGGCCTCTGACCTCGTCGTTGTTGTTCCCTCAGTCCGTCAGACGTGCCAAGATCGCTAAGCCTCTTCGGGTTAGCGGCCATTTGCTTAGCCTCTTTGGGTTAGAGTAGTCTGCTGACTTCGCAGCCTTCCGTAGTAAGCAGAAGGTGCTAATCCGAAGGAGCTTAGCGGACTGAGCACTCTGAGGGATTGAGGCAACAGACAGGAGGCCTCAGAGTCATCAATCTACTCACTCGCTCACTTACTGGTCCTTCGCAAGCTCGTTAGCGGTTAACGGTGCTCGTGGTTTGAATACTACTCTGGCCGCTCTAGTTATTCCTTTGGTTCGTCATGACCTCTCTACCTCCTCAGCGCCAACAGCCCTCCCAACAGCGCCGATCGTCGCCTGAAGCCTCATCCTCGCAACAACACCGGAGATCAAGCATACCTCAATCTACGACTTCGGAAGACTCACAAACTGTTCTACTAAACCACCCCTCGTCGTCGGAATCCTCTCCGGAGCCAGAGCCTCAGCCGAAGCAACAAGCGAGGCCGAAAATACAAACAGCGGAATCAAATAAGGAACCTCGAAAATGCTGGATATGCTTTGCGGACGAGACAGAAGATACTCCAACTTCTTCTGAGTGGCGGTCACCTTGTCCATGTTCTCTGACAGCTCACGAGTCGTGCCTCCTGGACTTTGTGGCGGACCTGGAAGCCCCACAAAACAGGAAGAGCTATGGCCCTCCGAAGATAGAATGCCCGCAGTGCAAAGCCAAGATCACCATAGCTCGGCCTCGTAGTCTTATTGTGGAAGGTGTGCGAGCAGTGCAGCGCGCTGCTGCACGATTCATCTTGCCCTTCACTTTCGTCACCTTGTATGTACACTTCGGACCCCGTTCTTCCTCATCCGAACGACTCTTCGAGTTGCAAGACATATTCTGGATGCAGAAGACCCTTGACGCCTCTCCGAACTGTCTTGTTACTCGGCTTTGCCTCGAAGAAGTAAGGCTGACTCCGAATTTAGGGCTGGAACGGTAGTCACGGGATGTTGGGTGCACGGGTTTAGCACCATCTACCTTTTATTTGGCCCTGAGGACGCCGAGCGTTTGTTAGGAACCGATAATGCCGTCGGTATCAACAGCAGATGGGCCCTGGGTCTGCCCTTTATTCCCCTCGCACTCATAGCTGCGAGGACCAGATACGCTGACAACCTCTTACCTATCCTGCCAATATTCTATTTTGCGTCGACTGGCCCGCAACGGGACGGCCCACTTTGGCCACCAAGTGCTTCAATGACCGTGGCTATCTTACCCTACATTCGCGCGGCGTACAATGAATTCTACGACAGAGTATGTGCGCCGAGGGAGAAGGCTTGGATCAAGCAGATCCAACCGCGAGCTGGTGATCATGAAGGAGACGAAGAGCATGAACAAAATCAAGAACAAGCAAATGAATTCGAGGATGGTATGGACATCGGGCTTGATCTACAGGTCGAGATTGTTGAAGAGGAGGAAGGCCACGAAGAAGTGCAGCCAGCAGGTAACGCTCCGGAGGAAGAGCAGGGCCCCGCCAATCAAGGTCAAGACCGAGTTCAAGATCAGAATCCGAACCAGAATCGGCCTGCGGAAGGTAACCAAGCTCATGTCCCAAATGTACAACGGCGTTTACACCACCATCAACATCAACACCAACACCAAAATCAGAATGGGGTACAGGGTCTCGTCCTGAATTTCTTCTCTCTACCTCAAACCATCATGGGTGCTCTAGTCTTCCCTAGTATCTCTGCGGCCATGGGTGCTCTGCTTCAAGTAGCATTACCTCGTTCTTGGACAACACCACCAGGCCGCTGGGATCGATATCCAGCTGGTTTCTTGCAGTCTCGCTTTGGGAGGAGCATCGTCGGAGGGTGTTTGTTCGTTGTGTTGAAGGATACGCTCATGCTATACTCGAGGTATAGATTGGCACAGGACCACAAAAGGAGAAGGGTGGTCGATTATGATGCGAAGAAAGGGAAGAAGGCCGGTGCAACTAGGTGATGATAATTCGGTTGCATTAGGACAGCGCTCAATGGGCGAAGAAGATGGACACATGGATGGCACTTCTTTGAGGATGGCAAGCCTGCGATAGTGATAGCAGGGTAGACTTAGCTCTGGGATTAGTTCATCTGAATAATGTTCATCAATGAAATTTTTGTAGCCACCATTTAGTGATCTGCATTGCAGTGATTGTACCTACCTTACCTACCTACCGTACTAAGTCTTACTCGAGGCGGCGTGCCATGCCCATTCTGGATTAGTCTCTTTTGACATCCATTAGGAAGTTTCGAACATCTCTGGTGTCCTGGGTGCCAGTATCAGCGGAGCAAAGTAATGTGTTAACTCTACAAAAAAACAAGCAAATCGAGATGAGATACCTTCGATGTGTCTCAGACTGATTATATGGATGTCTCGAAAATGACAGCATATCCTTGGTTGACATTTGTTGGCGACAAGCGCATCCGCTGATGGCTAAACCCCATGTCTGCAAGACGTTCGCGCTGGAGGCATAAGATGTCGGCAGTACCGGAGGATGAGGAATCACTCTTAGCTTCTGGCCGAGAATCAGAAGACCTTTCTCGCGGGTTCGGAAAGACAACGAGGTGGCAGGGCAGATGCCGTTCACTTTTCCGACAGCGCGGGATTGGGGCCGGAGTTGCGACCATCATGACATTGGCTACACTTACTGCAGGCTTCATAGCCCTATGGATGCTGTATGTATATCATCCTTGAACTTCTTGATGTTATTTCTGACAGCCTAGATTCTCCAGAGAATCTGGAGCGACTGCGGGTTGTGACTCCGTTCTGGAGGGCTACCAATGTCAACCAGAGCTTTCTCATGCTTGGGGACAGTATTCTCCATATTTCAAAGTGCCATCCGAGATCTCTTCTGACGTACCATCTCATTGTCATGTTGCCTTTGCACAGGTACTTTCTAGGCACGGGGCTCGAGATCCTACCATGTCAAAGACCTTGGCTTATTCTCAAGTCATCGGAAAAATCAAAAGCAAAGTGAGGATCTTTCAAGGCGATTTTGCTTTCCTTGCCAACTACAGCTACACATTGGGCGCAGACCAGCTCACCGACTTTGGAAAGCGAGAACTAGTAAATTCAGGGAGGGCTTTCTTTAATCGATACGAAGATCTTGCCAAGAACACCCTACCATTTGTCAGAGCCTCGGGTCAGCCGCGTGTCATTGACTCCGCTCAAGAATTCAACAAAGGGTTTCATCGTGAAAAGACAGCTGGAGGAACCCAGGATGACGAGTACCCGTATAGTGTGACTGTTATCAGCGAGGCTGACGGTTCGAACAATACCCTGGATCACGGGCTTTGCACCGCTTTCGAGACCTCTAATATTAGCTCCACCGCTCAAGCCACATATGCCTCCGTATTTACTCCATCGATCACTGCACGTCTGAACGCCAATCTTCCAAACGCAAGCCTCACCCTTACAGACACAATTTTCATCATGGACCTATGCCCATTCGAGACGGTGGTTTCATCGTCCAGCAACCCCTCTCCTTTCTGCGCTCTCTTCACTCGAGCCGAGTGGAAGCAGTATGATTACTACCAAACACTGGGCAAATACTATGGCTATGGCGCTGGTAATCCGCTTGGACCTACGCAAGGTGTTGGATTCGTCAATGAGCTTGTTGCGCGCCTAACGGGGAAGCCGGTAGTTGATCATACGAGTGTCAATCGAACGCTTGATACAAACCCCAATACTTTCCCCCTGGGAAGGAGCCTGTATGCAGACTTCGGGCACGATAACGACATGACTGCCGTCTTTGCGGCGCTAGGACTGTATAACAGCACCCTTCCTCTGAGCACGACTCATACCATGACTGTGGAAGAAATGCACGGGTATTCGGCCGCTTGGACTGTGCCTTTTGCGGCCCGGGCGTACTTTGAGAAGTTGCAATGTGATGGGGAGGAAGAAGAAATGGTGAGAGTGCTGGTGAATGAGAGAGTGCTGCCCTTGGAGAGTTGTGGAGGCGATACACTGGGCAGATGTATGCTTGGTAGATTCGTCGAGAGTCTCGGCTTTGCGCAAGCTGGTGGGTATTGGAACCAATGCTTTGAGGAATCAGGCGAAAGAGGCGACGTCGAAGTGGCTTAGTAAATCTTCCCAACCTTCGTGTTGTTCGGTCTGAAGGCTAGCACAGCTCAACAAGCGGCATCATGGCGGTATCTCTCCATACACATTGACGTTTCGAGGGATATCAATACTCCAAAACGAGTAATTTGGGCTTTCCACCGCTTACATGCGCAATATCAGCGGGCAATTTGTCATCCGGATCCCGAGAGCTTGTAATTGAGATTTGCCCGCAAAGCTGCCTCATCATGACACCCCAAGACCTCGATAATTTGACGATGCTGCAGGTATTTTTACCTTCGTTAAGTCATTGGATGGGGAATCAAACCTCCTTCGACGATCATCTTGTCAGCTCAGGGGATTTCAATTTAGGAAGCTTGTCAACTCATGATGATCTCAAAGGCCACTGACTTGCTTTAATCGAGAACTCCAGAAATCTCCTGCCATAGAGAACGATTGCAGAGATGATAATTCACTTTTCTGGAATAGCGGTTCTGGCCGGTATGAAGACTGTAATTGACATCAAAACAGAATCCTTCGCTAGATCTGACATCCATATCGATTAATCACAGCTTCGTCTTACCGAATAATTCGCTTTCACAGATATCCTGTCTTCTCTTAAGACAGCTTGGGCATGACTTTGGTGATTGTATTATTCAAGTCCGGGCGTTTGCCGTCACTTGTTTGGTAACGAGTTCTATATCTTGGTCAACCCTCAGGAAATTTCATCACACCTATTGACGCTTGGAAGGGGGTTTTAATTCTCATGCTCAAACTTTAAGAGTCAAGCATCCCCTACTGTTAAGTCTTGCGGACCAAGTTGACATTGTCCACCCGACAAAGAACCTTCTCCGAAGCTTCATGCGTAGGACGAGGATGAGACTGAGCGTTCTGCCCTAATTTGTCCGCCACGTCGTCTAAAATTCAAGCCGTAATCCTCTCAGTCGAAGGCTTGCTATGAGATGCATAACAACAGATAGGTAACAGCTCTCGGGGAGGCCAACTGGTGACTTCCAGAGTGAAATAAATCAAGGCATGGACTGGGGAGAATCCATTCGTCCATGTTATATATAAAAGTCACTATTTCATCTGAGGCTCTGTGGTACGACTAATTGATGCTTTCGAAGGCGTGCACATGTTGGCAGGATTTTAAGTCAATTGCTCACTAAGTCATCGAAGGAGCTCGATGGACACGAATCTGACCGGTGGTGATCCGTGAATGCGGGCAAATGGCAGTCGGTACTTCTCCTCCCAGACTGCTTTCACGGCTATTTATACCCATCATTTAATCACATTTGCACGGGATCAACGACTGCACCATTCTAGAGCAACCAATACCCTATCAAGCGAAGAGCAAGAAAGAGCGACCACTGCGGCGCCTCAAATCCGACAACCAACAGCGGCGAACAGTGTATTACCGAGTCACCCCTGTTCTGCTGGGCTCTTGGTCTCCCAGGACTTGGTCAAGCAGAAGGGTCTGAATAAGTGATTTGTACGAAGCAAACAGTGCCAGAGAGGAAAATGTCACTCGTTCAAAAATCTCTCGTAGCAGCCGCAACGTTCTGCGAATGGTTGATCATTTTTGGTGTCTACGTATCAAGAGTGAATGTTCACACAATTCAGGAGTTGCATTGTTCAATCAATAGGGGCCATTTCCAAAGGCATTGTTGCGCACGTTTTGACAATAGGGGTCTGCTAAAAACCAACCGAACGACGGGCGAAGTGGGTGCGACGAAATCTCCAAATTGATCACAAAGTGGAAATTCACTCAATTGAGACCTGGTATTGACGATCTGTTGTCCTATTGTCTATTCCCAAATTTCTTGCTTTTGTCAGATATAAAGGTAAGTGCTCGTCCGTTTTTTTTGCCTTGCCTATATGATCAACGCAACCACATCCTACTGCTCACCCACCACGCACATTCTTCTTCGATCTCGTCACCCCATTAATAAAATCCCGCTCGCTGGTCGAGTGCATGAACACTGTCGTCTTACGGTCAATCACAACATCGAAATGGCAGCAACAACTGGCTGGAAGGATGACTTGGAGGTCCCTCACCCCTTCCCGGTCGCTTCGAACTTGCCAATGAATACACCGCCCCTCGCCGAATCTGCTGTTTCTTCCTTTTCCGGCTCCGGCGGCATCCGCAAATCTACCAGTATGTTGGTATTCGTCCGTTCAGTCCCCCACTAACCTGTGTAAAGTTGACATGAAGAAGAAGACACAGCTTCGTATCTCAGGCCCTGCCCCTGCTCACCGTATCCGGGCCATTTATGACCAGAAGATCGCCGCATTGGAAAATGAGGTGAATTGCCTGAGAAACTGGTGGTGGGTGGACATGATGGATCGCCCGGACAAACGAGACTGGGGCCAGGACGGCCGTTGGAGCGAAATTTACAAGAGGGAGCACTGGCTCCGAGGGTTGGAGTTGGCAGCAAACGGGTGGGTCAAGGCTGACTTCGCAAGGGAGAAGATGATGCAGGCAGACATGAGAGCCAAGGAGAGGGAGGCAAGGAAGGCCAAGGAAGCGGCGGAGAAAGCGAAACGGGAGCTGGCCACCGCGAAAATTGTGCTAGCTGCGGTGAGAAGGGAGCTGGAGGAGAAGAACGATCAGGTCGCAATGGACCGCCAGTTGGCTATGACTTTATTGGCTGCTACACAGTAGCGGAGGAGAGACATTGGGCTATGCTCGTTGACTGTGTGACAAGGTTTTCTGTTGTACTTGTCCGTGACCCTTGGGAGGACCTGTCACGGTGGCTGGATAGCAGGCAAGCTGTCAAAGAAAGTAACATTCTGGAGCGCTAGACCCATACTCACGTAGCTTTTGGGCATCGACCCGGTAGCGTTGGTCACTCATGACAGAAATGGCCCCAGAAAGAGCGCTAAACAGCCTAGGAACTTCCTCGTTGATGCTGCTCTGGTCGAAGTTTTGAGGGTTGGTATTGTCTCGACTGTCATTTCTTTGACACCTATCCCAATAGCAACCCTTGTGACATTCGAGAGGTATGAAAACTCGCTGCATGGAACTTGACACGATGAGAAATTGTTGACTATATCTAGCATTGTGCTCTTCCGCTGTCTTAAGTATCACGTGAAACAAAGGGGGATTTATGCCACATCTCCAATCCATCAGCTAGTCTCTTTACCTCCACGACGTCAGCTCAGAGCGCTCCTTCTGTACATGACATCATGTCCCATAGTCCTCAAGTACTAACAAGGTTGCAGGTAATTGCTCGGCACCAACCCTGGTCTGCTCTTCTTGCCTGTCACCTCCGCCTCCCACCATCCATCATCTTGCAGTCTCAGAACTGCTAAGACATCACCCTTTGCGAAGCTCAGCTCCTCCCCTATAGCGGCGCGATACATATACAATGCTCTTGCTGCATTAGTGTATTAGCATGATTGTCGCCACAGTATCTCTTCCATCATGGTCACAAAGATACGCAATGTCCACAGGTGGAGGGACTCACCAAAATGCAAAATCGGTCTTCCGTCTTGAGTGTACTTCCGTCCGTCCGCTGTGCTCCTACTCCTGATTCTGCTAGCTCCGTGATCTGGCTGCTGTGGCTGCCCGCCGTAATAGCTGATTGGTCGCCCTCCGTTTCCTCGCCCTCTTTGACCGCCGCTACTGACATCTCCGTTGGAAAGCTGCATTGCCATACCGCCGCTGCTGTTTGGCCGTTCTTGTCTTGCATACTGTGGTTGTGGCGAGGGTGCCCGGCCTACGTCGTCCGGTGAGTTGTGCTGAGAATAGAGGGGCTTTGTAGGGCTCGCGCTGGGGCTTTGCCTTGGGCGACCGACATTGTTATACGGAGTCGGGCTTGCAGCTCGTGGATTGCCCTGCTGACCTTGCCCTTGGTATCCAGGTCTTGGGCTAGTGCTCCTCATAGGACGAGGTGATGTTGCGCGAGGCATCTCAGGCCCGCTACCACGGGTACCAGGGCGAGAAGAACCGTACATTTCTTGATTCTGGCCAACATATTTGCGAGTGGTCGACTGCATCTGCGCAGAAGTGAAGGCCGGTTGCGGAGCATCAAGACGTCTGACAGATTGGTCGGAGTAAGAGGGTGGTGGTGTGCCTCGTTGCGCAGCTGAAGTATCTCCATTCTGCATTCCGGATGCGCTGGGAGGTCCAGGCGTAGCAACGCCCGCATAACGGTCTGCTGACATGCGGACTGAGGATTCTTTGTTGACACCTTTAAGTTCAGCGAGAGCAGCGGCGATGGGGTCTAAGTCCTTGACGGGAGAGTGCATGTTCCTTGGAGCGGGCTTGTTGCGGTTGGAATCAGGCGAAGCAACATCGAAGACGTTGGGTCCAACGTTCAACTGGAAATTGGCTCTTGGATCGACGGGCTCGGGACTTCCTGAGTAACGGTCATGTGAGTTTTGAGCATGGCCGTACTGGCGAGTTGGGCTAGAGTCCTTATGCCGGCTATTCGAAGAACCCCAAGTGTTCCGAGCAGTAGGGGTAGCTATTGCTGGATCCTCTTTCTCGTGCTTGCTCTTTCTACGGAACGGGCTGTTGCTGAAGAAACCACTTCTCTTCTTCTGGATCTGTTTCGTCGGGCTCATTGCAGGCACCATTTGACCTTCGCCGTGCTTGATAGGCGATTGCTTTCCGCTCACAGGCTCCTGACTCGAAAAGGACGTAGGATTTGAGTACTCACTCTGAGAGTCTCGACTTGATGGTCTTACAGGGCTGGCAGCAGAGCTACGCTCAGAAGGTGGTGCAGTTCGACAGAACATAGTCATTCCGTCGGTAGGATATTCGTTGTGGGGCACAGTGGGCAATTCATCTACCTTGTGCTGATAAGGAGCCTGCGTCTGAGCCTGTCTTCGATAGTCAATCAATGGAGGTAGCTGTTGCATGGCTTTCTGTGGGGTCATGGTCGTCTCACGACTTGGAGGTGTATTCGTCTCAAGGTGGCCCATGCGTGCAGCCAAATCTGACTGAGGATCGTGGTGGGATTCGAACGTTGAGGGTTGAGGAGAAGAGCTGCGGAAAGCAGGATTGATGGTCCTCTGGAACTGAGCGACTGAATAATCGTCTTCTGAGGCTTCCGAAACATTGTCATTGACATCGCCACGACAGAAGTTGATATACTTTGGAGGATCGGGAATCTCTTGCCCAGTCCCTTTCTCCTGAATGAAGCCAGAGATGTCCTTTTCGACTTCGCACCCTTCAAGTGAAAGCCGTATCTTCTCGCACGACTTGGAAAAGTTAGCAGAGCCTTAGATTGAGCTTTGATAGACACTGACAGCGTCATCGCTAACACAAACAGTCGAGGCCACGTTTGCAAAAGTCCACAAACTGCTCTTCATAAAGTCAAGTCTCTCCTCCTCAAGATCTTGAAATTTCTATGACCATTAGCTGCGCTCAACCTCTACAGAGTGCAATGTTTCTCACATCACATGCAGCCTTCCAGTCTCTATTCCATCGTCCTGTCGTTTCTTCAAGTATTTTAACGGCTGCTTCATACTCGTTGCTTGTGGTAGCTAATTGGATCTGGGTCTTCTCCATCTTGGCTTTGTTCTTGCGCTCTTCCTGCCCCATTACCATATGGCCTTGGGCTAAGTAGCCTTTTATCTTCAGACAGTCCTGTTCATACCGGTCTCGAGACTACTTCAGGTCAGACAGAAGCTTCGGAGTCTCGATATGTTTGCGCACCTTGTTCACCGCTTGAGTCTGCTGTTGCTTCTGCTTGAAAAGTTTCTCGATACCAGTCTGTACAATCTTTCTCCGCTCTTTCATTCCTCCGGCAAACGCAGCCAACGGTTCTTCTAACTCGCTTTTCATTTGGCCTGCGATCCCCTGATGCGCTTTTCCCATGGCTTCGACTTCTCCGCGCATGACGTCGAGGGAGGCTCGTAGAGTACCGGCTTCTGACGAACCGAGCGGTTTGCGACATAGCGCAGTCATCTTTCGGGCATAATCGTCTTCTATCGCAGCTCGAGCTAAACACATGTGAGCCTTCGACTCCATTCGAAGTTGCGCTCCGGTGTGTACTGTTGTAGAACGCCTTCAATTCATCGCAAGTTGCTTTCCCATTTTGCATACGCTCTAGCAGTGGCTGAACACCAGCGTCATCCTTGCCCCAGAAATTGTTCGCGACTGCCAACATCAGCGCTATTTCCCCAAGTGCACGTTCCATATTTTCTTACAGGATAGGGAAACGCTGGGCCCTTCTGCGACAGTTCCAGGCATTCTGCCGACGTGCTGGGGCGTTGATCGCCCGGTCCCCCAATTATTCTTCAAGTACAGTTGTTAACCCGAACGTCAAACTTCTTGAAAAATGACGGACTTGATTGTATGCAAACTGTATGTGAACTGTATATGAATTGTAAGGCAGTAATATAATTACATGGATAGGAATGATACTCAAATGCTAGCCTTTATTTTTCATCTTCCATAAGCTCAATATTTTTAAACACGGCTGTTGTCCCAGAGACAAAGGGGGGGGGAGGCTTATTCTGAATAGGCTTTAAACCAGATAGTTCATCTTCGGTTAGCGGCGCCAAGTCCTTTCGGGATTGAGCCTCAGAACATTGACCTTTTTCTACTTACATGCCTCACTTCTGTACTCTACTCGAATGACATCAACCTCTCTCCTTCCCCTCTCTTGTTCTCTTGTTCCCCCCAAACAGTGATCCTATATCCACAGTCACCAGATCCCGTCAGGATCCTTACGAATGTTTGTCTATCCTAGATGACCAGCTTCCCTCCCCCTCAGCCTGCAGCTCAGAACTCGATTGCTTCCAGTACAAACAGGAATTCGGGCGCACAGCCAGTGAGGGGACAACAGTCAGCCTGGGGGCTACCTGCCCCGGGAACAAGCGCTCGCCGTGGGCTCACTCCTTTGTCAACTAATCTTGGCTCCTCGTCGCTTGAATATTCAGGGCGCCCAAGTCACACCTCATCCTCCTCGCCATTCACACCATCCTTCTCGTCCGTTCTCAACTCCTCAACACAGAACGAAAACAGCAGACAATCATATCCCTCCTCTATAGCAGCGACAACCTTTCCTTCACTGCAATCTGGATCTCAACAAGCTCCATCAGGTCAGTCGCTCTTGTCACCTCGGTCAAGAGCCATCACGCCATCTTCGACTCCATATTCGGCGTCCTCCGCCGCGGCTTCGACCACCGCATCTCAAGCTGGAGGAGGTGGGGGTAGTGGTGGCGGAGGAAGCTCTAGGCATCAAACTTTCTCCCCTCCATTACCACAATATAGTTTGAGCTCTCCCACAACCAACGCCTTTGATCGACCATTCACGGGGTCAATCTCCTCTTCGGCTGCGTCTGGCCAATCCTCTGTATCTAAGATTGTCGTGACTCAGGTCTTTCTGCTGCTGGGCTCTATAACGGAGAAGGAAGGTAAAGCAAAGTGGGACGCCCAAGCAGAGGCTATCCACAAGGTATGACTCTCCAAACCTCAGCCTCCAATGATTTGCTCTGTGTAGCTTTATTGTTGACCGTTTCGTTTGTAGCTCGTGGACTCGAACGGCATGGAAGTCTTCTCTAAATATTTTCGTCGCCTCCTTGTTGGGAACTCTCCCCAAATATTCCCAGGTACCAATCGCAATGTTGAAAATCCCAGCAATTACTACCTATTAGTGCAAGAGATAGAGAAGATAACGCAAGATTCTGAGCAAGCTCCAAAAATTGCAGAGATAATAGACACTTCTGAAGGCGATATCTTTCGTGACTTCGACCTTGCGACGTTCATGAATCACTTCGGACTAGATCCGTTGGCGAAGACTTTGCTGGCTTCAGCCTTTACGCACGTCTCGAAAACAGATCTGAAGGCTAAGGGTATTCTCCAAACCACGTCGTATGTCGGCTTCTGTTACTGAATCTTTGCAGCTGGAGCCATACTTCTTGAGAATTTCGACGGCATCATTGCAAGCCTCGCAAATCTCGAAAACGACAACTACGATGTCGCTCCTTCGTTACTCGCAACATGCGCCCTCAGATTCTTCGAAGATTTACCCCAAGATTCAAGAGCAAATATTGACCTGAAGCGCCTGGGCTACGCGCTGGAGCATCGCTATTCTCCAAAAGGCATAACAGTGCCATCGGAAGTACGATCAGTACTCTTCTTATTCAACCTGTTAGAAATGAAGTATCACCTGGTGAAGGAGATTCAGCTCCGTGGCCCTCAAGTAACGAGCAGTCCTACAGCCGCAAAAGAATTTCTATCACGGCATACGGATGAAACCTTGGATGAGAGACAGGTAGCCGGTGCACTTCTCTTCATGGTGCTGATCCCAGCGCGACAGCAATACTCTCCTGCTGTGTTCGTATCTGCGGTTCACGACTACGTGGAGCGTTTCTTTGACTGGCAGACAGTGGTTCGGGAGCTGGATCTCAAAGGTCTTGAGGTCTCAAGGGACCAATTCCTCGCTCTATATAATGCTCTGCTCCCAATGTCTCAGGAGAACGCTCAATTTGACATCCAGCAACTTTGGGGAGGTCGATGGCGCAACCCCCAGACACAGGTCTCATTCATCCGAGCTTTCCTATCGTGTCAGCCATCAGAGCTTGATGCAACGAACATACCCGACCTACGCCCAGCTTACGATGCCCATGCGTTATTGGATGCCCCTGAGAACGTTGCGCAGCATGCCGAAAGAGCAATACGAGACACGATGATCTCATTAGATGCAGTCACGGCTATGTTCGATCTCATCGTTCGCCCTGATGAAATGCCGTCTCAGGAAGTGGAGGCACTATTGGCGGAGATTATTCGTGGCAAAGAGGCACTGTTTCTTTGCTCGTCTGCAGGGATCGCAAAGCCATGGAGCAAAGGACAGGAGTATATCATGTCAAGTCTATTGAGGATCTTCCTGGACAAGGAGCGACCAGATCACAACTATGTTCTTCACTCACTGTGGAAACAGGACAAAGGATGGGTCGCGACGAAACTCGTCGAAACCCACATCGACGATCCGCTTGAATTAACCATGATAATGGATCTTGCACGGGAGCAAGAGTGGTTGGTGGACTTGTTCACACTCATGAATGGATTTGGCCTAGATCTAGCTGCGCTAGCACATCGCGAAGGCCTTCTTGACCTTGAAAGTTGGGCAGATGACAAAATCGCACAGGATGCCAGTGGATTCGTTATGGGTGTTTTCAAATTCTTGATGCTGAAGGCCCAGGACGAGCTCCGAATCGCACGAGACGAACAGTCGGAGCCGCGGACGGTGAGCCTGGCCATGAAGACGGTCTATGATTTCCTGGCCATGCTAGACCAGCATATGACAGATAGATCCGAGCTGAAAGCACTCCAACGACAATGCTTACAGGCATACCCAAGATTGATCATCTATTGTGAAGGGATAGAAGAGAACGTTGATGTCGACTGCAAAGAGAGCAACCGATTACCAAAAACTGCGGACCATGAGATGCAAGCGCTATACAAAAGGATGTACAATGGTGACCTGAAGGTAGAGAACATCTTGGAGTATTTGCAAGAATGTAAAGCCTCCAATGATCGGAACAAGGTTGATCTTTTTGCTTGTATGATACACGGGCTCTTTGACGAGTTTTCATGTTTCGGCGAATACCCCCTAGGCCCGCTAGCAACGACTGCGGTGCTGTTCGGTGGTATCATCTCAGTCGGCCTCATATCAGATCTAACCCTTCGAGTGGGTCAAGAGATGATTTTGGACTCCGTCCGGGACTATCCGCAGGAAGCGTCAATGTACAAGTTCGGCCTTCAGGCATTGCTACATGTTCTTGATAGGCTTCGGGAGCCGGAGTGGACCGAATACTGCAATCGACTGGCGCAAATTCCCGATCTTCGTGGTACGGAGCCTTACAGAAGAGCCCTCGAGGTGCTTTCACAAAATGGTTCTCAAGGCCCGGATGATTCAAATGCTGTCAATGGCTTAGCGGATGGAATAAGCCTTCCAAACGGCGACATTGACGACTTCCTTTCTCCAGACACAACCTTCCGCTTCAAATCCGTCAACGCAGAGCCCTCTTCAGCTTATGATGAGCCTGACGAAGAGACACAAGAAAAAGTCGTCTTCTTCTTTAACAATGTTTCTGAGCAAAATCTGAAGAGTAGATTGGGTCAGCTCCAGGAAGCGCTCCAGGACAGGCATCATCAATGGTTCGCCTTCTTCCTTGTTGAGGGGCGTGCCAAAGTCGAACCAAATTATCAGCCGCTTTACCTTGACATATTGAACCTCCTTGGCAACAAAGTTCTATGGAATGAAGTCCTTCGAGAAACCTATGTCAGTGTCCAGAAAATACTCAACGCCGAGTCCACAATGCAATCTGCATCCGAGCGAAAGAATCTAAAGAACCTTTCTACATGGCTGGGGTCTTTGACGATTGCACGCGACAAACCAATAAAGCATAAGAACATCTCCTTCTTGGACTTCCTCATCGAGGGTCTCGAGACACAGCGATTGATCCTCGTTATTCCGTTTACCTGTAACGTCCTGGCACAAGGCACAAGGTCGATCGTATTTAAGCCACCGAACCCTTGGATTATGGAAATAATCGCAGCCTTACTCGAACTGTACTTCCATTTCGATATCAAGCTGAACCAGAAGTTCGAGATTGAGGTTCTCTGTAAGGAATTCGGCATGGTTGTGAACGAGGAGGAGGCTTCGACGACGATTCGAAACAGACCTCTCCACGACGAGGACTTGCCGAGTAGTGTGCTACCCGACGGGCTGGACGGCTTCGACGATATGAATTTGAGTGGAATTAGCCGGACCGGTCGAAGCTCAAGGTTTGATACTGACACATTGTCTTCTGCTTTGCCGGATCTGGAATCTGTGCTCGTGTTTCCGCCAGCCACCGGCAGCCCTGCTACTCAAGCTCGACTACGTGACATTGTTCAAGAGGCCGTCAAACGCGCTATCTTGGAGATCATCGCTCCGGTTGTGGAGAGATCAGTCACCATCGCAACGATCGCAACTAGTGCTCTGATTCATAAGGACTTCGCTCGCGAATCGGACGAAGATCGAGTGCGCAGAGCTGCACAACAGATGGTGCGCCAACTGTCTGGAAGTCTTGCCCTCGTTACTTGCAAAGAGCCCCTCAAGATGAGCATGACAAATTACATCCGCATGGCGCAGCAGACAGATTTTCCAGACCAAGCATTTCCTGAAGGTGCTATTCTGATGTGCGTGAATGATAATCTAGACACGGCATGCAACATAGTAGAGAAGCAAGCTGAAGAGCGATCTATGCCCGAGATCGAGGCTCACATCGAGGCTGAGATAGCACAGCGACGACAACATCGGGCCGAGCACCCCAGCGAGCCCTACATGGATCCAGCTTTCAATCGGTGGGCCGGATTTATCCCAGATCCCTATAAGCAGGCATCTGGCGGTTTAAATCAAGAGCAAATGGCAATCTATCTTGAGTTTGCCAGGCAATCCCGGGGACCCGCAAGCCACACTCAAACTGCTTCAGCAGACAGTGGGAGACAGCTGCCCGACGTACTACAGGAGGCATTTGCATCAGTGCCGAATGTCCACACTCCCGCCGAGACGCTACCAATGCCACACCAGCATTCTCAGCAGCAACAGACCGGTCGTATGCTCCCGCCGCCAGTGCCTAATTTGATGGCCGCAGCCCAGACAAATGGATACGCGGATCTTGACGCCGTTCAGGATCGCTTATCCCAGCTCCTTGGTGAAACCAGTCGAATGGTGAAGGAAAATCCAGATCGATCTATGATTGAGATACAACGAGACCGTTGTTTGGTAGAAGTCCTTAGCCAAGCATGGGACCTGATTGCCTCGTCTCCAGATACCATTGCCATGAACTGTGCCGAGGAGATCTGCAAAGGGATCTATGGGAATTCCATGATACGTCTCGAGATCGAAGTGTTCGTGCATTTACTGGCACGATTGTGTCTGACGTACCCAAGCATCAGAAAGGAGGTCGCGATATGGGCAATGAATTTAGAGGAACAGAAACTTTTCAACATCGATGTAACGGCCGCACTGGTCAAGGTTGATCTTTTGCAACTAAAGCAACTCGACATGTTTTTGACCGGTTTGATCTATGATCGGGAGGAGCTTGCGCTTGAAGTCTTGTCCGACATCATGGATGCCTTGCTGCTCAACGACCATCCGACGGCACTACGGGCCGATTTTGCGAGCAGCTTAGGTGCTCTAGGCCAATGGCTCATGGAGGATCCCGCCCTGATCAAGGCCGAGGAACTTGTCCAACGACTGAAAGAGTGGGGAGTCAATGCGACTGTCGACGTCAGACCCGACGAGAGTCTTATTAGAAAGCATCAAATGCAGTACATATTCGCAGAATGGGCTGCAATATGCGATGCTTCGCCAAAAAGCCCCAGCGAAAATATCTTCCCAGCCTTTATATCACAGTTGCACCAGAAACAGTTGGTCAGCTCACAAGAGGATATGTCTGTGTTCCTTCGATTCTGCATTGACGACGCGATGGATAATTACGGCCATGCTAGTCTGAATGCTGATGGGAACTCGGACGAACCGTTTTTCAAGGTCGATTGGTTGGCCAGGCTCATTGTGCTACTGGTGAAGAACCAAGGCGAAATCAATGGGTCTGTGAAACGTAACAAGGCCGCGTATATGAATTCAATCTTGGCCATTCTTACCTTGATAATCAACAACCATCACGTCATGCAAGGAGAGCGCTTCAACCAACGGGGTTTCTTTCGCCTCCTTTCGAGTATTCTGTGCGACTGGCATGACTTTGGGCGAGAAGGAGATACACCGGACCGAGACATGCTCATCGTCTTCGCAAACAACTTTCTGATGTTGACACCTCATCACTTCCCAGCTTTCGCCTACAGCTGGCTTATGCTGATCTCGCACCGGCTTTTCATGCCCAGCCTGTTGAAGCTCTCAAACGATGAGGTGAGCTATGCTCTCTCCTCTACGCACTGCTTTACTAACATCTGGCAGGGTTGGGACTCATTTGCCAAGCTCATGGAGGCAGCGCTGTCGTACATCTGCCAGTTTCTGAAGCCGAGCACCATCACACCTCTCGCAATGGACCTCTACCGAGGCATACTCCGCATTGTTCTCATCTTGCACCACGACTTCCCTGAATTCTTGGCGGAAAATCACTTCCGCCTCTGCAACTCTATCCCACGGTACTGCACGCAGCTTCACAATCTTGTGCTCAGCGCCTATCCTTCTTCCTTTCCAGAGCTCCCTGATCCATTCGTGACAGGACTAAAGGTAGATCGTCTAGAAGAGATGAGAAAAGCCCCCAGGATCGTTGGCGATTACACTGGACCTCTCATTCAAAGCAACATCAAAGATGTCATCGATGCATCGCTAAGGAGTAATGAGATCTCGAGTGACAATCTTACTCATCTAGCTAACGCAGTGTACACGTCGATTGATCGTGGCCTAGCTGTGGATCCCTCTCTTCTACACGCTATCGTCTTGTACATTGGTCAAAGCGCAATTGCGACGGCTGGGCAGAAGGGCGGTCAGCCATTTACCGGTGACTCTCCTCAAGCCTCTTTAATGACCAAGCTGGCGAGGGAGCTTCATCCAGAAGCACGCTACTACTTCCTTAGTGCTATGGCTCACCAACTTCGCTATCCCAACAGTCATACCCACTACTTCAGCTATGCTCTCCTCCACCTTTTCGGAACAGATCTGGCGGATCAGCAGGAATCGGATGTGCGCCAGCAAATCACTCGAGTACTGCTTGAGCGTCTCCATGTGATCAAACCACATCCATGGGGCCTTGTCATCACAACATTGGAACTGATCAAGAATTCGGACTACAATTTCTTCCAGTTGCCATTCATCAAAGCTTCACCATTGGTAAATCTCTACATACGATTTTCTACGAATGAGTGCTAACCTATTGTTGTAGATTCGAACTATGTGTGAACGCTTTTCGCATTCGGCGCAAGAGCGAGAGCATTGGGGTGATCAATTTACTCAGCACATATGAATGCGGCGCTGGCAAGGCGCACGGTGACATGACATAGGGGCACACGCAGGCTACTTTAATAGAGGAGTTTGACGATTGCAAAAGCGACGGCGAACGGAGACTCGGGGCTATGACAGGAGGTGTTTGTGCTTTATTCCGTCATACATCATCATCTGCCCACAATTATGTAGGGTGAGAGGAAAGGTGATATACTGGCTTTGTGGTGTTGCTTTTGATCAGACCCGTAACCCATGGGCGGTCCACCCATGATGTCTACCATGACTGAAGAGACTGAAGAAACGGAGGAGCAGTTATGCTAGCTCATGTATCATAGGCAAAGGGTGAATTGTAGGATAATCGGGTGCTTTGATTGCTATAATGCCTCTCCAAGCACAAGACTTTGGCCATGTGTTTGCCATGTCAGAGCTTAGACAGCTTTTCAAGCCACAGCGGATTCAGTACGCCAGGGTCAAAAGGCGGCTGCTGCTCCTTCTTCCTCATCATCTCGTCATGCCACTTTTGCAGCTCCTTTTTCAGCCATTCGCTGATCTCTTCGGCAGCTTTTCCGGGCATTTCCAGGTGTACAGCATGGTAAGCCCCCTTCACGTATTTCGACTGTACTTTACCAGAGACAACGCCCCCATTCCCTTCTTCTCCGACCCCGGTTTGGTCAATCACCGTTTGGGGATACGCAGAATTGCCAATATCGGACTTGGTACCCCACAGAAACAAGAGCGGTGGCAGAATCTGAGGTAGAATACGCCTCACATGCTTGACTTCGCCACGATAGAAGCCTGGAACTACAACACTATCGCCGGGACGGGTCTTGTAGTCTGGTGCTGCCTCATAGCCCGGGAAGGGCAGGTCAGGCCGCGCATAATTGTATACTTCTTGGGCTTTGGGAGTCGTCAAGGTCACGGCGTGCGGGTGCTGCTGCGTTGGCATGTCACGCAAGTCATACTTGACCACGCGTTCAAAGACGCGCGGGTCGAAGACGGCGTAGTAAGGAGTCGCGCGCAATTTGGCCGCTGCTTCTTCGCGAGATGTCCACGTATCTCTTCGTCTTGCCAGAATGGCGATGCGATGCTGGGAGTGCTCTGGAGGCTTGTCGACTCCATGCGATTGGAGTCGGTATCCGGTTTCGAAATAGGGCTCAATTAGTACCATGCCTGCGAAAAGGCGTTGGTGGAGGTGGGACACTAGAACTACGTTATTACAGCCCCATGACTGGCCGATACCGTAGATTGGAGGAGGCATCTGGGCTGCGAATGTATTGACCATGTGGAGCATATCCCTGGCGCTGTCGAGCCAGTGCGGTTCGTCTCCTATGATTTCTTCATTGAGTAAAAATGAAGCGCCATGGTGGGTCACGTCGCACGCCCAGGCTCCGCGGATTGGTAGGTGGGCGACAAGTTCGTCGAGGAATGGCTCGTAAGATTCTTTGGAAGAGCCGATGCCGTGGGCTAGGATTAATGTAGGGTCTCCTGGTTTTGCTTGTCGGTCTTTTGGAACATAATTTTTGAGAGATAAACGTAGATGGCCGTTTTGCTCGTCTTGGATTCCTCTACTATGGCCTCGAATGTGAGATGCAGGAATGATGTGCGAGGTGATGTTGAACAGATGCTCGGACATAATGGCGCTTGCAGGTAAGACAATCAGGAGTGAGTGGGCCAATTATCAAGACCTACTCTTTGGTCTTATATCAATCTGTGTCGAGCACAGGCTCTGCTAGCATTCATTCCGCCGTTTCTCTTTAATTCCTGCCATTCTCAAGTCAAAGGAAGTAATAGCGAGGAGGTCGGCTTGGCTTAATTCGATTACTCTACCTCCGGAGCAGCACGCTGACGCGCCTGAGACGCCCGAGACGCCAATGCACGACATCTCTAAGAATAGTAAAGTACTTAGCCTTTCTCTATTTTTTGGCTACTTTCATGTTCACCTACGTCACTTCCAGCCTGTCACTCTCCTTTCTTTGTCTTACTTAACCTTCTATACATCTGGCATCTGTAAATTGTCCATTCATCACAGCTCAAGTGACGTTCCTTTTGCAGGCAAATCCCGCATGTAATTGAGGTAGATGTTTCCATGACGAGAGGTAGCTTAGCTCTGGACTCTTCGATAAGTGAGACCTTAGCTCATCCGGTATTTCCTTCACGGTATCATCAGTAGTCTCTGGATTCTCATCCGAGTGCAAGAAGATCTTCATTTCCTGCTGATCGCAAAGTCACCAGCGCAGCATGAGTCGAAAAGAGGTGGTAGATGACAATCACTATGAAGAGTTTGAGCGTCATCATGGAAATGTGGACGCACGAACAAGTGCCAAAGGCCTATGGCTTATGCAACAGGCCTCTGACCTAGAAATTGACAAAAAAAATTGCAACGCCTCCATTGCTCTGCTCAGATGGGAATATTGGCACAAAGATTGTTGTTCGCATAGGACGGCAGCGCAAGAAGAGATTCTTACCGCTATCGAACAGAAAGTAGAAGTGGCCAACATCTGGAGCAAGAGCGCTTGGGATTGGCCTTGGACCTATTTTAGAAGGCTCGGACTGGCCTCCGCTTATATCAAGGAACTCGCGGTTCTGGTGGTTTCCCCAGATGCAGAGCTTCTCCATCTGCTATCCTCTGGCTGGCCTAGCCCTTTCTTCGCAAGTTCAGGATCTGAGAAAGCTTTACCTCTCCCTTCCCTCCCCATCCCGCAACACCATTCTCGACTTCCGGTCTGACGGCTACGTACCAAGCCCACGCTCTCTTGTCGAGCTCTTCGCGGTCCAAGAGTGCCCAAGATTGGAACACTAAATCCAATGCCCGTAGGACCAGGCCTAGGTTCCATTGTTTTTCCACTTTTAGCATGGCTGCAGACTTCTTCTTTGGCGACGATGCTTCGTCCGTTGGAGACGGTACCGAGGCAAACGACTTAAGCAGATACGCTCTTGCGGATTGAGCAGTGTAGATGGGCAAGCCGGAACCTTCCGCACCCTGCGCACCAGAGACCAGCGGACCATTAGAGGAACGCAAAGCTTCGAGGTCAAGGCCCCACAGTGCTGGCTCATCATCGGCTTCGCTGTCTTGCTTCAAAGTCTTTTGACTGTCCATAGCATCTGAGGTCTCTTTCAGATTTCCTGCCGCCTCAGGTTTCTCCTTCCACTCGTAACCCCATCGCTTCATAACTCTAATACTCCTTCCCATTACACGAATTTTGGGCTGCCCTTGGCCCCAGCCATCGTTTTCAGCACTAGTCCCCTTCTCTATGCCCAAGCTGAGGGCTTTAGTCCTTGCATTCACGCTTACGACTGCTTGAGCCAGGCTTAGTCGGGAGGATAACGGCTGGGATGGCATTGTGAATTCCAGTAACTTGGTCGCAAACGCCAAGACTAGTGGGGCTCGATTGGTGTGTACAATAATCTTCGCCAGCTCTTCCTCGTCAGCATCGGATTTAGGGAGGGCCAGAGACTCTTCGATCGCAGCTGGAGTAGCAACGTCTCCCGTAGATACGGTCTTCTTGCGCTTGGCTGGTGATTCCGAAGAAGGGTCTCCAGGCTCCCTCCCTCTCTTCTTGGTGATTCTTTTGGCAGCACTCAATACTTGCTTTGCGAGCTTCTCATCTGTAAATATAGCCTGGATAGCTGTGATGGATGACTTTGCAAGAGAGTCTGAGCTGAGTCAGAGGTCAGCTTGTTTTAATTTTGGACCAGACCAGAAAGACTACTCTTGCCTTGTGAGGTTGGCGCTCTGTAGCTCCTTAATCTTGCTCATAGCCGTTGGAAGCGGTATTCTCGCATCTTGGGAGAGAAATCGCAGCAGCACCTGAATCTCTTTTTTGGTGGTCATCTTGGCTCATCAACAGTTGACATATTTCCTATATCGGGAGACAAGAGAGTCGAACCGTGAGACCGAAGGACGCCTGCATCACTCATGATGGCAAGGTGGAAGGAGGCAGCAGCTCCACCTAGCGTTTTACAGGCCCGCTTCACGGACTTATCTAGTCTGCAACCCTTAAAGCCGATCGGGAAAAACACGCTGTTGAAGCAGCGTCCGATCTCTATACTGAGTTACTGGTTACTGACGCTGCAATCATCACTGCCATTGTGAGCTTCAGTTCTCCTTGTCACATTCACCTCGCCATGGTAAAGGACTCCAAAATCAAAGAGTTCCCGGATATTAGCAATAAACTTACAGCACCGACCAAGAAGTCTATCTTCGAAAAGCAGAAAGCGGAAGCGGAAGCAAAGCGTCAAAGAGAGCAGGAAGAAACAGCTGCTGTCTATGAAGATTTCGTAAAGTCTTTTGACGATGAGGACAATGGAGTGAGATCAAGTGGTGGCCCTTCAAGAGGAGGAGGCTTTGGAGATCGAGGAGGATTCGCGGGTTTTGGAAAGAGACACTATTCTGGGCCACCTGCCGGAAATGCTGGCAAAAGTGGCTTGGGTGGAGGACGTGGTAGTGGACCAGGCAGTCTAGGGCCACCTTCGACATCACTATCACGCAAAAGAGCTTACGATGGATCGCTACCTACGCAGAGGGAAGGTCTGTTCGCTTTTGAAGATGCTAAGGAGGGTCCAGCAGACCCCAAGACTGCTTTACAGCACTCAGACGACGAAGACACTGGCAGTAATTCGAGGACGCAGGAGAGAGCTATACCAAAGCCTACAATTCGTCTGTCATCTCTGCCACCAGGCACGTCGCCTGCCGCAATCAAGGCTATCCTGCCCCCAAATTTGACAGTGGACGCAATACGAATGTTGCCTCCCTCTGGGCCCGGAACAATGGAGCGGAAGTCTTCATCAGCGGTTGTGACTCTGGCTAAAGACACACCCGCGCTCGACATTGATACCGTTGTTAGCGCTCTGCAAAACAGATACATGGGCCGTGGCTTCTATCTATCGCTTTCGAGGCATTTATCCTCGGCTTCGATAGGCCTGGATACGCCACCGTTGGGCCTCTCGTCTTCAATATCCTCCCTCCCATTTGGTGCACGTCCTATACCACCTCCCAATCTGGGGAGAGCACCCCCAGGTGGACATCGCGGCGGATTTGCTCCACCATCATCGTACAATTCAACACAATATGGGAGAAGCGCTCCTCAAGTCCAAGTCAATGTCAATCCACCAGGAGATCTTAAGCAGCTCAAGCTTATACACAAGACTCTGGAGGCGCTACTGACCCATGGCCCTGAGTTTGAGGCTCTCCTTATGAGCAGAAAGGAGGTTAAAAACGACGAGAAATGGGCATGGCTATGGGATTCTCGTAGTGCTGGCGGTGTGTACTATCGCTGGAGACTGTGGGACATTCTTACAGGAGCATCAAGACGAAAAGGGCGCGACTTCTCATCTTCCCAGCACATCTTTGAAGGTGGAGCAGCATGGGCAATGCCAGATAGAGGCCTGCCTTTCGAGTACGCGACCCGCCTCGAAGAGCTTGTCTCAGACTCGGATTACGACTCATCTGAAGACGAAGACTCTGGAGACGAAGGACGTAGACGATACGCTCACCATCACGGAGGAGCACCCCCACCCGACGGACCCAGTCTAGATGCCGACAACGAAGCCTACCTTAACCCACTTCAAAAAGCGAAACTTGTCCACCTCCTCGCAAGACTTCCTACAACCAACGCCAAGCTCCGTCGAGGCGACGTAGCTCGCGTAACGGCTTTTGCAATCCAGCACGCCGGCGAAGGCGCAGAAGAAGTAGTCCAGATGATTGTATCCAACGTACAAAACCCCTTCGCGTTCACCAGCGCCAATCCAGACCGCCAGCCCCCAAATGAAGAAAAAGACGACGACCCACCCGCGGAAAACACACCCAACCCTTCAACAATGGAAAAAGAAATAGAAGACCTTTCCCCAGCCAAACTCATAGCTCTGTACCTAATCTCCGACATCCTCTCCTCCAGCTCCACCTCCGGCGTCCGCCACGCTTGGCGCTACCGCCAACTTTTCGAAGCCGCCCTCAAACGCCACAAAACCTTCGAACATCTCGGCCGCCTAGACAAACGCATGAATTGGGGCCGTCTGCGTGCCGAGAAATGGAAACGCAGCGTCCAAAGCGTGTTAGCGCTATGGGAAGGCTGGTGTGTCTTTCCGCAAGCGAGTCAGGAGCATTTCGGTAGCGTCTTCGCCAATCCGCCGCTTGGGAAGGAGGAGGAGGCGGCAAAGATGGCGAGTGAGGAGGCAGAGAAGGTGGCGGAGAAGGCGAAGAGTAGGTGGAAGACGGTGGATGAGCAGACGGCGGAGAGAGAAGCTGAGATGGCGAAGCGGGCGGAGGAGGATGATAAGATGGATGTGGATGGTGAGCCGATGGTTGAGGATGAAGGAGATGTGGATGGCGTGCCGATGGAGGATGAGGATGAGGATGTTGATGGCGAGCCCATGGTTGATTCGGACGACGAACAACCCAGCGTTCCTAGAACAGAAGGATCAGAGGATCAGCCTAAAGCAGAGCTGTCGAGGCGGGAGGCATTGGCTGCTTCCATTGCTGCGAGATTGGGCAAAGGAGCTGGTCCAGAAGCTCCGAAAGCTGCGTCGCCCGCTGCAGCCGCACGGACGCGAAGGCCGAAAGCAGCAGATATGTTTGCGGATTCTGATAGCGAGTAAGATGGTAAAACATGTATATTTGATTACATCGTGGTAAATAGTGCTGTGCTGGATCATGCTGGATCGAGCTGCGCTGTCAGGCAAGCTGTCACCAAAAGCAAAAAGAGAAAATAAAGGCGGCACTTAGTTAGGAATTAAAACCGTCTCAATGTCACGTTAAACCTGGCCACCAACCCGAAACAGTGCGTCGTCGGTGAACAACCTGATTCAAAAACAAAAAGTATCGAACAGCACAAAAAACTCCCCTCGTCGCCGTCGACTCTGTTAGAACCCTGAGGGTTGGTAACGTACCCGACCGTCAACGTTGCCTGCCGGACCTGCGTTTTGAGAGAGAGAGGAACCGTTCAGACATCCTCTCTCAAAGAGACGGATTTTTCCGCCCTTGCTCGTTGCCGGTGGACGGACGCGTCACGACGGTTTTATCAACCAGAGTGGGGGGGAGCTCCGGACGGCGAACTGGGTGGGGCCTCTTTGGAAGCAGGGAAGGACAACACTGAGGCATGGAAAGACGAGCTGATGCGATTGGATGGATACGGGAACCGGGCCTCGCACCAACGTGCAAAGACTGTTTGTCTGATTATGCTTTTCCGCTGAGCGTTGAGCCACCGAATAAGATGTTTCCGCTCGATGCGCGTGAGAGATGCCGATTCACCGGACACCAGACGCTCGATCCACTAACGCTCACGCATATTAAATACCAGTCACGGTGCCGACACCACGCTGCATTCCTCGGCCCTAATGAATACCACCGTGAATTGAACCACCCTTTACACTCAGCTCTTCCTTCAAGTCTTCTTACAGCAGAACCACAGCAAGCCCAATGGCACCACCAATCACGCCTCCCGCCGCCTCGATCCTCCCAGCACCGCTTTTGCTATTCGATGAAGCCGTCGTGCTCGCACTGGTCATCGTGGCAGTGCCAGTCGAAGAAGTAGCTGCAGCAGATGAGGTGCTAGAAGCGATGGCTTGCACGTCGGAAGGCATGAGGGTACCGCAGGTCTTGCAGGCTTCAGAGCCGGGGTTGGCGATACGGCATTGGGCGAAAGTGGCTTCGCAAATGAAGTTGGGCAGGGTGCCTTGGTATGCGGCTATGTTTGAGGGACCGGTGCCGTTGGCGCAGGTGCAAGTGAAGTCGAGGGTTGACTAGAAGGGGTTTGTTAGCTAAGTTGGGTGGGGCGTTTTGGGGTTGAAGAATGGATTGAGAGTGGGAGGATGAGAAGGTTGGTGAGGGTGTTGGTGACAATGATGGTGACGGTGGTGGTGATGCTGCAGCTGGGAAGAGTCTTGTGTGGGACTTACGCCAGTGCAAGAGTTAGCTTTGGTCTGTGTTTGACCACCACATAACGTTGGGCAGTTGGCCGTTTCGCCTTGACACCATTGATCTACGTTCCCCGTCAGCATTGGTGTTGTCGATAGGATTGGAAGTCGAGGAGAGGTATCCTACTCTTCTCAGTCAAATCGACAGAGCTGGGATCGAAAGTGGTGTTGCTCTGCGCGGCGGCAAAGCTCAGGAGGAGGGAGATAAACAGGAAAGTAAGGGATAGCATGTTGATTCTGATAGCGCTGTTTTCGCACTGGATTGAGGCTCTCTGATCTGAGGGATTGGTGAGTGGATTGATGAGATTTATAAGGCAGATGAAGATGTTGATGTTGATGATACTCGTTGACGTGATAGAGTATTAAGTGTTTGGGGAGGGAGAAGAATTGAGTTGAGTTGAGTCGAGTGAGTGAGTTGTGTGATGATGAGATTGCTCGGGGACTGGGGGAAATTTGAAACCGAAATATCTTGGACTTTTAAATAATCGCGCTAAAAAGATAAGTAAAGTACCTTACTGCAAAATAAAGTAAGGATAGAAAATGCGCTAACGATTTCGTCCAGAATCCGACCAACCGGGACAGATGGGTTCCAACGGCAACGATTAGGTACATGTACATGTATATTAACATATCGCCACCTCCAGAATTACGGCGGACGAAGGCTGATACTACGACAAAACCAAATCATTCGATTTTTTTTTGATTCTATTTTCTTTCTTTACGATTTCTAGTATCTATAGATTCTAACATTTTATAGTTCTCTTTATAATATTTATAGAATACTCTTCTTAAGATATTCTTATTAAGATATTCTTCTCGAAGTACTTCTTCTCAAGACACTCCTGAGGGGATACTCTCCTTCGTGATACGCTTCGGGATACTCTCCGAGTATTCTCCGAGGTTCGCTTCGGGATACTCTTCGGGGTACGCTTTCGAGTACTCTCCGGGTAATCTTCGAGATCCGCTTCGAGAGATTCTTTTTAAAAGATACTCTTTAAGTTGACAGGGGTTGCCTAGCCAACATGACTAGTGAGCCTTGATCACAGTAGATATCAGGCTCTACACCAGTCACATATAGTCCAATCATCCTTCTACCTCTGGACGTACCTAATTAGTTCCTCTTATTATTTCTTTTAGAATCCTTTATAAATTATCTCGGGTTAAAAGTTTAGTTAAGAGTGTCGTAAAGAATATCGCGAAGAGTACCTCGAGGAGTATCTTGAGAAGAGTGTTCTGAAGCGTATCGCGAGAACTCGAAGAGCGAAGAGAGTCTTCTTGAAAGTATCCCTCAGTAATTATAAAGAAATCTACTTATCTCATAAAGATAATCATTTATCTATCTGGAGATCATAATAATAATGATCGTAGGATCATTTCTTTCTGCCATCAAATCTACTTTTTTGATAGTTTAGTTTTGTCGTAGTGTTTGTTAGCCTTCGTCCGCCGTAACAGATCGATTTCAACGGCAACGATTCATGGGTACATATATATTATTATGTCGCCACCTCCAGAACCTCGATTCGTCTTCCCCCATCATATAAATAGTAAAGTAGTCATGGATAATAAATACCTTTCACCCGACGGCATCCGCCCTGCAGGCATTGTTCTTCCTCTTTGGCGTTTTCAATCTTGGCTTGGCTCTCAAAACTTGACTTCTAGTGGAATTGATCAGTATACATTGTAGGACTATCACACCTACGTAGCTCTTTGATAGTCGCCCAAGTCAAAAAAGCTGGTGCGCATGAATATCTGTCGAATCCCGAATCGAAAAAAAGACGCCTCATACCGAATTGCTAAGTCCTGTAAAAGAGCTTCCAGGACCTCGGTCTCATATGCGCCTTGGTGAAAGTAAATCCTTTCCCCCGAGAACCATGGCTGGCAGTCCACATAACTTCAACATATCATAACTCCTCTTCCATTTCCTCTGCCTTCACTGCCTCATCTACTGCCTGTGATCCGAGCTGGCCGCCAAATATGACCTTCTCTTGTGTAGACAGGCCCAAGATATCGCCAAAGCCAGGCTTGTCCTGTGCTACCGGCCCAACATTCTTCTTGTCTTGCGCAGTGGCTCCAAGCACATCTCCATTGGCACCCAAGAGTCCCAGTCCAAGCTTCGATCTCATACCTTCCTCGTCTAGTCCTGAGACGCTCGCTCGCTGCCTCTTGAGTGGGCTGCCAATCATTGCATCCTCAGGTGCTTTGGAAGAGCCTCCGTCATAGACAGTACTCGGGAGGAGCGTCGTGGGTGATTGCGCTACGTTTTGCTGATATGGAGGGGTAGAACCTGCGGTAGGAGTGTTGGAGGGGGGAGATTTCCTGTGAGCAGGCGCAGGCGAAGGCAAGTCCATCTGATCAGCGGAATGCTGTCGTTTTAACTAGATTGATTGTGAGCATCGGCGAGAGTCTTCAGTGGACTGAGGTATGCTTACCCTTATCTTCTGGACACCTTCTGCCAGCTCGCCTTGGCGTCTGGCGTCCTCTGGCGATAGCATACCATTGGCTTCCTGGATATCATCTCCCTCGGTCTTGATCAACACTTCTTTCGAAATCCCAACGTCTTCGTCGCTATCTTCATCGTTGGACCTCTTGTTGCCGGCTTTGTCTTTGACCCCGTTTGTCTCAGATCGCTCGTTTGGGTCTCGAAACGTCGAGAAGCCCATAAGACCGTTCGGGTTTAGAGGTTTCAGCTTGGCAAAATCGGCTTGCATTGATCTTCGCTTGCCGTTCGAGGCTGCAAGCTTGTCTGGGATTTTTGGTGATATGGGGAGGATCCCCATCTTCTGG
The DNA here is from genome assembly GCF_014066315.1 of Letharia lupina. Lineage (NCBI taxonomy): Eukaryota > Fungi > Ascomycota > Lecanoromycetes > Lecanorales > Parmeliaceae > Letharia > Letharia lupina. The sequence continues at coordinate 1,958,491 of NW_023502976.1, forward strand.
AGTTGCTCTGGTATACATTAGCTCTGTAGCGTATTTTATGATTGAAGGGTGCTTACTTTCGCCACGGTACAGAAACGTGAAGACAGCGAATGGTCTATCTGGAGGATCGATCCCAGTCACCGTCTGCGTACTAATCGACTTCGGATCTAGTGACTTCGGCTGGGCAAAGCTCGTCGTATGATCTACTTCTTCAGTGCTGTTCCCATCAGTCTTTGCTCCGTTCTCGGTGCCTCTGCCCAACTCATCGTCATCATCGTGAGCATCGAATTGGGGCGAATATTCTCCCCTCTTGATCTCTCCAGATGCCAGTACCCTGAACAAAGCAACCTTGATCTGCCCCGTTGATTCAGGTACTGGGTCATCATCTGAGTCCGAACCTGACCCCGAAAGGAACATCTCATCCGAATCCGACATCTGCTCCAAGGGCGATTGGTTGTCTGCCCCATACCGAAGAACACCTTTTTCGGACCGGTCTTGTCCTCCCAGCAGCGAGGACTCAGCTTCGTCATCGCTGTCTGTTTTTAGCTTTCTCCGCCGTCTCTTTTTTTCTATCTTCTGTCGTCGTCGCTCAATCTTTGCGGCTGCATCCTTCCCTTCCAGATCAAGCCCGTTCAACCATCTCTCAAGCCCTACTTCTCGAAACAGAAACTCCCGTTCTGCAAGGCCCCCACCCTCTGACTCGGGTACACCAACCCATCTTGAGTTGACCCATGTCTCCTCTCCTCTTCGTAGAAGCGTAGCAACCTCCTCTTTGGCCCTGCCGTCAAAGTAGATGTACGCAGCGATGGTCTCGTTGGGTGATGTAGTTAGAGGAACGTAGGGACCGATAACACTCCCATATCTCCCTCGATCTCCTGTGAGGCTTGGTAGCCCACTGACTATTCGAGGTCTTGGGTAAGGGTTCTCTGGCGCTGATTTGGGTTGGGAGTACGGGACATTGAGACCCGGCGTGAGTAGTGTAATAGAGATAGCGAACGTAGATTGCTCAGGTTGGTTGGACGTCGAGTTCTGTGGTATTTTGGCAGGTGGAACCGGGATGTAAGAGCTTATGCGAGAGAATCGGGATTGCTTCTGGATGGAGTACTCTGGAAGTGGACCTTCCGGTGTATGAATGCTGACAGCAAGACCCTTAAAGCAAGGCATCTCTGCTAAGGACTGTGCTCTGTCGACCCAGAGCTTGGTGAATCGGCTCACCCCAAAGAGCTATCGTAGAGCTTTGCTAGCAAACCTCGTCAGTGCCAACAGGACAGATTCGCTGCGACGACCCGCGTGGCTGATGTACCCAGTTTGTATGCCTGGATCGGCGGCTGAATTTGGATCCAAGAGAGTTTGTCGGTCAGAAACCTCGGGGGCAGGAGAGCTTCGGGAGACACCAAGTCTTCAGGCGGGGCCGGGATGAGAAGAGCTGGCCGGTGAAGCTGTAAGAGCGAGCATCGCCTCTACAATGAATACGGCATATGCAAAAAAGGGGAGCTAAGAAGAAGAGCAAGTGATCAGATCATCTCTGTGGTGTTGAGTCTTGGGAAAGAGTAATGCTCGTGACGCGGAGAGTCGCCTTCTTTCGACATGGCTTTAGCCTCAGACGTAGGGCTGAAGCAAAATTGGGGATAACGACGGTATGAGCAGCACCATGAGTGCTAGTTTGAGCGTGTTTCAACGCAGATTTTTCGGGCAGTCTCGCACCGACGTACTGTTGGTCATAATGTTTCCCTGACCATTTATGTTAGTCGACTGATACGTCAACATTTGCTCTACGCTAACATGGTGGCAAAGCTAGGAAGACATGCAAAGCCGACACACAATATCATAGAACTCCAGTGGGAACACCTTGCTCATAATCCCACCCGTGATACCCTCATGACCCACATCATGTTCTCAACGCCCCCAGTACCCTACCATCGCGAACCTAACCCAGTCACAAAGAAGCGAAAAGCAGAGGGGCCAGAAAGTATGCCAAACAATCAATGAAGCAAGAATAGTCCACCAGCGTTAGTCAGTCATCCATCCATCCGCACTGACAAGAACTCGGAGGTGTAAATCTCTTGTCCATGGCTCCCCTCTTTTTGGGAAAACCCGATGGTGAAGCAGCAGGCGCTGAAAGAGGTGGACCACCAGTGATCCCCTGCATCGCCTGATTCTGAATGAGGCTTTGGCTTTCAGTCTCGGAAAGGTAAACGGTGTTTACCAGGTGCGTACTCGGATTGATGACAGGACCCGGTTGGTAGGTATTTAGGATCTGCATCTGTTTGCAATATGGCTGACTAGGGTTTAGTGGGCGGCGCTCTTCGATCTTCACAGACTTGGGATAGGATGCTGGACTTGTAGGACTTTGACGTTTGAACCGTGATCCCGGGAATTGAGAAGACCCTGAGCTCGATGCTGCTGCGCTGGGAGACGCATTCGATGCACTGGCGCTCGCGTCCTGAGTAACGAAGATGAAACCTTCAAGGATCGTATTGTTCCAGTAACAGAACCAAGGCCTGTCGACTGGTTTTGCAATTGAGTCACTCGTCCATTCATCATCGTCTTGCCGTCCTATCAAGCTTCCGTGGTTTTCAAGTCCTTTGTCGGAGAACCAACGCTTGAGAAGCGACCGCTTCGCGTTTGGTATTCCACCGGGTATATCTCCTTCGTGGACAATGACAACCTTGTCGTACTGTTGCTGAAAAACATACGCAGGGCCCTTGTTGAAGTCGTCTTTGTCTTTCATGAGCACCAAGTTGGCTGGTTGCTTGAGTTGCGGAGGCTGGGAGCCATAACGCACGTAACCGTCAGAGGGCGTCTCATATGATAGAGATATTATTGGAGCATTCGAGGCAGCCATGGTCACTACCATACTTAGATTGGCGCCCGTTGCGCAGTCCCAAGCACAGCTTTGAGCACTGTTGGTCAGGCATGAGTTCGTGTTAGAGACGGAATTGGTCAGAGAAACAGCAAAGGTGCCAGTTGGAAGAGCTGGAAGGTTGGCTGGGGTGGAAGCAAGCGGTACTGCATCCGGCAGGCTCGGCATCATGGTCGCCGTGACTGTGGCAGTCGGTGCACTGCTTGAGCAAGTTAGCGATTGTAGAAATTAAGTAATTTGGTATATCCTACGCTGAGCTTGCTGAGGCTGTGACAGTATGTGCGGCTTCTGGCTCATTGTATCTTGTGGCTTCTTCGATGTGCTTATGGGCTATCATACCCCCAATTCCTCCTCCCAGTATGACCGCGAGGATCACGACCACTGACATGACAAATAAAAGCCAACATGGGATTACGCCGCAGCAGACTCGAACTCTGCTCTTGCTCTTTTCTCGGACTCTTTCCTTGAAGCTCCCACCTTCGTCTTTTGGAATGGCGGAAATAGCAGCAGTCGAATTTAATTGCGTGGAGCTGTCACCGAAAGGATTTGTGGAGCTTGCGTTGTCTCTTGAGCTATTCAGATGGTGCCTGGTGCTATCCAATGTCTCCTGTGAGTCTTCTGGTGTAGCTGGCACAGCGCTTCTCCTGATACTCCCGCTTTCGGAAATGTAATTTGGCGGTACGCCACTTCTCCTAACACTCCCCATTCCTGACGTGTACTTAGGTGGTATGCCGTTGGCGAATCGAGTATATGGAGGGAGTTGCTCTGCATAGCCATCCGGGCCTATAAGGTCGTCAACATCTTCTCGATCAGGTCCAAGATGTCGCTGATAATCCTGATCCATGCCCGGAAAGCCAGCAACAGGAATTTGCTCATCCTCCGGGACAGTGTTTTGCGGGTACATGCCGTAGGGTTGTGTAGGTCCACTAGGTCCGGAGTAAGATCTCTCTGGTTGTCTTATCGTTGACGTTGTTGCTATGCTTGGAGTTCGTGTCAATCCGATGTCCTGCGGATACATTCCATACGGGTGGCTAGGTCCCATTGCTCCCCGATAAGGACTTTGAGCGCGAGAGAAGTCAGACATCGGTGTGGTCCTTGTTGATCTTTGTAGTGCTGGAGTAAAACTTCCGAGGTCTGAAACGGACGTGACACTGCGAGGTCCATGAGAGACTCGTGAGGCATGATCATCAACTGTAGGTGCAACTGAACTGCTCGTTTCACTTCGCTGTGACCCTCTGCTTCGCCGTGTTCGCGATTCGAAGGATTGTTGTCTATACGATGATCGCCTGGACGGAACGAAAAGTGAAGTGCCGTCATGACCATCATCACGATCCGTAGGGGTTTCGTAATGGCCATCGGTCACTTCATATGGCTCCAGGGCAAATTCATCGCTGAACACGTCTGTATGCGAGGAACGGACAGATCCACGGGCTCGTGATGGTATCTCGAGCATTGAACGTCGGTCGGCCTGGTTCGCCATTGGGAGAATCTCCGTTCTGCGCAAGTTTGGACACCGGCCTCGGAATCAACAGCGGCGCCAATCAATCTCTGTCGACGTCAATGCATTCTCAACTCTCTCCTCTTCTCTACTCCGCTCTCGTTTGCGGCGGCCAACTTCTGGAATCGTGGTGGTTGAAGATGGAATTGTGGACAACTGATCGGGCCAGGAGGTGCGTTCGGCCGGTCAAGGCTTGGCTTGGCTTGGCGCTTCAACGGAAAATACTAAAGACAAAAAAGCCCCTGAAACAGGTGGACCAAAGCCTCTCTTTTGTGATGTCAAATTGCACGTGGATGGCGATTTGTTTTCCGATTCATTGATCATCGACCGGTATCTGCCACGATTCGCATGCGTCTATAAATGTCTTCATACACAGGCTATTCCTTGCTCATTTTGTACATACTATCTATCATACATACGATATAGTTACAGGTTCGCGGATAAACATGGTCCGAAATCTTCCAGTTACAGACTTGACACTCCGTACCGTCGAAGGTATTGGACTGTAAAATAGTTCTTTAGAATCGCGCTCAACTCACCAACATAGTACGGACATTTGCGTGTCCAAATGACTTGATCAGGCTAAGATGGAAGTACCGTATACGGTTCTGCGGCGAGGATAATATACCAGGTCTCTGCCCGTGTTCAAGGATTTAATGCAGCTTGGCGCTCGAGAATCAGGGTATCCTGGATGCACAATGGCGTGCAAGGTCTTACGTCTAAGGTATGGTACTGACCGCCTCTGGGGCAGCCAGTCATTCCACAATATTACAGCCTTATGTAAAGTACCGGATGATATGATAGTGCTGCTGTTACGGGCACCAGGGGGATTGATTGTTTCGAAAACCAGCACTTTGTCAGATTTCCGCCCATGCCTTGTTGAAAGATACAGTAGCTGCTGGCCCAACGCTGGAGATGAGCCCGTAGATGACAGCTGGGGAATGATCGCTCCAGGGAGTATTGCTATCCTCCAACGTTTCACTCCTTCTTGCAATGTAGGCCTAGGCTTTGATTTCGTATTTTCGCTTGAACATCTCATCGACTTCGGTCAAATAATAGGTCCCCTTGGTAATGGTCTCGGGGTTGCCCTTGGGCGTGTAACCCTTTTGCAGATGTGCCTTTTCTCGAAGTAGGCACATCTAGTACATCGTCAGCAAGTACGTTCTCACCCGCCTAATGAATGATGGCTCACCTCATCATACGTCTCAGGGGGCACCGTCCTTCTTGCATCTAACCTCTCATGCAAGTTGAGCTGCTTAACCATGGGGCTGATGTCCCCTACAACCTTCAAGCTGAAGAAAGAGCTAGCCAGGCCGCTTCCGTAACTGAAAATACCAACGCGTCTGCCTGTGAATCCCTCGCGAGGTGCGTTGCTCAGTAGAGCGACCAGAGAACCGTAAACGCTTGCACAGTACATGTTGCCGCACATCGTAGGCACTTGAACACCAGGCTGCACTCTCGTCTGGAACTTCTTCTTGCTAAGAGCCATGAAAGTTTTCTCAACGGTCTTGTCGGTCAGCGATTCCTCATAACTCAAGTCTCGAAGCTCCTTCGGCACTGACTCGAACGTTGGATTTTCCGGATTGACTCGGTAATCGTTGTAAAGCAAACGTGCGTAGGATTTAGCAACCAGCTTACACGTTGGAGAATGGAAAAGCACATGGTCGAAACGGTCAAGTGGGGTGACATCTTCTGGTGTGTTATGGACTCCGTTTGCAATTCCGCTCTTTTGTAAAGACGCTTCGCGTTCGTTGTACGCCTTGTAGCAAGCGTCCACTGCTTCAGTGTAACAACTGACCGAGAAGTGGCCATCCACAACGGGATACTCGGAGGTCAGATCTGGCTTGTAGAAGTCGTACGCATGCTGCATGTAGGTACCCCGCTTGCCTGGCTCGAAGGCAAGAGGCGCATCAGGGCCTACTAGCATAGCAACACAGCCGGCACCACCTGTAGGACGAGCGTTTCCCTTCTTGTAGAGAGCGATATCTCCAGCGCAAACGATAGCGTCGCGTCCATCCCACGCAGAGGATTCTACCCAGTTGATGGCGTTGAAAAGCGCGTTGGTACCCCCATAACAAGCGTTGACAGTGTCCACTCCTTCAATGTTGGTGTTGCCGACATCTTGGAACAGTTGCATAAGGACTGACTTGACCGATTTGGATTTGTCAAGAAGCGTCTCTGTGCCGACCTCTAGGCGGCCGATGGACTTGGGATCTATGGAGTATTTGCGGAGAAGGGTTGAAACTGTTGTCAGGGCGAAGGAGTAGATGTCTGCATGATGTCTCGGTCAGCTTGAGGGTACTTTGAAACCCTGTATTATTTATGCTTACCTTCTCGATCATCGCAGAAGCTCATTTTGGTCTGTCCAAGACCGATTGTGTATTTTCCTTGGCTAACGCCATCGAACTTTTCCAGCTCAGCTTGGTCGACACACTATACATTCGAATCAGTAAAATCCCTTATGTGAGAGTAGGATGGAATGAAAAATAGAGCAGAAGCATTGGAGACCTACCTGGCTCGGGAAGTAGATTTCGATGGCCTTGATGCCAATGTTCTGGGGTCGAGATGCCATATTGGACGTAGTCAGGCTGCAGGGCAGAAAGTTGGAAGTCGCGTGAGGAAGTAAACAGATGGAAAAGGGGTGTGAGAAGACTAGAGTACTGAAGGGGGGAATGATGTGTAAAGACAGTTCCAATGCAATATGCGCACAGCTGAGCTGTTTCCCCTTTCTACTCGGGTCTCAATGACCTGTAATAAGGATATATACGGTCTACTTGGTACTTGAGTAGGAGCTCAACAATCTTCGGATTTTCTCCACCCCGAGATTTTCACTCCGCTTTTCATTGCTTGCGACTGTGCTAAGCTTTCTCGGGTCTTTGCCGAACACCGGGGACGATCAATAGTATGCCGAGTCAAGTGAAGAATAATAAACATTGAAGGAATCCAGATAAGGCAGGAAAGGATAGGTACTCGTACGGTACTCAAAATAATGTCCAGATACAAGCGCCTACTCTTGACTTTTGATGCTTTCGGCACTCTCTTCACTCCCCGAGAAACCATCGGCAAGCAATATGTATGTACGTTTCTGACTGTTTCTCGGCACTTCGATCTAATTCGTGAGACCTGCCTTGGACACGGCAATGGCTCTTCCCCCCCGGTTGTGCTCGCTGGCCTGATCTTACTGTTCGAAACTGTGTGATGTGAAAGGCAACGCTGATTCCCACGTCTTTATCAGGCCGAATTTGCCCGAAAACATGGGCTGTCTGGCTTTACTAATGATCAGATAGAATCGAGTTTTCGAGCTGGTAAGGCCTCAAAATCTTTAGGCACCGGGATTTTGCTCCAAGATCCATAGCATGCTAATCTTCTGAACGATCTAGCATTCAAATCAGAGGCAGGTCGATTTCCTAACTATGGAAAGACCGTGGGGATGAGTCCTTCTCAATGGTGGTCCAACGTAAGATGTTTCTCTATAATTCTATTACACGAGATGCGTGCTATATGTTTCAATTAGACTTGGGCTGTCAACCATTTAAATCAATTTCCACTACGTTTTGTTCGTCATCTTGAGGCCATTCTCCCTCGAAGTCGAAGTATCCAACAGAAGGTTCTCTTGGGAAAATGGGCTTGTCTTAGTGTGTGTGTTGCTTGCCTGCAAGGCAATGTGAAACCAATATCTCATGTCCATCTTCCTGAGTATAGATTCCCTAAGAAACCTGGCAATTTACAGATCATTAACGCCACATTTCGTCCTTTCAGCTCTGAGAACGGCCTGCCTGAACGACTTGTACCGGACCTGTTGACTCACTTCAGCTCTGCAGCAGGATACACGTTGTATCCCGACGTTCTGCCCTTCTTCAAATCCTTAAGGCAGATAAAAGTAGCCTCACATGGAGACTTAGTTTGGTCTAAGCCTATCATTGGCGTCATCACGAACTCGGACGACCGTGTGCCGTCCATCCTCTCAAGCTTGGGCTTGCAGGTCGGCTTGTGGAGACACGGAACTGACTTCCAGGCCTCCTTCAACGCAGAGGACGACATCAACTTTGTCATGCTGAGCTACGACGTCGGTTTTGAGAAGCCTGATTCTGAGATATTTGACACCACGAAGCAGATGGTGCCCGGACAAGAGCGACTTCTGCACATTGGCGACGATCTACAAAATGATTACTACGCGGCAAAACAAGCAGGATGGGAGGGGCTCCTGCTGGATCGAAAGGCTCAAAATAGACAGGAGAATTCTGGACCAGTACCGCGCATCACGGATCTGCAAGAATTGACACCATACATCAAATGATCCTTACGAAAAATCTTTAGGTCCAAGATAGCACCCACACTCAATCTAGGTGCACTATTTGAATTTGCTGGAAGACCACACAATCAACGTTTTCTTTTCAAAATGTTGTATAAACGTTTGGAGCGTGGAAGCCATTCGAACTCAAGTACAAGAGCTTAACTCGGGATTTCTGAAGGGAGAGACATTCAAATCCCACCCTGTTGAGCCATATTGAGGTACTATTAGGGCATGGCAAGAATGAGCAGTCCTCGGAGAGCTCTCAGAGAGCCCCCGAATGATTAGTGTGCTTCGAAGTATTTGAGTGGTTTTTAGGGGGAGCCCCCCGAAACCCTCCAGGCCCTCCGGGGGCCCTTCTCACAAGCTCGATAGTGAAAAAAGAGTTAACTCATATTTTCTTACTTTTAGTATATCTTTACGTACACTTTATCAAATTTCATCTACGCTATATCAATGGAAAGCGCATAGTTTACTCTATAAGTTTATAAATGCTATCTTTATTTTCTAATAGAGGTGAGGATAGGAACCAAAAAAGATAGATTTGAAGATTTTGAAGTTCGTTTTCCAGCTTTCTCTTTGGGACGGTACGTCTTTTACCAAGACTCCCAAGCCAAGACCGGATAACGCCCCGGGCGATGTTTTGGGATTATACTCAGGCGAAGGAACCCCAGCCTCGATGTGGGGTTAAATCTAGGCTCAGTGCCCGTATCGCACCCAAAGAAGACACCTAAAGTTGAAATCATCCGCTTGCAAAAGAAAGTCTTAGATCTCCAGCTATAGGGCTCTCTTCCGAAAGTAGGGTTAGGGCTTCCACTAGCGCTGCCTAGGACTTTTGGTGCAGACCTCCGTATAGATGAAGAGATAAGGTGAGTTTTAGCACCGGGGAGCAAATTTGAAGGATCTGATTGGTTACTGAAGTTTTAGCTCACTGAGAAAGCAAGCTTTCCAATTGAGAGAAATCAACATGGATTATACTTCGGATGCTATTCCCATTGCTTTCGACATACCGGTATTTCAAGGACCCGTACTTTACCTGATGGTAACCGATTCCCGGGCACTTGCTTTACGAAGTCCCTGCATCTCTAGATTCGGGCTCTAAGCCAGACGCTAGTGAGATGCCGAGCTTCGCACATATACGGAGATAAGTGGATTTCCCTAATGAGTTCATGACCATCTGGCTTGAGACAAAACCATATAGTTCAGTGAGTACCGCTCTGATATTTCTCTACGGGTTTCTTTTTTCTTTGACTTGCACACTATACCCATCCTTGCCAGTCGCTTCTGCTTTTTAGCCCCACTGTTACATAGCATAGCGCCTGCACCATGGACCTATCGAGCCCGGCAGCGATAGCCCGCCTCATCCTTCCCAAAGTCCCTCTCATGCTTCAAATCGCAGTCTGGCATTCCCTCCGGATTCCTCAAACTGCCACGAAATGGGATCTCAAAACCGAGCTTATTGTCAAGACATTGCGATCTATGCTCAATTCCTCCCACCCTACGCCAATCTCGGAGCAGCAGAGGACGTCCTTACACGACCCAGGAATAAAAGGGAAGATGTGGATATCGAAAACTACATTTCCAGCTCCAGAACAAGACCATGTTCTTAGAATCCTTCATCAAGCCGTAGAAGATTTGAAAGAGCCGGGCGAGAGATACACACCTGCTGTCATGGCTGCTGTTGAGGTAGAGTGGACCGGCTACCGTGCTAACGTTGACAATCATCGCCAACGGCCTGACCTTTCCGAACGCCAACACTACTCAAAACTCATGTCAGAAGTAAGAAGCGACGTGACGTTACTCTACTTTCATGGTGGTGCGTTTTTCATGATGGACCCTTCTACTCATCGGGCCACCACCTCCCACCTCGCTCACTTGACCAATGGCCGCGTGCTCTCTGTCCGCTACCGTCTTGCTCCTCAAAATCCTTTCCCCGCCGCCCTCCTCGACGCTTTGATAGCCTACCTCTCTTTACTTTACCCTCCTTCAGCAGAGTCATTCCATTCCCCTGTCCCAGCACCCCACATAGTCTTAGCAGGCGACTCTGCAGGTGGCAATATCTGTGTCTCCCTCGTACAGCTACTTCTCCAAATAAATCGCTCCACAACAAAATCAATACTTTTCCACAACCACACCATTGATTTACCTCTGCCTCTGCCAGCAGCGTGCTCGACCATGGCTGCATGGCTAGACATTACACGGTCTATGCCCTCCGTGACAGCGAACGCCCGTTACGACTATCTTCCCCCACCCTTCAGTCGAGAATACGCATCTACGTTCCCACACTGCGAAGCTTGGCCTACGGATCCACCAAGAGGGGACCTATACTCGGATACCAGCATTTTATCTCATCCTCTGGTGTCTCCGCTGACAGCGAAAGATTGGACCGGTAGTTGTCCGCTGTGGTTTTCTTACGGCGAGGAAATGTTGGCGGATGAGGTGCAGGTTGTAGCGTCAAAGGCGGCGAAGCAGGGTGTGACAGTTGTCTCGGAGCAGTGGGAAGCTATGCCCCATTGCTTCGCTCTAATACTGTTGGGGAGTTCGATGAGCAAAAAAGCCTACCAAAATTGGGGAGCATTCTGTCAGGACGCCGTGAAGGGAGAAAATTCAAGAACAAGAGGGCTGTGGATTGAAGCAAAGACAGGAAAGGAGAAAGAGGTCGACATAGAAAATATATGTAGACTTAGTGATGGAGAGATAAAAGAGAGGATGGAAGCAGCGAAAGCAGCAAGACATTTAGGTGGCGAAGGAGAAGGCAAGTTGTTGCCAAAGCTGTAAGACGAAGCCGATTTCACAATGTATGCAAACTAAACCGGCACATATGGGTGTTTCCATGTCACCCAGATAGAAGATTGATGGAACGAGAAAGCCGATACTAGTGTTACAGGCTCGCAGGAAACATCTCGGAATCCGTCAAGTGCATTGCTAGGATAGTCAGGGGTCGGCATGAACCTCTTTGGATATCAGAAAACATTGACTGCCGTTGGTATATGCAAACACTACAAGGGGTGGGTTGCCACTTTCCTGGGCAACTTACCTGCCGTCCCCACGCGCAAATAAATGTTACCTTGCGCCCTATACTCTCAATCCACGCATGAAGATATACAGATAAGCATGGCTTCTTCTTGAAACCGTCGACCGTGCTCCGGAACAACATGATCTGAAAAAGGGCTTTCGGTCGCTCTAACTTTGACAATGGGTCGATCGATGGGATCGTCGCGAGCTTCAAATGGGGTTAATTCCTGATGCAGGGCTCAAAGTATTAGCTACTGGTCATTCCGCGAACGTATGCGTGCAGTAGGGGCATTGAATGCAGGATCAGACTGTTGAGCTTGAATATTGTTTTGTTACTTCATGAGATATCAGAAGTTATCGTTTAGAAGTAGGAGTCATCACGGTAGAAATGAAAATCGAATCTTGGAAGAAGACCTACCGATCACCACGCTCGATGGCCGGCGGTATGCGGCCTTATGACTTCGCCCACAAGATTTATTTAAGATAGCAGCAATCATTTCGGTGTCAGTCCGTTGTACATGAAACCCAGACGGAGATCTGATGGTTTTGTGGAGATGTGAAAATCGAAAGACAGTTGAGAGCTTCTCAAGCGTGGGGCTTTGCCGCGGGCTTGGCATACCAGATCCCTACTCATTTGGTCATGTCTCTCCAACAGCCCACCAAAGACGGACCCATCGCGTGAACTGTCTACGGACGAACCTCCATTGCGAGTTACAAGACTCGAAGTCCATATCCGATAGACCAATAGCCCAAGACCTCACAAAATGGGAGGTAAGCAAGCTCTTTTCTTCCGCCTGCTCTAGCCACCGCGCCCAAGGCAGTGCAACGGTGCTGCTTCCCACCTCCCTGCTAACAGCTTCTCCTAGACTTCAACGCTATCGCTCGTAAGTGTGATACACCGCTGCATAGCCCCGCCTCTCGAATACTATATTGAGCAAGCCGAGATGGACTAAGCAACATGCAGAGCAATTCACGGAATTCTACTACAACACCTTTGATCAGGACCGCAAGAACCTGGCTGCCCTCTACGTTCGTAGACACCTCGAAACTCTAAACTCCAATTTACTGAACGAGTGCCTGAGAAGCGCGACAACTCTATGCTCACATTTGAAACATCAGCTATCCAGGGCGTGGCTGGCATCATTGAGAAGCTAACGGTATGGAGCACGCTCCAAACACAACACGTCGATATGCTAACGCGGCTCCAAGAGCCTGCCATTCAAGACTGTTGCCCATAAAGTGTCTACCCTCGATGCACAGCCCTCGAACGAGAGCGGAGGTATATTGGTCATGGTTACTGGGGCACTGCTAGTAAGCCCTTGCTCTATTGGTGGCTGTCTGTGGTAATAGCTGACGTATTGGCTGTTTCACAGGTCGACGAGGAGCAACGGCCGATGAATTACACCCAAGTCTTCCAACTGCTTCCGGACGGCTCGGGCAGCTATTTTGTGTTCAATGACGCCTTCCGGTTGATCTATTAGTGGATAGTTGATACGATGGGGTGGAGAGGAAGGGAGATATGCGGATGTCCTCAAGATGATGAACATCTCCTGGTCAACATGACATATCGGCTGTTTGTTGCAGGTAGAGCAGCATAGCGGGAGTTTGTACTTTAGCCTAGAAGCACTTGGGTACTTTTCCCAGAATCTGAGGGTGAAATACACAGTTATGTTCCTTGTGACTGATACGAATGGTTGCTCTATTGCTGTCATGATGTGACGACGTGGCGCTGAGGCTGGGACTCATGTCGCCTCTTGCAGGCAACAACTTGCTACTTTGCCTTCTCCGAAAACCGGTTGATGACAGCACACCATACTCTCAAAAGCTTGCCCATTCCGTTATTTTACCAAAATCAATGATCGTTGGATACGGCCGCTCTTATAAAACTGCGGCAGTCGCAGATCTCTGAGCCCTGCGCTAATTCGTAGACCTACCTTAGTGAAACCTTGACATTTTATTGTCAGCAATCTGAAATCTGGAGAAGCCACGACCAAGAACCTCAAGTCTTGACCAAAGGCTATCTTCACTCAACGATTTCTACAACGTCCTTAGTTTGCAGCTCTTGCTGCCCGTCGAACATCGTTAGACTCCTCCCTTGAAGCAACCTTGAACGCATAACCGCCAAAAGAGCAATTGCGCGAGCGCTCATCCCCTCACCTGTTGAGCCAAGTTTGGCGAGCACAAAGGCCCTTCAAGACGAGAAGAGTAATTTGGAGGTTCTAAAATGACGCTCACCGAAGAGCTGAGGTCGCGCAACTTCAGTGAGTAGCGCGACAGCTCTTGGACACGGGGCTCTACTAATACACTGCGTGCCACAGGCATCTATGGGCAATGGTGAGCGATACCTCTCTCTCATTGACTTTTATACGAGTTCTAGAGGCGTTCATCATCGACTCTAGAAGAAGCTTGAAAGAGGGGGGTTACTGGTTGTTGGCTATCAAAGGCGCCGAGCCTTGGCGCTGTCACTCAGAGCTTCCAGGCTTCGAAACTATGGGTGACGACAACGAAAGCCTCAGTAAAGGCTGAGCTTGCAAAATGTCGTTGGAAGAAGCAGAAATGGTGTCTGAACATTCGCGAATATCGCTGCTGACGATGTTTTGATAGGATGGGAGTACTGTGCATAGTCCTTTGCATTGCTCTTGGCATATCGCATCTTATTCATGCCGGCCTGCTCATCATATTCGGCATACTATGCCTGTAAGTGACTTTGATGCGCCCTGTGAGAGAACCCTACTGATTGTACATATAAAGCTGCTCGGGCCTCACACTCATCTTCGTTGAAATACCCCTGCTCCTTCGCATATGCCCGACTTCACCCACCTTTGACAATTTCATCCGACGGTTCACCACCAACTACATGCGTGCAGCTATCTACGGTACCATGAGCTTGATTCAATGGCTTAGCATCATCGAAGGTCCCACGAGCTTGATCGCGGCAGCACTCGTGTTGCTGCTTGCGGCATCCTGCTATCTCATCGCTGGACTCAAGGGGCAAGGGTTCGTGGGGAGCAAGACGCTGGGTGGACAAGGTGTTGCACAAATGATTGTCTAAGGGTTTTGGGACTAAGGTTAGGCAGCCGTACCGAAGATTGATGCAGTGGAGGTCTTGGTATGAGGGAAAAGCAATGTTGATGGAGCGATTCACCAAGAGCGAGTTGACCCCATTGTCACCGCAGTATCACGGCGTTGTGGAAGAGAAGCAGTCCTCTGTACCAGTACACTGTCTTTTTATCGATTCATCCTTGCATGAACAGCGGATTAAGCGGGTCTCCTGAAGCGTGTGCTTTGCAGGGAAAAGCCTTGGAGCGCCAGGTGAATTAAAGGAGCGAAGGGAATGCATGAAGGACCAGTCAAAATCGATGGGTAACTCCACCGCCGCGCATCCCGGTTTTGCACCCGTTGCGTCCTCACAGCGGGGAAAGTAATACCTAATAAGACGTTGAAAAACACGTTGAAAAACACGTGAGTTGCAGAGCCCCACAACCGGCTCCACCGTTCTCTGCACCTCTCCTGACCGAGTACTCGTAGTAGACTAGGTACTTATTCATTGACCCAAACA
The DNA here is from genome assembly GCF_014066315.1 of Letharia lupina. Taxonomy (NCBI): domain Eukaryota; kingdom Fungi; phylum Ascomycota; class Lecanoromycetes; order Lecanorales; family Parmeliaceae; genus Letharia; species Letharia lupina. Next base: position 1,973,696 of record NW_023502976.1, read on the forward strand.
GTTCCTCACAACTGCCTACTAGTACTACTGTAAGATACTACCTACCTATCCCATTCAACCTGAGAAGTGGAAGAATTCGCGCATGGTGCGCACAGCTGAAAGAAAACTGCCTTAAGCACGTCTTTTGCTTCCTTTTAACCTTGAAAGCAACCGCTGCCGAGACATCCTTGGCGCCAATCATTCTCATCTCTGCCGTCTGCCCTATTAAAGGATTGGACCACCCCCACACTTGAACAGAAAGCTGCATCTTCCATTTTCTGCATCTTCTCAACCTTCTCTCTTCTCTTTCAAATACCATCCATTGCTTACGCTACCTAGAGAAGAAGTGAGTCGAACTGCAAAACCTTGCTCTGCCTCCTCCTCCTTTAAATGCTCCATCGATGGACAACAAGAGGGGAAGCCCCTCAACCTGTGAAAGAATGTACATATGCAGGGGATGAATATGTTTTGATACTTAATAAAGTCGTTATCAAACCCTTCCTGCATTGTCCCATTATCCCCTTTTCCCTCTGATGCATGCGTGCTACCAAATTGCGTCATTGCTTTTGATCTTAAGCAGCTGATATCCAGTATTTGGCACGTCACGCTGGCGACTAACCAAGCATTCACAGAGTCAACGCCAACGGATACCTGCTATCCTTCACTATCCTCGAGGCCAACTAGAGAACCATGTCCGTCCCACAGGTACCTCCTCGTCCCGCTCGCTCGCAGCAGCAGCATCCCAATATGGCTGCGCCGGATATCCCCCAAATCCCCCCACGGCCGGGAGAACGTCGAACCTTGGAACGTTCCCAATCGCCAAACCGGGACAGTTTCGCCCGGTCTCCTTTCCATGAGCCTCCTCTGGGCATGAGCCTCGGGAACAAGAGTGGGGCCACATACACCCAAAACGCCTCCATTTCCAATTTGGACCTTCCGCAACGTCCGCCAAGTGTCTCTTTGCCATCGATCGGGCAAGAAGGAAACGAATACGCAGAAATCAAGTACAAAGACGAGTCTGTAGTGGCCGAGCCAGAAGGCAGCGGTAATGAGCCGCAAGAGACAAGAAATGTCGGCAGTGACTTGCCTTTACATGCCCCAAGGCCATCCTTCTCCAACTCTACGGCCAAGGCTAGGGTCTCAACGGTCACTCGTACCGACTCAACTCAAGCAGCTGCAGCAGGCATTGGGAAAGCGCTTCCTTTAGTCGACGACAAGGATCCTCAGGACCGTGTGCTGAAACCTAGAGTGAGCTTCCGCACAGCATCTTCCGCATCCACCGAACGTCCTGGTTCTGCACAAGCCGAGGATGATCGTGGCATTCCTGAAATCGGGCAGCGGGTGCCTATGCACCCAGATGCCGGAGATGTTCAGGCACCGTCTCCGTCTCCTTTCCAGCAACAGTTCCCCACTGCTGTCGGATTCCATAACTCTGGTATGCAGAAGCCTTCTAGGCATCATCGCAGAACGCCCAGCGGCAGAGAAATTTTACCTCCCGGAAGCTACGGAATGCATGGCCATGGTGTTCCGTCTACGGATCAATTCGAGAGGTCATGGTACGAGAAGCATCCTGAGGCCCTTGAAAAGGAAGAGCATGGACAATATGGGCCGGGTATTGGTGGTGGTAGAGGCGAATGGGCTCTCAGCAGTGACGATCTCAATAAGCTGGTCCGGGAAACTTCAAGTAAGCAAGCTCAAGAATGGTCTGATTGACGCTTAGCTAACGTAAATTTCGCCAAGGATCTGGATCTAACACGCCTGGATTGCCAAATGAGCAAATTGGGTATATCGCTTCGGAAGAATATGCCTCTCGTCTGAACACCCCGGCGTCTGCGACCTTCCATAGACCATTGCACTCAAACCACTCACAACCACACGTCGAGTCACCTCTTCGTAAACAAAGCTTCCCTGTCGATGCCGAAACTAGCTACGGACTCGAGAAGAAGGATTCCCATGCTTCTCACCGTCTCTCGTCAGAGCATGCTTTGGAGAGTGAGACAGAAGACGACGAACTCTACGTTTCTCCACCGACCGTCCGAAAGAGCAAGATCCATGGAAACGGCTATGATCCGCCCACAGTGGATCTTGGACCGCGTGGAGGCAACACTGAAGCCGTAGGCGGCTTTATTGAAGAGCGAGGCTATGGCGTGCCCATACTTGCCTCGGACGAAGTCGCCAAGACACCCGAGGCAGAGTACCAGCAGCCTGCTGTTTCTCCGGCCCAAGAACGAAGAGGCAGCAACTACTATTCTGGTGTCGACTCGGAATACCAAAGTGGATTTAAGATCGGTAGTCGTTCTGGTAGCGCGTCCAACAGCAGACCAACGAGTCGGCCTGGTAGTATTTATTCACTTCCAACTCTGTCAAGATTCTCAACTCACGATGAGGACCGTGAAAACATGCATACACCATTGGAAGATGTCGATGAATACGAGCCCCTCTTTCCTGATGAAGAAGGAAATAAGAGACCAGTCACTGCAGCCGAACGTCTCAAGCTCCGCGAACAAATGAAAAGATTTCCTAGTAAGGATATCTGGGAAGACACACCAAACAGTCTGCAGCTCCAAGCTACCGTGGAGACCCCCGAGCCATCCAATGAGCAGTCTGATCCATTTGACAAGGCGCCTGCTACAGTTTTTGAGACGCCTGAGCAAGAGAGTGCTCGCAAAGGCGAGGTCAGCGAAGAGGAGAAAGCGAAGTTGATATCTAGAGAAGAGAGACTAGCCAAGTCAAACTTCAAGCCTCATCTCCGTCAAGAGATGCACAGGCCTGGGTTAGCACAAAGATTTCCGAGTAGAGATATTTGGGAAGACTCGCCGGATAGCGCTCGCCTTGAGACCACAGTGGGAGACTCACAGGTCAGCGATACCAAAAGCCCCCCGGACGAAGGTCTGGAAGCTGGTGCAGTAGTCCAGACTTCTGGAGCACCAAAAGAAGGCATCATTGCAGGAGAACAAGCTCGAGATGGGACAACTGCTGGTGCAGCAGCTGCCAAGCCTCATATCCCCCCAAGACCCAATAAAAGCAAGGTATCGCCGCCGTCCGCGGACCTAGGCCAAGCTCCACCATCTATCCCGGTTCGCCCACCAAGAAGGGTTCATCAAGTCCCTCCTGCCGATGCGCAGGTTCCGATCGTCCCGTCAAGGCCTTCAGCCATTGAGGCAAAGCAGCCATCTCCAACTGAGACTCGAAAGGGTCCAATACTGCCTGAACGGCCAAAACCGCAAGTTCCAGTACGCCCAGCTAAACCTGTTGGCCGCGACTCCTCAGAGAGTGTGTCATTGTCCAAGACCACATCAATATCTTCTGTGGGCAGTGATGGAGCAATTACTAAGGAATTGACTTCTCCGCCTCCAGCGCCGAAACCGAAACCTGCGGTTCCTGCACGGCCTGCAGGAGGCAAGATTGCTTCATTGAAAGCCGGCTTTCTGTCTGATCTAGATTCACGGTTGAAGCTTGGTCCGCAAGGCCCAAAGGCTCAAGAAAAGGTAGAGCCAGAGGTAGAGGAGGAGAAAGCTCCTTTAGCTGATGCGAGAAAGGGTCGTGCTAAAGGTCCGGTGAGACGCAAGCCAGCGGCTCCTACGACCACAGAGTCGGCAGCTGCGGAGGGCCAGGAAGACAAGGCGGCTGCGAGAAACTGGCAGATGCAGAAACCATGGACCGTTTGGGAACACGATGGAGCTTTAAAGGTTGGACAGCAAATACCGAGCACGCTGGGGGCAGAAGCTATTTCGCCGGAAGACGTCTCCAAAGCCGCTCATTCCCCAGTAGCAGACAGTCAAACGGACGGTACGGATGATGCAAAAGACATGCACCAAGCCAAGCTGGCAGTCGAGGAGTCTCTGATGGCCAATGAGCCGTTGACACAAAAAGAAGTTCAAGCACCAGATGCATTTCACGCACCGGGGGCATCAGAACTGCCCACCCCAACAGCAGAAAAGGCAAATCCGCTCAGCAGGGAAGCTACACCAGGCCCTTCGTCGTCGTCGTCTGTCCTGCCACCGACTGAGACAAACACGCAAAGGCAGACGGAGGAGAAAACGACACTGCTCAATCCTGCCAACAAGATCGACAAGACACTAACTTCCACTAACGCTGGAGAAGCACAAGGCAGCGCAGAAAAGGGGGATACACTCTAGTTCAAGATTTGTAGGCATGATTTCGGGGTTCGAGGGAGGAATGACAGAATTGGAAGTTCGATTCAATGCCTAGGATAGGGAGTTGGATTGGAAACCGAAAAGTTATAACGTATAACCGCAACCAAACATGTTCATACCACTTCACATCTCAACTGCTTCTCGGCCATGTCTGCTTCTGTAGCTGTATACGTGCTCCGGCCTTCATCTAGAAGGGTTATAGCCAAGATGGTCTTGTGGTTTGACAATTGAGTGGATCTGATTGGTCCCCTCCATCAAGCCGAGGCTCCTGCGGGAATGGCAATTGACAATTGCATGTCACCCACCACTCAGCATATCTCCCTTTCCTTTCGCCCACACTTATGTTCAGTCCTCCTTCTCTGTATTATAACTATGGCTTCCAAGACCTCAGTGTCTTTCTTAGGTAGAAGAAGTCTGACCACCTTGAATGTCTCTGCACCAACCACCCGGAGAGCTTATTCACATTTCCCCCCCACGCGGCGGCGGCGGTGCCTCCTGCAGCAATCGAGATCCAATTGCCTTTTAATCAGTAGAAGAACCCTCTCAACCACTCCATGGCGACGCTTTGCAGATATCGATGACTCATTTGACCCCCGGGAGCAGGAGCGTGAGAGCGATAATGTCGATGTCTGCATCGTAGGCGGCGGTATGTCATGCGGCAGTCCACCCTTGAAGCATGCTAATGCCTTGCAGGACCTGCCGGCCTCAGCGCAGCCATTCGCCTCAAACAGATCGCCAACGAAGCCGGCAACGAAGCCTTCCGAGTTCTTCTTCTCGAGAAAGCAGGCGAGCTAGGCGCTCACATCGTCTCCGGCAATGTCATCGAACCGTCCGCTGTCAACGAACTGATCCCTGACTGGAATAATCCAGATAACCCGTCACGTTTCGAAAATGCTACCCCGGCTACTCATGATAAGATGCGGTTCCTTACCAAAAACAACTCCATACCAATCCCCGCGCCCCCGCAGATGAACAACAAGGGCAACTATATCATAAGTTTGAATCAGTTCTGCAAATGGCTAGGGGAGAGAGCGGAGGAGGTAGGTGTGGAGGTTTACCCGGGCTTTGCGGCCAGTGAGGTGCTGTACAATTCGACGGACGGGTCAGTGAAGGGTGTGGCTACGAATGATCTGGGAATTTCACGCAAGGGGAAGCCCAAACCTTCGTTTGAGCGTGGGATGGAGTTTAATGCTAGAGTCACGCTCTTTGCCGAGGGTTGTCATGGTAGTTTGACGAAGCAAGTCATCAAGAAATTTGATCTCCGCCGCGACAGCCAGCCTCAGACGTACGGGTTGGGACTCAAGGAGGTCTGGGAAGTCAAGCCGGAGAAGTTTAGGAAAGGGGAGATTGTCCACACGATGGGCTATCCATTGCCTTCATCTACGTACGGAGGCGGATGGCTTTACCATTTCGGCGATAATCTCGTCTCTCTTGGTCTTGTCGTTGGTCTCGACTATCCCAACCCCTGGCTCTCTCCCTATGGCGAATTCCAGAAAATGAAACACCACCCCATCTACAAATCCGTCATCGAAGGCGGCAAATGTATTTCCTATGGCGCCCGAGCCCTCAACGAAGGTGGTTTCCAGTCCATTCCCAAATGCGCCTTTCCCGGCGGAGCCCTCATCGGCGACACAGCAGGTTTCCTCAACGTCCCCAAAATCAAAGGCACCCACACAGCAATGCGAAGTGGCATGCTCGCCGCCCAAGCCGCCTATTCAGCCTTGACATCGAACCCAGACAGCGGCACCGTCTTTCTGTACGATTACGAAGACGCCCTCCGCTCCAGCTCCATTTGGAGCGAACTAAAACAAGTCCGTAATATGCGTCCGTCCTTCCACTCACCCCTCGGTCTCTACGGCGGTATCATGTATTCCGGCCTCGAAGCCTACCTCTTCCGCGGCAAAACGCCTTGGACGCTCAAGCACAAAGAACCCGGCGACCACGCTGCCACGAAGCTGGCGTCCGAGTGTCCAAAGATCGAGTACCCGAAACCGGATGGTCAAATCTCATTTGATATTTTGACGAGTGTGAGCAGGACGGGCACGAACCATGAAGAAGACCAACCTGTGCATTTGCAAGTGGAGGATTGGGAGGCGCATAAGAATGACCAGTGGCCGAAGTACAAGGGGATCGAGAACCGGTTCTGTCCGGCCGGGGTGTATGAGTACGTGGAGGATGGGGCCAAGGAGTTTGGGGTCAAATTCCAGATCAATGCGCAGAAGTACGTGTCCATTTCCTCCATCGGCTTTACCGCCCAGACAGACACCCCTTGCCATCTATGCTTTGCGTGGTCGGGCGCTGACGACCCTGATCAGTTGCATCCACTGCAAAACGTGCGATATCAAGGCCCCCGCGCAGGATATCAATTGGCAGGTAAGACAACCCCCCTCATATCTACGCAACACCGATCCACCAGACACCGCTGACGCTTCGATCCAGACACCGCAAGGCGGCGAGGGACCAAAGTACTTCATGACCTAGATCGAACGTCCGCGGTTTTTGGGGGGTTCCCGGATCGGACGATGTGGATGACGGTCGAGTGTATCGCTTAGGTGTACATATGGTTGGGAAGATGAACATGTGGGATTTGGAAATGGGGTGGTTCAGTGCTGAGGGAGGTGAACAATGGTCACTTCACCTGTGGTCCTTTGATGTCAATGTCAGCTGGGCGCACGGCCTCGCACGGCGCATGGAGACGCTTTACTATAAGAACGCCGAGACTGTCTCCCTGGGTTCAAAACTGTACTGTGCTGTGCTGTGCTGTTCTACCTACGATGTGGATGTCTATCTAGTCAGTCTGTAAGGATGCAATTACATCGTGTCCGAGCCTGAGACTGCACTACGAGCACAAAACTGCAGCGGCGTCTTCGGACGATTCGCCAAAGTACGTGTAGGGTGTGATTAAGGCAAGCATCTGACTTGGTGACACGCTGAGCAGGAAAGTTGACCAAGTGGGGCGGTCCAAGCTTGAAGACAATAGACAGCCAGCCACACCGTATTAGCCTGTGGATACCATAGCCCGACACAACTTCTTTGACCTCGGTTGCAATTTTCCAATCCTGATACAAACGTCCTTTCCGTATGCAGCCTACCGCAACTTAAACCCCTGATATCCGAGAATCACCACTACCTGCTGAAAGTGTCTTGTTGGCAGGGCAGGAGAAGGTGCTCGGGGATTCTGTCATGATAAGCGGCTGCCCTCAATCAAAGGCTCCTGCACGGAGAAGAGGAGGAGCAATCACCAGTATCTCGGCGGCGGCGGACGCTCATCGTAACCGCCATAAGCCCTCGGAGGCGATCGAGCCCTAGGCCTATCATATCCATTGGCAGCATACGGGTCCTCATATCCACGGCGAGGTGGAGCGCCGTAAGGATCATCGCGGTAACCGCTACGAGCGGGTGGTGGATAAGGATCGTCAACGGGCGGGCGAGCTGCGCGAGGTGGAGGCGGAGAACGGTAGCTGCTGTGACGGGAGTAGTAATCATCACGGGGTGGGGAGCGGCGACGGTAATCATCACGACGGGGGCTGTAGCCACGCGATGGAGGTGGACCACGGCCGTAGTAGCCATCTGATGGTGGATAGCCGCCGCCGCCGCCGCCGCCTCGACGGAATGGTGGGGGCGAGCGAGAGCGATAGCGGTCGTTGCGGGGAACCTCGTCTTGGGTCTGTCGATGGCCTTAGTCGTGGAAGTGGTTAGAAGTATCAGTGGGAAAACGTACATCAGCCAGGCAGCGAACGCTAGCTCCTTTGAAATCTTGATTGTCCAATTTGTCAACGGCGACTTTCAGGTCTCCGGCGGTCTCGAATTCCACGAATCTAGCGCTGTTAATGACGGTATAACGCTGAGTAGGTGTATGAATCTCACCCTTTGCCATCGCGGTCGCGGCCAACCTCGGAGTAGACGACGTCAAGCCCAGAGCGACGTGCAAAATCTTTGAGATCCTAAGGTCCAAGTAAGTCCGAGTCCAGGTGCGTACAGCCCAGCCAATTAGGAATGAAAGGCCCAATCCTGCTCTCCGGGGCCAGGAGCACAATGTATGCGAGATCACCAGTCCAGAACATCCCCAAAACAAAGACAAGGGAGCATGCAGGGCATTAGGTCTTGGCTCAATGCAGCCAAGCCATCCAATCCTCGGACCAATCTGGCCAGTGAATGGCTAGTTCGGACCAACGCGAAGATTCAGACTTTCGACTGTCCTTCGCACTGGATGCAGGTTACAGAGCAACAAAGCGTAGCTCGAGATTGCAATAAGTGGAGACTCCTAATAGAGCCACAGACAGAGATGGACCCCAACGAGCATCATCCATAGATCCTAGAACCAAGGGCCAAGAACAGATGTAGTGAAGTAGAGAGCTAACCTGCCAACTGGTTTCCCCCGGAAGACCAGAGATCTGCATACGATAGGCCGTACGTCTGGGACGAGGATGCGTACGGTCGGGCGCAGGAAAGTCTCGTTGACGGGAGCCGCGGGCAAATTGAACGGTCAAGCGGGATCCGTTCATATCGGATCCATCTTCACGTGTGCCACTGTCAGTGGTCTTCTGGCTTTAGGTGATCAAAGTGGGGATGCACGTACGGAAAGCTGTCAATGAAGGCGTCAGCAAGTGTCTCGTGAGGACGATTTTGTGCGGCATAGGCATTGGGAGCTCACCAGGAACCACATCCCTAGCATCCAATGCATCATCGTACTCGATGAAGCCGAAGCCGTTCATGAGCTTGATCTCGGTGATGTTTCCAGTACCATCCTTGAAGTGGTTCTGGATGTCTTCCTTTGTGACTGTGGTAGTGGTGGTCAGCGAGCCCTGTCAAAGGGGCTGAAAATGCCAGTAGGAGCGGGCCATTCCATCACGGATCCTTTTGAAGCCAGAGGTGAAGGCGCCAAACATTGAACAAGGCTGAGCGCAAGGAAAATCCGTCCAGAATTATGGGTCGACCTCGGGTACAGAGCGCGTAGAGGAAAGATGGGATCATAGGATTGGCTTGAGCATACCGTCACGAGGAAGATTGCCCAGGTAGAGGCGAGTGGAGGAGACCTCTGCAGACATCTTGGAGACTTGGTCCTCGAGTTGTGCGACAAGGTAGTGAGGCGCGCACGAGATCGAAGGTGAGAGAGCAGAAGACTAAGGCAGTCTCTGATAGATATCAAAGAAACAATTCGGGGCTAAAATGCTACTGACAAAATCGGACCTCGTGGGTGTGAACGGTGAAGGTGGTGCAAAACAAATAAAGGAAATGTGGTGGATGAGGTTTTCGAAACCTGCCAAGACTTCATTAGCGCCTACGGTCGGCCACAAAACCCAAAAACCAGGTACGTATCCAACACGCAGATATTGGACATTTCTTCACCATGCCTACCCCCACCTAGGGCGACGACTGCAGCAGGTTTACATCAGGACTTCCCTGTATGGTCAAAACATAAGAACTGCTTTTTCCCCAGAGCTCCACGCTCCGACCTCTTGTCTGGACCTTTTCGAGCACGATCAAGCTAGAGACACCAATGTGCAAGACAGCTACCAAATCACGAAACTCACACCGACAGTTACAACCTGACCAGAAGCACAATTTGTCTTCAGATTCCTGCATGGTATCGTTTACTGATATAATACAACTCATAGAGCGCCAGCTAGGCTATGTACACATTGAAGTGAAGATGGCGAGCGGATATAATTCCAGCACAGTGTTCTCCGTCAGATGCTAAAGGCAATCATACAGCTCCTCAAAACGCTCCAAAGAGGTCATCGAGATCCTCAATTTGTATGTCTTCCGCTTCTCTGGTATCCCACGTCAACCCAACTCCACTGTCTCCCAGTATGGACGTCGACTCTTTCATTTCCACGTCTTCTCCTCCTTGCTTGGGTTCTTTTCCGACCATGATTGGTTGTATCGCTTTCATTAAAGGGCTGCTCGTAATCATCAAACTAGAATCCGGGCTGTGATGTCCACCAAATAATGCTTCTGCAGCTTCTCGGTTCCTTTTCGCTTTCTCTTCCTCAGTCTCTTCCACAACCACTTCACTTGGATCTTCGGTTGATGGCCTGATTGTCGGGTCGTCCAAGCTCATGCCTCGCATACGCATACTGCTCGCCGTCTGGGTGAATTCCTTCTCGTCTCCTTCAAGTGGAGGGCTTGCAGCTTTGTGATTATGTGAGAGCGCAATGTCCGATGAAGAACCGTTTGATCCATCTCTTGCTAAGCTTGACCTTCCGGAAAATGATGACCCTGCAGGCGTCGGTGGTGTTGCGAAATCATCGACGCCTGGCACCGCTACATCAAGGTCCTCGGACAGATCGATCTCTGGACTGGGACTCATAGCATCACGATTCCGTTCCTCTGCAGCCTCGGTGTCTCCATCGATGCTTGCGCTACTGATGCTAGGAGATATTATGCGCCTTCCTCCTTTACCTCCAGAATGTGCCGAGATGATCACGTCCGAGAGGGCGGTGGGAAAGTCTTGGCGGGGGAGTGTGGTGAGGAAGTAGTAGACTTTGCGAGGATGGACGGTGGTCAGCTCTTTATCGAGTGGGCACGGCGACAGGGCACTCCATGGGCGCTTGAGGTATGCTGACAGTCGGGATGAGAGTAGGGCCGCCGGGTTCGCCGAGCTAAATGATGATAGTCAGCGCAAAAGTCGTGGATTTGATGGAAGATGAGGATGCCTTACCTGGACACAGCATCGCTTATACTCGACAGGACAGTTGCAAGCTCTTTGATCAAGTGTGGCCTATTCCCGGTCTTTTCTAGCTGCTCGATCACACCAACCACGATATCATCACTGATGCCCTCTGTGTCGACTTTGGTGTCTGTTGACGCCCGTGGTGACGGTGGTGGGGTGTGTTCGTACGCAACGCGGCCGCTACTCTTAGGCCGATCTGCAAACGACACAACCTTGGTGGAATGTGAGGTCGCCGATGATTTGGGTCTTGGTGGCGATGTGGGTGAAGGTGAATTTGAAGTATGCGACCTCTTGATTTTCTTCGTCGGTGGTTGTTGAGGTGTTTCCGTGGCAAGCGAGGCCTTGGAAATCGAAGGGCGGTGAGCTCGGGAGGCGTTGGGCAACTGTATGCCCAAGGATGGGAGAGACAAGGACTTTCGACGAGTGTTGTACGGCATTTTGATGATGTCCTTAGGGTTTCATGGATCAGAGTGAGATGTCGAAGTGTCGCGGGATTTTTCGGATTTTGTTTGCTGCAGTGGTGATGTAGCACGGTAAGCTTGTTGTGGTGGTTTGCAACGGGGTCAAGAATGCGAGTCAGACGGGTCGCGAGGATATCATTGGAGCATTGGACGGCAAGGAGGTGTGCACAGGAATGCAGCCTTGCAGGCGTGCAGATGCAGGAGGCGAGCGATCGGTCTTCTCCCCAAGCCTGGGCTGACGACCTATTTTTTTTGATTGATTCTCTTTGCTCTGACTGGTGTGGATGAAACGAGAAGGCAACAGCCAATGAAAGTTTAGGCGGCGTTGAAAAGGTTGACTCAAAGGAGCGTAGGCTTCGACCGGGTTTTCTTGACAGCAGGTTAAAAGAAAAAGAAGAAGATGATGATATGGCCTGTAGCGAGTACCAAGGGACACTCCTGCACCTAAGGTGGTTGAGAAGAGGATGTTTGTTGTATGGGGGGTTGAAAGGCAAACAAGGAAATTACGGGTGACAGAAAAAGGAGACAAGATCCAACCCTTTCCAACGGGAAGGGGAACGGCGGAAAAAAGGCCAGAGCGCCAGGAATTCGCAAAGATTAAAAACGTTGCGTTTTCCAATTTATCACTTTACTTTACTTTTTAGGTGGCCAAACTTTGAAGCGCTGACCCGGCAAATGAGTGTGGCTTTGCCCCAAAGGACCAGTGCGGAATAAAGGTATTGGCTTTTGATTGCTGGATGCTAGTTCCGAGAAGGGGAAAGCGTGATACTGAAGCGAATACCCAAGGTAAGGGAATCCTGCGGCGACGCGCTTCAGGGATGCCCAACCCTGGGACTCCGTGGCGAGACACAGTTCCCAGCCCGTTTCTTGAGCTACCTATGACATCGGTTTTGCTGTCATCATTGCCGTGTGTGTGCGAAAGTCGGTAGCAACTCACCAACTCCTTTCACTTTTCTCCATCGTCTTCCCTTCCTCCATCCGATCGGCTCGGAAAGCGCTCCAAGAAATAAAATAAATTAAAGGAAAGGGTATGAAAATGAAAGAGTAGAAAATCCTGTCCCGCTCTCTTCGCATCCACCCTTCTTCCAGAGTTAGGCCCTACGAACCGACTCTAGAGCTCGGTAAGAGGGCACGACAAACAACAACCAACAAAGGCACATCACATCTCACCATGAGAGGACCCTCTCCACGACGGCTCCCGCCCCCCCCCTCCCTCTCAACCCTGCATCCACGATAGGCCACACGCTTTCTAAGCTGGCCGGATAGCGGGGCAACAACCCATGCAACAAAAGGGATCCCGGATATCCAATCATATCAAGTACCTAAAGTACCTTAACAATCAGCAAAAGCTCAGCGCAGGTTAAAAGCGGCGATCCCTTCTCGAAGCTTTATCCTCCCCCTTGCCGCCCAAGTGGCTCTAGCTCCGAGAACCAGAAGACGAACCGTCTTTCCGGGATCGAAACCTTGTGGTGCGGAGGTACTTCCTTTTTTCTACAGTTACAGTACGAGTATTTTGGCTCTTCTTCTTCTGCTCCATGGACCCTTGGAAAGAAAGAAAAAAAAGAAAAAAATTAATTTCTTTTTCGAAGGGTCTTCGATCGAAAACTCTGGAGCCTCGATAGACGTTGCAGACGTCCGCACCGTGTCGAAAGCGGAGCGTACGTAGCGCAGCGTCACAGCGTCAGATGATAGATCCTGCGATGCCCTCCAATGAACCTTCTACAGTGTACGAGGCCACGATATCGCATCGAATGCGCTCATCGGAATACATAGATCCAGCGATGAGACCCGGCCGTGAGAGGAGGCAGACTCCCTTTCGGTTTCACTTACCCGACGGTGTGTCCTATCCCATCGTGTTGAAATGATATGGCGCCGGTCTCTGGGTTGGAATCATGTGTGAAGTACCGTAATTGATGGCAGGAAGGGAAGAGAGCCAAGAGTGGGCATTATTTGTTGTTGTTGTGCCAGCCATGTCTCTCCGTTGGGGAGGGGGGAAAGGGGGGGGTGGACTTTGAGCTTTAGGCCCCCATACAGTAGGTAATCTTGATAGCAGCCTCTTCCCACAAGGAGCAATGTCAATATTCAGTCAAACCTACTCTTTCAACATCAGTGGTGATTCCTTTCCAAAAGCTAGCTACAGTATTCAACAAACATCCCATCGTCATCTCCTATGACGATGACCGCGTGAGTCACTGCGGAATGGACAGAGTGCCTCGTTTGCTGCTCGATCGAGTAGGAAGAAGACCAGAATGGCAATGGCATGTGCGAGAGAGTTGAGGGGTCATCATTAATTACCCATTGCTGTGCTGTGCTGTTCTACAAATACGTTTTCCTCCACATGCTAGCTATGTATCGACTGTGCTAACAGAGCGAGTACAATAAGCTCGCGGATCATATCCAATATCTCGTGTGCTCCCATCAATGCCAAGAAGCCTCGGTAAGCTTTGTAACCACTCATATGATAGTCAACTTGTGCCAGCAACAGAATGCACACAGTTCACCTCCTATATCGCTTCACCGCCGCAACTCTTGCCTTCAGGCCCTTGATGAGCGATATCAAAATTCAAAGCTCTTCTCCATATCGATATCCTCACCTTGCCCCCCACCCATCCCTTCAATATCACACCCGGTTGGGAACAGACTCCCCACCCCACCCTCCGCTCTCAGGAACCCAAATTGATCCAACTCGTTCCGTGCAGTCAGATCCCCATAGTTCTGCCACAGCTCGAAAGGACCCGCCCCATCGTAAAGACCATGGGCCGGAAAGGCGCTTAAGTTGTTGTCGTAGTTGGCCAACGGCGGCTGCTGGTGTCCAGGATGAGTCGGCGCTGCTTCCTCCTCCGAAGACGTCATCATATCTGATGTGTCTCCGCCAACTCTCTGCGCCGCGAGCCGTAGCAGCTTACGCATATTGGAAGAGGTGCGACGCGCTTCGGGACTGGAGTTACCAATATGATCAAGCCAATTGACGGCGGCTTTGGCCTCCGCGAGGATCTCACCCGCGGCGGACGGCATATGTTCGGCGCGGAAGGCGAGCTCGAGGAGGAGAACTGTGAGGGCGCGTTTGAGGTAGTGCAGCTGCATCCACCACATTGTACCTTCGTGGAGAATGGTAGATTCTGGTTTGTGAAGGATAAGGCTGAGTGTGGCGCGGGCGGATTCGACGCACTTGGTTGCTGAGCTGAGGTCTTCTCGTCGAGAGTAGCTTGATTGATCTTGGATACGTTTACCAAGCCTGCATAGGCACGGACGGTTGATGATTGTTCGTGCGCTGTGGAAGAGGATGCGAAGAGCCACTCGGCAAGACTCCGTTTCTGGGTCTGAGGATGGACTGGCGACGTCAAAGGGCGGGTTGACGCCGTCTTTCCATTCAAAAAGCCTTCTGTCGAATCTATGTATTCTGCTTTCGATGTTTGCCCATTTCTTTTTTCGAATACCGGGTTGATATAACTCGCCCACAGCTTCATTGGCTAGCATACAAAGCTCCACGTAATGCACGAAATAGATTGCCGCGACCTTCGTGGTGCGCTTTATTGTCATCCTATTCGATGAAGGTCCTGGTCCAGGCTTCCACATGCCCGAACTCGAAGTATGGTGTCTGCTATCCATTGCTGATCTCTGATCGGACGATCCAGAAGGTGCGGTTGTTGTACGCGGCGCCTTACCCTCGGCAAGCTTCCTTGGAACTGTGACACTGCAATCCCGAGGATTGATCATCGCTGGCCGACCAGTCACGAGTGTGAGCATACTCTCTAGTGTCATCAGGGCGAACCAGTTGTAAGCATGAAACTCTTTCGTCTCCTCCGTTACTGAGTCCGAAACGTCCTGCAAGTGCAGACCCAATGCCTGTGCCGACCTTACCGCCAGACCAGAAAGGTTCCAGGCTCTTTGAAACATTAGCATAGCTTGTGACCTGGGGAGCCATGAATTTACCGGTTGAGCTGGTGGGTCACTAATAGATACATCGCGCCCAAGCTAAACACCTGGACCTGGCCAAGGTAGCAATCATCATTCAAAATGCCCGTGTCTACTGCTAGCACGCGTGCTTGTGAGAAGTACAACATGTGGTCTCTCGCATCTCCAGTCCAATCAGCTTGGATGAGATGGGCGTGTACGGCGGCAATGGCAAACACAAGCTGGAGCGTAGCAATAAATGTACGATCTTCGAAGCCTTCGGGATCCATAGTGCTGCAGAGCTGATCGTACTGGTTCATGAAGTCCACTTTGTTGAGAATGGGAAATGACAGGTGCATCGTCGAGAAGTATGCGTTCACGAGAAAATCGGCTGTGGACTTGACCGGCAATGAAAAGGGGTCGATTTGATGTCCAACCACAGCGGTATCAGTATCTTCTGCGTACGGCTGAGGTTTTCGAGAGAAGCCCTGGTTCCAATCTTGAGATGTGAACGTTTTCGCTTCTTGCTTTGGTAGCAATTCCTTATTCAATTTGTCAGTCCACTTGGTTTGGGAGGATTGTCCTGCAAAAGCCTGGACATGATCTACAGAGCTCTGTTGCAGGGAGTCGTCTTGGTTGATATGGCCCGTAGAACCCATTGAACCAACGTCAGAAGCGTCCAGTTCACCTCCATCATCAAGACTGCCGCTTTGGCTTTCACCTGTGATCATCTTTTTGTAGGCGTTTTTGGCGGCCTCGTCGTGCGGTGGCTAGGAACAACGAGTTATTTGAAGTCTTACCTTCGGATTATAGAGTTATACCATGAGTATGGCATCTTGTATCGCCTGTTGATCATCATCATCTACCTGAGGCACGAACTTAAGGAGTAGTTCTTCGTACGCTTTGAGCTTCTGCCAAATCTCGTCATGCTGTCTAACAGTAGATCAAGTCAGCGGAGTCAGGGCGTCAAGTGATAGTCGAAGTACAAAGAGGCCTGCTAGAGCGAGGCTGGTGTGAAGGTGCAGGATTTGAGCAGGAGAAGAGCGTGGATTGCTTGCGTCTAGCCGGTCTCAACGAAAGTGAAAAGCAGAGTAGGCATGGCCACCATAAGAGCATGAACCTCACGCTTACAAGGAAAATGGTGATTCATACCTTCTCCCCTGGTCACGCTTTCCACTCGCATAGTAACATTCTACCCCGAGCTCTCTGCAATGCCGACACGTCGGCTGCTCCCCATAACATTTGATCTTCCTAACTCGACACGATTCGCATGCCTGTCTGACTCGTGGTGAACGTGTCCCTGAGCCGGACGACTGATTCCAGGTTTCTTCATCTCTTTTCAGTCTTTTAATGGCAATCTTTGAGTTTTTTTGCTCAGAAACTGACCGTCCGGTGGGGCTGACGGCTATCTTGCTAGGTTTTGATGCAAAGCTGCTCGCCTGTTTTGGAGACAGCACTGGGCTTTGCATGGTAGTGCTTGACTTCCTTTGCGGGTTCTTGGCAGCTTGAGTGGCCTTGAACTGTGTCAGGTAGCGCTGATATTCCCGGAAATCATGGGTCTTTTGGTACTCGGCCAGTTCCGCTTTGTATCTTTCCCAGGGTATGGCGCCCTTCGTCTTCCATTCTCCTCTCTCGTCTCGTGCGAGTTGTTGCCATTTCTCGCCAACTACTTTCGACAAGTCAGTGAAGGACAAATTTTGCTCTTTCAATTGCTCGCGTGTGTGGTTGGAGAAGAGCACGTATGCGGAGTACGGCCGCTCAGGGACGTTTGGATCCGGCTTGGGATGATGTCTGTAACCCCGTTTCGTGGGTGCGCCACCCTGCTGTACGTCGTTGCTGCTGGATGAGAATCCTCTCCGAGTGTTCGGTGGAAGAGGATCGATTCCGTACAAGGGAGTGACGAATGCCGGGTCCCGAGCGAGTCGTTTGGTGTTGGCAATCTCTCTTTGTAGTTTTCTCCGATGCCCAAGGTCCACATTGAGAATCTGAGCCTGATCAGTGGAGACCCGTGCGGCAGAGTATGTCATATACTGACGTCCAGATCATTCTCCGTGACCTCCAGAACCGTCTCCCAAGAATCGAACCCTGCTTCAATAAAGCGTTCGAGGTAGCGATCCATACCGAGCCATGTTAGGGTGAGCTCAAGGTCCGCCATGGCCAACGAGTTGTCTTAGCTTTGGTAATTGAAGGGATAATGATACAACCGAGCACCGCGGACTATTCGCCAGGATCAAATCATGCGGGAGCTTCTGCTGCAGTGATCAGATTTACCTGGCGTTTTCAGCGACGGCCTGCGCCCCACCTTCTTGGGCGCAGAGGGGAAGTAGATGTGCGGCCAAGAGAAGGTCAAGGCTACTATTTTGTGTAGTAGTCGGACTGCAAAAAGGGAGATGAGTGAGGAAGAGACTGCAGAGTTGAATGATATAGTTGGGAATGGATTGGGGGGGGGAAGGTGAAAGGAAATGCAACATTTTATTTACTCACAGAATCCAAAGTGGAAGAAAGTGCAGCTCTAGGCTAAGGTCGGTCATGGCGGATGAGGATAATCCAGCGTCCTCTCGACCTTGTACAGTAGGAAGCTGCACCGTTTGGCCTGGCGTCTGGCACGTAACGTAAAGTATTGGGGAAGAATGGAGATGGTAATGTACTTTATGTATATTCACACCAAACTGATCATTATTATAATTCTCTCACCATCTCGTGGCACATTCAAAGTATTGTGGGATAAGCTAAGGTAAAGTAGAATAGAATACGGGTAGGTACATTACATGGTAAGCTGTTGATGCATCGATTGTGAACCTTGTCCCTAGTCCCTTGCTAGGTACCGTATGCAAGGAAAGATCGTCATGAAAAGCGGGAGGTGTCTCCGGTCCCAATCACCATCGGTCCTCGGAGATTCCTCCGATATCAAAAGTAGCCCCCCTGTCAAAAGTAACCCCACCCGATTACATACTGAGAGTAAAACCTTGGCTAAACCCTGAAAAAGAGTGAACCCCTCCCAGATGGATAACAACCACGGCAATTTCAATTACCATTTGATTGCTGTCGCTGGGCACTTGACCATACTACCGGTACCACTATAGCCAACGGCTAGATTATCTTCATCAAACTACCAACAGAGACAGTGTACCACCGCTGTGACTTTGATTTACCCCCCAGACAGACTTTGATTAAGTAAGCACGATTCGAGAGCGAGTCGTAGCTACTAGCGCGAATCGGACATGGGATTTTGGAAGTAAAGTAAAGTAATGTATTCATTTCCGGAGACCGAAGTCCGGAAGTTGGGGATGCGATTTCCAAAGTTGATGTAATCATCTCACTTACAAAATCGTGACATATGCCAAGACAGCCCTCGCCTGATGACCTCTGCTTTTATTTCATTTACCTCGCGATTAATTTGGGGGCATTAGAAGATGAGTTCGATGCTCGAAAAAATGATTCATCTAGCATACCTACCAGTCATTGAGGCATTGAGCCTGTATCGTTTCCGTGAAATGGTATGAAGAGATAAAGTAGGTACTCGGGCATAAAGAAGAAGGGAGCGCGTGTCCGTTGCACTGACGACTCCGCTGTTCCACTTCCCAACAGGCTAATATAAGTAAAGTAGCATTGGTGTGTCTCGGCCAACGTCATTTGGGTGAATTTGCCCCCATCTCTTTAAGGGTATCAATGGACTCCCTTGCCCTTTCGCCTTCTCGCATACTCCCCATTCCCATAACAAACATGGCACCGGGTGGATTTAGCAATGCTTGGAGAACTATCACCGGCTCACACCTCCGGTGGTCTTGACCAATAAAAGGTCCACTTTGCTCGCTTAGACCAGGAATCATCCTAATCATACTAGGTAAACCAAATTTAGTCATTGAACAGTTCCGTCCGGTAACAAGGACCGTCGAAGGCATGTTGTCATAAGGCTCATGATAGCGCCTCCTACTGTTAGCGACAACCTGATCAACCCTTACATCTATCCAACAACACAACAGAACTCACCCCATCCACCTTCACCTTAATCGCAGTAGTAAGAACAAAACAGAACGAAGCAGAACAGAACAGAACAGAACAGAACAGAACAGAACAGAACAGAACAGAACAGAACAGAACAGAACAGAACAGAACAGAACAGAACAAAAGAGAACAGAAAAACAGATTCCGGCTTGCGACAAACCGTTGATGGCGCCATGGCTGAAACGACTGAATCAGAGATAAAACGGTCCGATACCACGGCGACTGACAGCTCCGGCCAGTCTATGCAAGATGTCCAGCCATCATCTCCCACAAATACCACAATTTCCTCCAACCCAATCGCCTCGGAACAAGCATCAAGTCAATCCAGACCTGCAACGTCCGCGGGCAGGAGAAGAAAGGTTCCTGATTCAGTCACTCCCAATGCCTGCACGAATTGCAAGAAGGCGAGGGCCAAAGTGAGTTGCTGCTTCCCCATTCTTTCGTCTTTTCATGTGTGGTGGAAAGTCAACATACTAAGCGATCGTCCATAGTGCGACGGCGTCAAGCCTGCCTGTCGACGCTGCGTGCAACGTCACGTCTCAGGATCTTGTCATTACGAGATACATGCCAAGACAGCAAAGGAGCAGATGATTCGAGAAATTCAACGTCTGCAGCGGAAGAATGAACACTTGGAAGAGGAGAAGGATTCATTAGGGGAGAAGAACAGCTGGATCGAGAAAATCATAGCTTCACTCAAAGACGATGGACAGGGTATCGAGATCATTGGCAGAATAAAGCGCGGCGAATCTCATCGAGCGATTGCTGAGTCGCTTGGGCGGCCTCTGGTCGGGTCAGGTACCGAGGCACTGTCTCCCACAGCCGACTTTCAGATCGGTCAAGCCATCGAACAGTATCATCGAAACTTGGTCGAGAATCATGATCCTCGCTATTGGACCAACGTGTCGACGGAAGCGGAACTGATCGAGCACCTGATCAAGTTGTACTTTACCTGGATACATCCCGTTCATATGCTGTTCGACGAGGCGCACTTCATGTCAAGCTTCAAGGACTGTGCAGATGTTTACTGTTCGTCAGCCTTGGTCAACATCATCTGTGCCATGTCCTGTCATCTTCTCCACGACACGGGGAATGACGATGAGCAAACAAAGTCTGGAATCCAATCTCTTCAGACACAGTTCACCAATGAAACAAAATCTCTGATGAAGCATGCGGACTGTGCGAAGATGACCTCGATACAGACTTACGCCATAATGTTCCTCGTTGAACTTGGATCCGGACACGGTCTCATTGCTTCTTCACACCTAAGGTTGGCTGTGGAAAGCTTGACTGCCAAGCAAACATCAGAGCAGTCTTCTGAAGCGGAGGAAGTGGCGGCATGGGGGATTCTGACCTTGCACACGTATGTTGCCAGTCCAAATTGATGTGGTCTGACTCGTGAGGCTTATGGAGGCAGTGCATGGTCAGGTCTGACCTATCAAAAACCCTTCGCTCCTATCTCGACGCGTGCCAACCCTTTTGCGAACATTGCTGTAGACCTACTTGGAGGTAAATGGAATATGCATCAGCAACCTGGCGACAGTAAGCTGGAAACTGGGGAAGAGAACGCCGACGACCGACAGAGCTTCGCAGCATTGACCGCTCGTGAACATGCAAAGCTCTATCGCATCATCCACGAATGCATTCTTGTCTACTGCGGCAATCGTGGTAAGGTTTCGGCCAATCCCGTATTAGATCTTTTCCAGCGGTTCTTTATATGGAAAGATGAACTACCCCCAGTTCTTCAAAGCGTCGAGGGCCAACCGCTTCCTCATGTTCTATACTTACAGTAAGTGTCCCCTCAAAGCATCGTCATTCAAAGCATTGCTTATACGGGATTTTTTGCAGCCTTCAATACCACACTGCTATCATTCAGCTGCTCCTGCCACTCCTGCATCTCGATCACTATCATCAGGAGTCATACGAACAACTCGTACGGTTCGTCGTCGACCATGCAAAAATAGGCGTGCAACTTTTGATCCAATACAAAAACATCTATACCAACTATTACCTCTCGCCACTTCAAATTTTTTGTCTGGTTCACCTGTGCGATGCGGTAGTGCGGTACGACGGTCAAGGTGATACGACCCCTAGAACAGTGGAATTTTGCCTCACCTCCCTCGAAGAAGCCAAGGTCGGCTACCCCGTTGCGGGGCCTCTGCAGAAGATGTTCCGTCTCTCTCTCACTGAATACGGTGTCCCTGTCCCCGACGAGCTCGAGTATATGATGGGCGTATCAGCACGCATGGGGCCCGAGGAGCTGCTGGATGCGTGCACAAGATCGACTTACAAACAGCCGGTCACGCAATTCTTGCCCAACATGGAGGCAGGATTAGGACAAGATTTTATGAATGAGTGGCAGCGTTTGACTGAGGGCACGTCTGCGGGACCGCCGCCTGGAGGAGAGTCTGGCTCTGGATCATCTGGAAGAGGGGAGAGGTTAAAGATTGGCTCGTTGTTGAACATGTGATTGCGTGAAGGTGACGACTTTATGCCTCTATAGCGAAGAAAGCGTGCTTGGATGGCTTGTGTGAAGGATGGGTTGTGAAAAGGACGGCAGGAGCAAGGTGCTTATGATGATCCGACTTAATGTACAGCTCTATTCGCTGTCCTACTCTTCTCATAGATCCACAAGGCCCACGCTTTGGATTTCGGCTTGATCTGCAATACCACTTCAGTTTCCAAGCCCGCATTAGCCAGGGTGTCAATCTCTCGGTTTTCTGTCATTATGGGGGAAATCCCAGACAGTTTCCATAGCGGACTCAGTGCGATGGGTGGGAGCTGGTGCGCAAGTGCTCATAGACGCTGGTAGATCATAAAAGGTAAATTACCTCGGACTATCAAATGTAATAGGTTTGGGAAGGGGGGGATACGTCTTTTATATGAAGCTCTTCCTGATTAATCATTAGTTTATTACGTCGGAAATCACGGCAGTGATATTAATTACACGTGTAAGGAAATTCAGGGTGGCGTGCTGTTTACCTTTTACTTCTTCCATCTCGTCAGAAGTCGTGAGTCGAGAGTGGCGCTCACAGACGACGCCCCGTCTGTGGAGATGTAGGTGAGAAAGAAAGATCGAGGAAGGTGTGCCGACACGCCCAAGCATCCGAGGATCGGCACTGGTGGCACCAACTATTCTGTGACCGTACACCGGTACCTACTACTCTCTGCACTGTACTGTTCTAGCCTAAAACCGCCATGGCAATCGTCGGCTTCATATTCAGTTAGAAGCTTCTTATCACCATCAAAATCCACTCGGAATTTACTCCCATCACTACTCCTACTCTGTGATTGAGCAATTGGACACACCGAGCTGCAGATATGATCATTGCGATCAGATGCTAAGGATCAACAGCAGATGAGCAAAGTCCGTGCATCACCGTCCGCCAACGCCTTACCATACAAGTACGTCTCTCCACTCATCCAGCCTTTCTGACCGGAATACCAGCCAGTACAAACCGATTATTGACATACTCTGCCAAACAGAAATCCTCATGCAAAGCCCACATCGCCTCTCCTGTCCGCCACGCCCCGCCGCAAAGGCATATATATAGCTAGCAGCATAGCAGTCTACGCCTTCACAGCATATGGCTTCTCCCTCTACACCACCCTTTTGGCAGAACCAGATCACCCACTTCCGTTCCAAGACACAGACGTTACGGATCGCTACCACACTACAGCCAAACACTTCGACGCTGATGTCTCCTCTACAGAGAACATTTGGGGCATTACGAATCTTCGACGTCGTCTTGCTGAACAAGCCAAGGGAGATGTGCTGGAGGTAAGCGTGGGCACGGGCAGGAATGGAGTGTATTATGATCTGGAGAAGATAAAGAGTTTGGCTTTTGTCGATCAGAGTGGAGCCATGGTGGAGATTGCGAGGAAGAAATGGAATTCTCTCCATCCCGGATATGAGCGTTGTTCATTCCATACTCAATCAGCCATGGACCCGCTGTCTGCTTCCGCAATGCCGAAGGCAGGTTTTTCGACGATTGTGCAGACTATGGGCAGTTGCTCTACACCTACACCTGCTGCTACGCTGGCGCATTTGGGGAATTTGGCCGATCCGAACGATGGGAAGCTTCTGCTGTTGGAGCATGGAAGGAGTTATTATGATTGGATAAACTGGATACTAGACAAGGCTGCCGCTAGGCATGCAGATAAGCATGGGTGCTGGTTCAACAGAGATGTGGGAAGGATACTGGAGGAGAGCGGACTGGTGATCGAAAAGGTGGAGAGGAGTCATTTTGGGACACTTTGGTTTGTGGAAGCGAGGCCAGGTGTAAGAGGTGGAGGAAAGTTGGTGGCAAGGAAAGAAGAGACAATGGAGGAAAGGGAGGAAAAAGGAGGACAATAGCAATGGTTCCGCGGCAGGGGATGAGCAGACCGTGGTTCTGTAGAGGGAGAAAGGGGACAAGATCAAGGTTGGAAAAAGTGTGTAACGCAATGATATTCGATACGAACGTTCTGCATCCACTCCGAGGGTTTTCTCCAGACTTTGCAAAACCTATTGCTCAACATCTCTGGGATCTGGATAGGTGTGTCTATAAGTTCCAGATGCCAGCGCTGAGCAGCCTCAAGAAATGCCGAAGTCCTGTCGTACCCACCAGACAGTCGAGGCTGTCCTCTAAACCGTTACGCAAGATATGCACACTGAGACGAACAGCGCAGACACTGGGAAGCCGAGACTAAGAGGCTGTTGCAAAGACGTCAAGCTCGCACAATCCAAGTTGATGGTCTCATCGCATCGCCCTCCGTAGAAACACTGATGCACTAGTGTGCATGCTTATATCAGTCCTATAGACAGTGTTTATGAAGTCTTAGTTGTGATGAATAATGTTGTGAAATCACATCTGCATTCAAAATCTCGATGCTAAAATTCCCAATCTTAAAATCTGATCAACGAACACCTACTACAACCCTAGCCATGTCTTCTCGTGAACAACAGAATATCGCTCGGCGCTCCAGAAGCCCCCATAACCGCCGTCATCATAAGCGCTCTCGATCTCCCAACTCTCATCTTTACCACCACGTCTCCCACAAGCACAAACAGTCGAAGCCTTCTGCGCCGGTGCACCTCCCATTACAAGCTTCAAAGCTGCACAAACATGACTTTGAAACCGTCAAGCCGATGTTTGAGTTGTACCTGGACATCCAGAAGCAGAAGGTGCTGGAGGCCTTACCAGATGACGAGGTAAAGGGCCGGTGGAAGAGCTTTGTAGGCAAATGGTATATCTCTACCCGTTGCATATGACCCGATTCTACGAGATTGCGAGATACAAGGAGCTGACTTTTGTGAGGAATCGTGCTGAATTAGCCGAAGGTTGGTATGATCCAGCGACTCTTCAGAAAGCACAAGCATCTGCTGCGTCGAACGCTGTCAATACCGAAAGACAAAACCAGCCGCGAGACTCGCCGAGCTATGGTTCTCCGAGGAGGGCAGAAGAAAGCAGTGATGAGGACGTTGTTGGCCCCACGATGCCTGGTGGTGAAACACAAGTCTACAAGAGTGGCAGGAGACCTGGGCCCGTAATACCCAACCCACAAGATCTAGAACTACGAAGAGGTACGGCTCCTGGGAGCATGCCCTACTTCAATTCAAAACACTGACAGTTTCGCCTCCCCTACAGAGCTCGAGCAAGAAGACTCCCTCGCCCACCGCCAAGATCTCCGTGAGCATCGACATCTCGACCGCAGACAGCAAAGAGAACGCCTTGATGAACTCGTTCCCCGCGCCGAAGCCGGTAGCAAAGACCGCATTCTGGAGAAGAAGCGCGAGAAAGCGGACTCGAACAGTGCTTTTGCTTCCGCTAAGATGGAAGCTGGAGGCGTGGAAGAAGTGCCTGAGTCAGATTTGCTTGGGGATGAAGATGGGGGACCCGAGGGGTTCAAGAAGCAGAAAAAAGAGATGGATAGGAAGAAGAACGAGAGGGAGGTGCGGAGAGAGGAGATTTTGAGGGCTAGGATGGTGGAGTTGGAAGAGAGAAGGAGGGAATATCGGGCTAAAGAGGAGAAGACGATGAGCGGGCTGGTTGCATTGGCGAAGGCAAGATTTGGATGACGCTCTAAACTTGGGAAGGCAGGGAGGATATCAAGCTGCACAAGGCGGTTCTTCTCGTGGGTGCATGGCTATTTATCGTGAACGCTTGTAGTTGTCATCCACAGCTCCATTACATATGTCTATGCTCGAGGCTAGTCTGCTCGAGGCTCAAAACCATTGGCTCTCGCGTGGTTGACGCTGCTTGCATGATCTCAAGGCTGTGCGTTGGTTGCAACAGCCTTCTCCAGGACCTCCAACATTAGGTACGTCCTCTCTCGTCTATCCGCTACTCGTATGCGACACCCCAGCCTTTGCCTCGCTTCTGTCGTCCTCGGCGTTAAAAAGGCAGTTTGACCTAGTCGACGATTATCTCCCATACGCATTACTTTCGTAAAGACTGTAGCACTATCTCTTTCACATGCATGCGGTATCACCACAAAGCATCCTCGGCCTCGTGCGAAGGATGAAAGAGGAAGAATGCTTTGCGCGAGTTGCCGGTGGATGCCAAGCCGAAAAATGGCGCTTAAAGCAGCAAGGTTTTAGTATTAGCATGAAACGATTCTCGCGCGATAGGCCGCAAACGGAGCTCATTCATTGGCTTGCTTCGCCCCTTTTTTCTTTTCAGGGTCCGCCCATGTCGGTGGGTCTGCAGGGATGAAGGGGCGTTAAATGGATAATTCACAAAGCAGCAAGTGGCAGCCTGGCTCCCGCGGGCATGAGTATAAAGACACGGTGATTCCCACCCTCAAATTTTAGAAAAGTTCTCGCTTACTGGCCTTTAAGAGTTGTCGTCGTTGACGTCCTTTCCCCAACGTCAACTCCGCATAACCTCCGCCTCCACCTCCGCCTTCATCTCCCATCTCTCATCATCTCCACCATCAATATCATCACATTAGATAGAAGATACCCGTTTCGCAGTTTCTAATTTAATACACTTGAAAAGGCACTTCTCACGTGCTCTTTCCCCCCACTCTCAGACGAGACTTTGCCCCTCCTTCCGATTTGAATTAGCGACTTTCTACCTTACCTCTAACCTCAAATCACATCCACCTCCTCAATCACAGATCTACCTCGTCCAATCGGCAACTCATCAACACTCACTTTTCCAATCCGGTTGACCTGAGTCACACATGCGACAGTGTTGAAGGGCAGGGAGTGTCAAGTCGAGCACCGGCTGTAGGGGAAACATTTGCTTGTTCATCTCCCGCATACGGTACGAATTCTCACAATCACACTCAACTTCCTCGACATAGGCGACCTCTCCCACCGTCGCACCATCCTTCGCCCCTCTCGCTCGAACCTCGATCTAGGATCTTTCAATCTTTCTTTCGAAGGAACCCGTTCACTCTGACCTCACGCGACACAGACTGCCGACTCTACTACGCTCACTTGCCGTCACCGACCTTGCCTTCCGACACCACCTCATCGCAGGTCACTCGATCGCAGGAATGGAAACCCTCACTACACACCCGTCCACCGCACAGCAGGCTACGGCCTTCACCTCACCTGCCTCCTTGTCTTTCCCAGGCGGAGCTGGAGAGCTGACGCCACCCTCTGAAAAAGATGGGAATTCCCAGGCGAACGGCACGAGCGGTTCATACCAAGGTGGTCAGCAGCAACAGAAAGGAGCGGATGCCTCATCCAACGGCAACGGGGTGACTCCCACAACTCCTGCTGCGACCCCTGGTGCTGGACAAGGTGTTAGTGGATTAGGTACGCTCCTCGTCTCGTAGACTATACTGAGCACCAATAACTGACCTTATCGCAGTACCTACCTTGCAGTGAGTATAAGTCTTGTTATGCCTCTTGTTGATCTCGAGGCTTAATGGCATGTTTGAAGAAATATCGTTGCCACGGTCAACCTTGATTGCCGTCTCGATCTGAAGACCATTGCGCTTCACGCGAGGAATGCCGAGTACAACCCTAAGCGTTTCGCCGCTGTCATCATGCGTATCCGCGAGCCTAAAACTACCGCATTGATCTTTGCTTCCGGCAAGATGGTAGTTACTGGTGCCAAATCCGAGGACGGTGGGTATTTCCAGTGCCATGTCGTACGCTTCCTGCTTACTGACGGCTTTCCCCCCAAGACTCTCGCTTGGCGTCGCGCAAATACGCACGAATCATCCAGAAGCTCGGTTTTAACGCTAAGTTCACGGATTTCAAGATCCAGAACATCGTTGGCTCTTGCGATATCAAGTTCCCAATTCGTCTTGAAGGCCTTGCGTCTCGTCACCACCATTTCAGCTCGTACGAGCCTGAACTCTTCCCTGGTCTCGTAAGTCTCTTTGAGAGTTTTTCGTTCTTGATTGCTTCCCTGTCACGGCGCAAATGCTTACTCTGCATCTCTACAGATCTATCGTATGATCAAGCCGAAGATTGTGCTCCTCATCTTTGTCAGCGGCAAGATCGTCTTGACTGGTGCGAAAGTGCGAGAGGAGATTTACCAGGCGTTCGAAATGATCTACCCTGTACTGAATGGTATGCATTGAATTCTATTCCATGGATAATCCAAGCTGACAACCCTAGATTTTCGCAAGGTCTAATCCAACTGCCTCGGAAACATCCGCCTCTGTGGTCGATCATCCTGTACTACCACGCCCTACAACCCAAGTCCGCCTGTACATTACACCTTCTTCCATTTTCCCTCCTGCTTCGGCTTCACAACTATCTGCTTCAACACCGTTGATTGCATGCACGAGCTCACCTGCACACCGGCTGCTCGCTGCACTGCTCTCTACAACCCCTTTCACAACCACAAATGCATACAAAAATGGAGTTCGGTCACGAGGTTTCGGAGAGTCTTCAATCAGCGAGCGTTGCATATTTTTTATCCGAACATACATTATTAGAAAGTCGCACGGCGGTTCTGTGCGCTGGTCGGTGGATACCGCCGGGGTGCGATCTGCGAGAAAGAACAGAAGTTCGTTTTCCAGTTGCTCAGAGAGACCGAGATACCAGATTGAGAGGCCTGAGTGGAGGAGCGGATGATCTTTTGATCGTCGTGCTGGAGAGTCTTATCATTACGAGTCAGCTTGCACAAGTGCTTGCCAAGTTCTTAGTCTAGCTTCGGCAGGCAGTCTATGATCTAGGTGCGCCGATGATCAGATACAAATTTGATAGAATGGAATACAAAATCTATTCCACCAATTGTCGGTGCATATGATCCATCAGCACATCTCATGATGATCATGTGCGCATCTTTGTCCTTCCTCCCTTTCCAATCCCCAGACATGTGTGACTCTATGAACTCAAACCCCGTTTCTCTTCCCTTTCATCTCCTCTCCCTCCATCCATTCCTTCTTTATTCCATAGCATGGCCACTTCTCCCTCCACAACCCATGATTCTGCTCCATTAGACTCCATTCTTATCATCGGGGCAGGCGTCTTTGGACGTAAGTATCAGAACATATTTGGAATTCCCCTTCCCTGTCGCATTTCCAGCTGACTTCTCATAGTATCAACGACCCTCTCCCTGCTCGCCTCCGGCTACGCCCACACCACAATCACCCTCCTAGATCCCTATCTCCCCACGTCCGACACCCTACCCCCATCCCCATCCCCATCCCCATCCCCATCCCCATCCCCGTCCCCATCCCCGTCCCCATCCCCGTCCCCATCCGCCCCACCACAAAACCCACACGCCGCCTCCATCGATTCCTCCCGCATCATCCGCCCCGATTACGCTCTGCCACCGTACGCAAAGCTCGCCTCGCGGGCCCAGAGCGAATGGAGGAGAGGATACGGCGGAGAGGGGGTGTATAGGGAGAGTGGTGTTATACTGTCGGCGGAGAAGGGGGGGAGCGAGTATGTGGGCAGCGCGATGGGCAATGCGGAGGTTCTGGGCTACAGGGTTGAGGGGTTGGGGAGCAAGGAGAGTGTGCGGAGGGTGTTGGGGACGGGCGGGGAAGGTGGGGAGAGCGGGTATGTGAATTGGGGGAGCGGATGGGCTGACGCTGGGAGAGCTATGGATCGGTGTATGAGAATGGTGATGGAGGGGGCGAGGGAGAGGATGGGGACGGAGGGGAGGGGAACGGGACGGGTGGTGTTCAAGAGGGGGAGGGCGAGGAGGTTGATCTTTCGAGATGGCGAGGGAGAGGGGAAGAGGAGGGTCGTTGGCGCTACATTGGACGACGGCTTCGAAGTCCTCGCGGACCTGACCATCGTCGCCGCCGGCGCCTGGAGCGGTGCCCTGGTCGATCTTCGCGGAAGGGCGGAAGCCCGAGGGCAAGTCCTGGCTTACATCTCCCTAACCGATGAAGAGAGGGAAAGACTGGAGGACATGCCTGTCGTTCTGAACCTCAGCACAGGCATGTTTGCAATCCCGCCTATAGACAACGTGTCTGCCCCACCGCCCGGTCAGGAGACGAGGCCGAGAGATTGGGTGCTCAAGGTTGCGAGACATGCTTTTGGATATGCGAATCCGACGGTGGTGGCGCCTGAGGGGGACGATATCGTCATCAGCTTGCCCGCAACGACGTTTTCTCCCATACCAGCAGAAGGAGAGGAAGCATGCCGTTCCTTTTTGCAGAAGACGATCCCCTGGCTCGGCGACCGCCCCTTCAGCAGCACGAGGATATGCTGGTACACGGATACTCCGACTGGTGATTTTCTGATCGATTACCATCCGGAATACGAGGGGCTTTTCCTTGCTACGGGTGGTAGTGGACATGGGTTCAAGTTTTTACCTGTGCTGGGGGATAAGATCGTCGCTGCGGTTCAGGGAGCTTTGGAGGACGAGTTGGCGGGGCTGTGGAGGTGGCCGAGGGAGAAAGTGCTGCCGTTCAGGGGGTGTGAGGATGGGAGTCGGATGGGCGATAGGGAGATGATTCTGGATGAGGAATGGGCGAAGGGGAAGAGGAAGGGTGAGAGGGTGAGGAGTAGTAGGCTATGATGGCCTTGAGGGGCCGATCATTGAGACTTCCGCCTGCAGGTCCACCACACCATCGATCTTGCCTGACGGCTTGACGGCGTGCATGCGGGCATGACGGACCGAGAGCTGAGTAATTCTCAAGCCAGCGCGTGTGTCCTGAGTATACTGATGGGCCTTGAGATCTGGTATTCGGTTTTTTCGGGACGGACGAGTGATTAGTATGGCGAGCCTGTGTTCCTTCCTCTGGCACAGCGTTTGGAACGAAAGTGCAGCCACATATAAGACGCAAGAGCGATTCAAAACCGAGTGCTAAATCCCGACTCAAAGGCCCGTCAATGGTCTCAATTTTTAGGCCAGTGCGCTCAATCGAGTACATCTTCCGTCAGGTCCGATGACATCTCACAGGACTCGAGGTCGAAACGTACGTTTCAAAGATATCATTCACGCAAAGCCGAGTCACTTGTCGACTAGCTAATTCCATGACTCATTACTTTGTGCTGATCATCTACTTACGGAGTTGTGATCTCTTTGGGACGACTTGTTGACGAACGCTAAAGTTGGCCGGACCGTATGACTCAAACGTACTGCATTCGTCTCCTGATCTATCCGGCAGGTGGAGCAATCACCCAACCCTTGACTCCCTACGGGCTACGACGACCCAGAATTCCCCACCGTCGTCGTCTCCCCGAGCCACGGCTCGACCAGATGTTTCCTCAGGCCGGGTTGGTAGAGAGACAGGTCGACTTCGGAAACGTCAGCTCGTGCTTTGCCGTCACTCTGCCGTTCAAGCAACAAGACGTCTCTCGGAATCTTTTCGAACACGCTATCGATCAGGCTCGGAGGCGATGGGCTTGGTTTACGAAATCTCGAGAGCTGGACGCCGGAAGGGGCACTGAGTTTGGGACTCTGGGGTACCTTCTGGGGGAGATACGCTAGCAGATTTTCAAGGTGGTACTCGGGTGGTTCACGTCGTTGTCCTTACCTGACCTAACCGCTGCCGATACCAACCCCTCTCCGGCTGGTGCGGCTATCGTTACCAACGTTGGGACTTGAGTTCGACCACTTCTTCCTATTCAACACTATTCTCAAATTCGAAAGCTCCGAGGGACTCCAAGATTTCCTTTTAACAGTCGTCAAACTTTCACCTAACAAAGGTACGGCGCATCGTCGTCAGCATTTGGGTTCTTTGCGGCTGTCGTTCTCGTCGTCTGCTCATAGACTGGAGGAATGGCTGGAAGACGACGTGCTTGCAGTTACCGGCGTCGCTGCAACATGTCAGCTTTGAGTTGGACTACAATCGACCTGAAACTCGTGCGAGAAGCTGCAGACGACGGGGCGACACAAGGCTATTGAAGGACATCAAGGCGGCAGCAACTCTTGTTGAGGTCTTGAGCAAAGGGATAATGAGGAGTGCTCCGGGGGCATTGGTGGAGATGAGTGAGAATGACAGGAAAAGGTTGCTTCCAAAACATATTGAACTCTTCGATGCTGCGGTGAATGACGTTGAGAGATGACTGGGGAAGTTTGACGAGAATACTGTTGCTCATAATGACAGGTTGAAGAAGGAGGAATCTGGAGATGGCTTGCTCAACAAAGGGAACCGCCAAAGCATGGCACGCGGTGGCAGCGTTAGCGATCACCGCCCTGCACGTTGAACGGAGGTATTCATGCTCCAGTTGCAAGCATATAATCAGCAAGAAATAACTGACTGCAAGTGCCCTTCTCCATAAGACGTGAGCAGGCAAGAAAGAGTGCGACCCTCGGAGCCTTCAGCTTGAGCTCTTTTCGTACACTTTCGTCAGCAATTTGACAGTCAAGCTCTTTTGGAGTGCCTTGGGTACGCTAGAAATTGTGTTTAGTATCATTAGAATACCGATCAACTGTGCTGTCACAATTGCAGAAAGCCAGCGATATACACAGCAAGTTTCTCAGCTTTCGCGAAACCCTTTGGTCTTTTGCCGACGATGTCCCCCTTTAGCTTTAGTCAAGGCATGGTTTAAGACATCGAAATCTTGCTGGAATAAGTCTCTCCCTGCGTCCTGGTGCTTAGTATCAATCCCACCAGGAGAACAGCGTCTGATGTCGTTGCACATTTCTTTGGTAAAATCCCAGCCCAATTTTAGAGGTCCTGCGGAAGCCATGAATGCTACTGTTTAGTGAGAGGTAACCCGTCCACTTGTTAGAGATGGAGAAACCAGTATCTAAGTACCTACTTTATGCAACCGCACGAATTTACCCTTCGCCTCGCACCCTTAGGCACGAGCGCCGATGCGCCCTTGCAGCGTCGCACGCCAAGCTGGCGCTTAGTAAGCAGATCTCAAAATAGTGAGCGGCTATCCTCGCAAGATCAATCGTTGTTGATATCATGACCGACTATTCTTCCAATTCATTCGCCAATGCATTACTTCCTCTGCGCGCATACCCTGTATAAATAGCTATCTATTTCTGCGCAATGGCACCCAATGAACCCGAGAGTCCAAGCAAGAAGAGAAAGCAGCCTGTTAATGGAGTGAAACGCGATCAGCCTTTGTTCGCTCAACGCAGACCCAATCGTTCATTGCAACAGCCGCCCGACTTTCTCACGGACAGTCTCAACACTTCATACATCCCTAGTCCTAGCCCACCGAAAAGCCCAACACGTCAAGATGTGCGCGCAAGGCCTAGACAGACGTTAATTAATTCGAGGTCACTAGCAGCTGCTTTCAAAGCTACACCAAGGGTCAATGACGAGAACAGACCACCCTCTTCCTCTTCCTCTGATCACAAGCGCTCTTTTCAGGCACTGAATCCACGCCCAACGCAGAACGTATCTGGCCCAAATCAAAAGTCATCCAGCAAGCCAGCGCAAAGTCCTGTACGCGCGCGAACACCCAGTCCGTTGAGAGGACGGGCCCTTTCAGTCACATCGCCTGCTGCCTCTGAGTCGTCTCCACCTCGTGGGTACGCTGAGGCCTACCAGCGCATTGTTGAAGAGGAGAACCTGGCACAGGAAGAATCAGTAGAGGACATGGAGGACATCACCGGATATGATTTCAATGAGCAAGATAGATCGCAAGATCTTGATCGTATGCGACTGCAGAGGATACAACACTCTGCATCTCCTGTATCTTTGAGGGCTTCTCGAAGAGCTTCACCAGGAGGCGCTCTCAGAGGGGGCGCACAAGCTGAGGTTGACGACAAGGAGAACATCGGGCATGACTCAGATGGTGAATCAAGCGCATCCTACATGGAGAACGTCACGGACACATCTATGGATAGCGGGTCGTCTCAGTACGCCAAAGATCTACAGAGGGTCCAAGGTGCATTGAACAGTGGAAAGAAGGCGTTCAGCAAAGCGAGGGTTGGAGATAGAGTCGGACTTACTATAGACAATCTGCAGCGCAAAGGAAGCAACGATTCTCTGGGAAGCGCGTTCAGTGCCGGGAGTCTGAGCAACAGAGGCTCTGACCCATCCGTCAACGTGCCCAAGGCCTGGGGAAGGAAAGCAAAGCCGGGGAAGGATTGGCTCAGCCGAATCAACAGCAGAAGTGGCAAGCTTACTGGTGATGTGCCCAAGCGTCATTCCTCTGGAGATCAAATTATCGCAGAGAATCAAAAACGTGAATGGGCGGAACCAATTGACGAGTGGATCTCAACCGCAGCTGAGGTCCCTTTACCCTCTGTGGAGGGTTCTTCGCAGACAGCCTTATCGTCTCAAGGCTCGACACCTACGACAGCAGTCCAGCGGAGTACCTCTTTGGACCGAAGAAGGCAGTGGGAGGTCAATGATGATGAATTTACTGGACGATCCTTTCAGGTGTCTGATAGTCCACCAATTCGGATTCGAAGTGTTGCTCTTGATCGCATCCGAGAGCGAGAAATAGAGAGCGTCGAGAAGAGAGCGGTAACAACGAGCAGACTGGGCGAATTGCGCAAGATGTCGTCCGCAGAAAGCCCGCGAAGAAGGATAGGGTTTGAAGTGATTCAGGGAGATGACAGTCGTGGTTTGAGTGAAGGTTCTCCACAAAGACATGCATCTGGCAAGTCCACTCTAGAGTCAGAGCAGCTGGATCCAGACGAAGACAACACTCCAGACCTTACCCCAGATGACACAGGAGAAGCTATTCCGGATACCCCTATTGTGATTTACAGAGCAAATTCCAATGGCATTGTCTCTTCGAGTGAGAAAACTGCCAAGCAGCCCGAATCAAAAACGCAGTCGTCTCGCCAACCCAGCCATGAGCGGAAGGACTCCCATGATCTTCTCAAACGGCTTGCTAAGGCGACGAGTGAAAGTCCCAGTCCCGCAAAACAGTCCAACGAGCCAGGCCAATCACCAAATCAAGAGGGCCAAGATCAAGTCCAGCAGACACCGCAGAATCACAGACCTACTAGCGACCTCAAGACACCGGTCATAACAGGTGCGTGGGTGGATCAGACCATGGACGACACGCCTCGGGTTTCGAGGGTAGATATCAATTTAAAAACGCCTCTAGTAACTGGTGCTTGGATCGACACCCCTCTACCTACTGGCGGTCGAGGCCCTCCAATGCCAACGCCATCTGACGCACAGGACGAGAAAGAACTGGGTAACGGCAAACTCGGTGCTGCAGAGCTGATACACAAACTCAGTCCCAATACTATATCTGCGCGCCCAAAATTGCAGAATCAGGCTCCTCTCAAGTACTCAGGACCTCCTTTGGCTAAATCTGCACTACAAGAAATCATCAACGACGCTCGAGCTCCAAACCGAGAAAGACAACCCAAGAAAACCTCTTCAGATTCCGAATCCGAAGAAGATCCCACCCTCCACCTCGGCGAATCCACTATCCAATCCCTCGAGGAATTAATCGCCAACGATGAAGACTTCTCCACCCTCCTCGCCCCCACGCCACCATCTCCCGAAACCGCACCGTCATCCTCCGAACCATCCCCTTCCTCCCAAGCTGTCACCACGACGTCCAAATCCTCACGTCTCTCCGACCTCCAATCATACACCCACCTCCTCTCCCGCCTCACAAACCTCGCCCCCTCCCTTCGCGCATCAAAAAAACAAATCTCCGCCCTCGAACGTACCATCTCCGCCTCTCCATCCATCCATCAAACCCAGACCGTAGCAGAGCGCGACCAAGGCGAGTGCACCGAAGGAGGCGAATTCCACGACTTCATCTGGCCCTGCCAGCGCTGCGGCTGCCCAGGCCGCATGGAGCCAGACCTGCAACCCCTTCTCGACCTCCGCGACCACATCACCTCCCTCACTATCCCCATCCCCCGCCTCTGGCGATGGCGCAGAGACGACTGGCGGCCTCGTCTCACCTGGCTCGGCGTCTTCACCCTCCTAGCATGGGCGCTGTACTGGGGCGAGATGTGGGCTCGAGCCCGCTTCTGCCATCCGATCTACGCGAGAAGCATGGTGGGTTATGGCGTCGACATCAACGCCCCCCGCCCGCCGTTCGTACTGGCGAAAGTGGTGTATAGACACACGGCTGTTGGGACCGTGATGGCGCCGTTCTATCACGTCGCGAGGATCATGGTCAAGCTGGTTGCGAGTCTGGTGGGCTATCTGGCGGGCTTCGTGGCGGGTGACGGGGCGAAGCAGCCTGCGAGTCGGGACGAGAGGATCCCGAGACCGCCCTGGGGCCCGGATCTGAGGATGATGGACGATGAGTATTTGTGAGTGGGGTGTAGACCGAGTCTAGCGCGGTGTCCGTTCTTGAAGGTGGATGCATATGGCCGAGGGCTGGCAATTGGATATCTGACCCGAGGTAGACATATGGAACGGGAGCGAAAGTGTTGACAAAGTGAATGAATCAATCAATGATAAACGGAGATGCACATGGTAATCTCCGCGCTTGAGCAAGCCGAACAACAGGAGACATTCTCGCCATTAGGATCCACCATTTCCGCGTCAGTTATCGATACAGTGTATTGGACATGGGAATCGAAGGAATCGACTGCTGGTGCACAAAAGCGCACATGGTTTGGCTATGGCGGTGGTGCCTCCGGATGTTTGAGTATCCATAAATCACTGTCGCCGGGATACGTAGGTAGAATTAGGGCCAACGTATCAGCGGCTGCGCTGGGGAATCTAGATCGTACAACCGGTGGCGGCTTCTTTCATTTCTGCAGATACCGATGATCAATCTAGCCTCCTGCAAGCGATGCATCCAAGAAAAAAAATACAAAACACCACCGTCGTTATCATAAGCCCCCGGGGGGGTTTTTTTTATGTACGCCCAAGCCCCTGACATCCCTCTATTTACAGCACTTTTCCTTCTCCCCCGAGAACCTTTTCCTCACCTACCTCCACCTCTGTAGGCCTCATACCCCGTCTCCTCGCCCTGGGGTACCCCTATGTATCCAGTTCCGCCCGTCCTCCATCTATCTAGCCCGTACTGTTGCTCGTTTTCTGTAGTCCCAACGGGTTGCGCGCCGCTCAATAGATCCCGCTCGCTTTCGTTGCCATTACTGTAGAGATTACCTCTTCCGCCACTCGATTGACGAGATCGATCCCGGTAGGCTGGATGCATCTGTCGCGGTTCCTGCGGACTTTGTCTCCCCAAGTCACCTTCGGGCCCGGGACTCGACGCTCTAGAACTGGACGGAGAGCCACCATCCCTTCCCAAAAAGGACTTGGGTGTGCTGCTACGTTCCGACACGAGATCCTGAGCACGTCCGTAAAGTTCTCCATCGCCACCATGCTCCTCGGAGAAATCTGTCCTGTCTTTAAAGTATCCAAAGTCGAGATGAGACTCTGGGACAACTTCGAACATGTTTCTCTCTTTCTGCTGCTCAGGCGCAAATCTTGCGGTTTTGCCAGGGACATCTCTGGACATGGGATCCATGGCGATGTCTGAGTAGCCCATGGGCGTTGACATGTTGTTCTCGGAATTGAGGCGGCCGCGGTAGACTTGCGCGATGACGTGTTGAGCTTTGGCGTGGACCATGGGTGTCATGAGTTTGGAGTAAAGAGCTGGGTGGCCAAACTTGGTACCGACACGATCGTTCTTGCGGGTCTTATGCCCTGCGTCCGTGAGGTGTTCGGGATCTTTGAGCGTAGCTCGAGTGTAGAATTCGTTCTGGTCGTCAAAAGTGGAGGCGCAATACAGTTTGAACCCGATGAGCAGGAGCGGAAGCGGCGCCATCACACCGATCATGACCCATGTGCCTGCGGATTTGAGGATGAGAGCGATGATGAAATCAGCGAATATGGTTGCGAAGACGAGGCGATTGAAGAGTATCCGCCAGTATTGACCACCAGATTCCGTTTTCGTGATCAGGACATAAAGTAGAAGATACTTTTTAAGCCAGTAGTCGACGGCGAAGTAAAAGGCAGTGATTGGGATGACGAGAGGTTGGACGGTGACGAAACAAAGGGCTACTGTGGCGTAGAAGAGGAAGTAATTGTAGTAGACGGCATAATCGATAGCCGGTGGGGCTGTCCATTCAATACTTTGTCGAGGTGTGGGGCTCATGAACGTTCTGTTGAACCAGCCCCACGTAAGGTTGAGTACCTGTGCGAGGTCTGCGGCAGCGCCCAGATTGCGTTGCAAAAGCCAAGTCAACCAGAATGGCGATTCTTGGCATAGGCCGTATACCAAATGAAGCAGAAAGTCGCCTTGTTTTATTGCATCCCAGGCGCCCACATGATGCGGATTCAGGACGACCCCCTGTACGAACGTGAATATCACGGAGAACGTGGAGAAGACGACCAAATTATTGAAGACGAAGAAGGCGTATAGTTTAGTAGCGACATGACGCTCTCGAGAAGTTTTTGTTGTGTCACCAGCATGGATAGAGAGCCTTCTGAAAATGATGGGAAGTATCAGATAGACCAGAGAGGTCAACGCCGGAGAAGCGATACCTTGCACGATGGACCAGAACGTCGAGTGATGGTGGAATTCTTTCTTGAATCCTCCCCAAATATTGGCCAGGTTGCTCAAATTTGACAGGAAAATACCAATCAGCGCGTTGGGAGCAACCCAGATAAGGGTCAGAATGGCAATCCAAAAATTGTTGATAAATCGCTTCCAGTTCCTGTCTTTCTTCGATAACGGTAGATTCTTCCAAATGAGATCGTTGGGTCTTGGGGCCATTTTGATCGTCGTGCCGTGAGGATGTTTCTTCTTTGCCGCATATGCCACGGTATGCGCGTCCTCGATCCTCTCATAACTGGCAAACCCGAAGGGCATAGGATTACGCTTGTCGATTGATTCTCGCACATGCTTGATTTCCATCTCCAGCTCGCTGATTCGATCAGTAAGATAATCAATCGCATCCACTTTCTGACCACCATTATTCTTACGGTATTTCTTGGATGGCGTTATTGTAGGGCGATTCGCTGGGAGGCTGTCTGGGTTCTTCAAATACTTCGCCAATACCCTCTCCAACTCCCTGACTGCCTGGTCGTGCTCTTCAATCAATTCTGGAAGCTCCTTCACATTGCGAGCTATTGCTGCTCGAGGTAAACCACTTGTCTGTTCCACCTCATCTGTCAAGCGTAAGATACCCTCGTCAGTCCGTGAGGCTGTGGAAATATCCGTGAGCATCAGGGTCCGCGAATGCAGCGCTGTTAGGTATTCAGCGCTCTCGAAATATTGCCTTCTCAATCGTGTGACTGCCGCATAGTTTCGCCACAGAAAGAAAGCCACGATGATGTTGATTGCCCAGGCACAGACAACATGAACCCATAAAGCTGGCCCCGCGACATACTGGGGAGTACTGAGGGTTAAGAAGCCGTGACTGACCACTCCGGGTGCATGCTTTTTGCTACTGATGACGTTGGCTGGTAGCAAGATGGCAATCGCGACGATTGTCACCAAGGCGAATATATTCCTGCACATTTTCGTGAACCGTAGAAATACTGCAGCATCAAGCCCAACCTTTTCTACAAGCTCTGCTTCCTTTATTGAAGCAACCGGCCAGAACCAGGCAAACATGCCTTTCCCAATCCGCGGCGGAGCATGCTTGTCATCTGCATATTTCAACTTTGGGGCGTAGACGACCGAATTATGAGGTCGCATTATAGAGAAGGCGAGAGTGATCAGAATCATTGTTCCCACGGAGTATCCCAAGGCGGAAAAGACGGCGATTTGGTGAAACTAGGTGCGATTGTAAGTAAAGATGGCTTTTGCACAGGGACGTTCAAAAGCTTACAGTGTTGGAAAAAGGGTCTGCAACTAAACACAAGAGCTGCTGAGCTCCCTTCAACTGCGCGCAGTCTTGGACATCTACCGTCCCAGCTGTTGGGTCTGACATTGTTGCGGCAGGGGAGGTTCGACTTTTCGAGGCTCGTTTGGTATGGAAGGAAGTTCGGGAAGTCAGACAGACACGACGATCAGGTCACATGAAGCTCAAGCAAGACATGGAGACTCTCAGACCGTTTGAGAGCGATGACAGCTCTCCACAAGTCCGGTGTTGGATCTTGGCAACGGCTTGGATGCTGTAGGACTGAGAAGCTGGTTTGGCGGTGAATGCAATTGATGAGGACAGTCAAAGCAGATTGAATCAAAGAAAGGTCTTGTATAGAGGGTATACAGTGATGACAAAGATTAAGCGAATGATAGGGTGCAAGACAAAAGATTGAAGATGTTGCAAGGGATTCCATTGTTGTCTCACAGGTTATTCGGAAGCTAAGAAAGTCAGGCCTTTTACTACTGTGCTATAAATATCCTGTTCGCTCCTATCGCGGAGGAGCCCGCTCGTAAATTTTGAACAGAGTAATTA
Source organism: Letharia lupina (assembly GCF_014066315.1). NCBI lineage: Eukaryota > Fungi > Ascomycota > Lecanoromycetes > Lecanorales > Parmeliaceae > Letharia > Letharia lupina. The sequence goes on from NW_023502976.1 coordinate 2,013,480, forward strand.
TTCTTTCAGTGAATACGAGTAGTGGAGAACACGCTATGCATCATGGGCATCCTATCCTCATCAGGACTGAAAAAGTTGCAAACATTCCTACTCGCGTAAATACTGCCCAGAAGAGCTACTTTTACAATATCCTTGGCACACGACCCCGAATTTTCACTCTCCTTGAGTCCTTGTCACGCGACGACCCTTGACCTCGATGGGACTTCTCTTCCACTATAGCACGGGCCTCACTATCTATCCGCTGACTCATTTGGGAGCCTGAAGTCATAGATGCGTGGTGCGGAAAAGGATCCACGCGTGCTTCGATGCATGCCAACAAACGGGCGCTCAGCTGTTGTGTTGATGGTGAACAGCTATGCCTGGCTGGTCTCCTGTGCTTTCACGCTCACGGTTCTGACTACCGCCTCTCCGCCTTTGACCCGTATTGCCACTTGGAAGTCGCCTAACGCCTTCAACCTATCTCCTTCGATGCCTTTATCTTGATGCCCCAACTCATCATCCTCATCTTGGACAATGGCTATATCTTCTGCCCCGATTACGACCCTTGCTCCTCCCGATTTTTCTGCCAGGACTGCCTTTATCGATTCCGCCATATCTGCGGTGGACACAGAACCAAATATAGTGATCAATTGAGGCTGGGAGGGTTTCGGCAAAGGCACTGACGCCGCCTCAAGTTCTGCAGCGGCTGAGCTGGTGGCTCTTCTTGATCGGCTGGGCGGTTGATGAATGGGGGCTTCCGGCTCAGGGGCGCTTATGGGAGTCCTGTAAAATATGAGACTTGGGGGCAAGGATGCCTCTATGATTTCTGAAGCTCGTTGTGGCTGCTTTCATTGTCAGTCTCCGCCATCGCCCAGAAATAGCGTAGGAAACGCGTACTGCCAGGAGGTTTGTCTGGACCTCGACCACTCTCTCCTTCTCCGGCATCTTCTCCTTTGGAGCCGGCTCCTCCTTCGGCTCCATGCCGAACGTAAAGTCTCGCTCGGCGACTAGACTCTGTGGCTTTAGACCTTGTAATGTAGACGTGGTCATATATTCCGCCTTTTGCCTCGGATACCAAGTGTTTCGCATACGACCCGGCTCAACAGGGCAGATGGAACCTACAATCACAACTATCAGTACACCGACTGACAATTACAGCACGTTGTGCGTCACCCTTTCGCCCAAAGCCTTTGATATCCTCCAATAGCTTCACATTGATTGTAGTTGGTAGTTTCGTAGACTTCTTCTTCCCTCGCAATTGCCGGTGAAAAGGAAACCATAGCTGCGAGATGTCGCCTCCCGCTATCCACCGTATACATGATGAGCATAGATTAGATCTGTTGGGAATCGAAAGCGCAGCCATGATAGTTGATACGGGTTAGTAAAGAATGAGGAAGGAATTAAAAGCTTTGGCTTGATCTCTCGGAATCTGGAGCTAGTCTCAGCCCTATGAAGATGAGATGCGGCATGCGGAGAGAAAGAATATCGCCAGCAGCAAGTAAACCCGCCATTTCACGCATTTGCAGGCAATTGCAAACATACAAGCGCATCTAATCGCAACACAGGAAGCACGCTGCAGCAATTCCGAAGCAGGAACGCCCTTTGCCCTCGCCATACGAAGCCACCCTTAACAGGCAACCCCCACTCTGTTGGAGACTATTCTCGCTCCGTCTACTTTACCCGGCCCTCTGTTTGACCGCCGGCATAAAGACCCTCAGGCGCCGCATATTCTATCACTCCCAGAAGCCTATCCTTAGAAAGAAGTTTCCGGTCAGACTTCCCAGCTATGGCGAAGCGATAGCATACATGATGCCCGACAGACCACTCACCGTCCTCACCTACGCTGCGAGCGCCTCACTCGCCGCAGTCGCTCTTGTCTATTTCTTCAACCCCAACTACCTCATCGATAGTGACTCATCCACGAGCTCAGCGAGCACCCGCAAGAAGGGTATCGTAGGCTTGTTCAATCCAGCCAACGACTGCTTCATCAATTCCATCCTTCAGTCCCTAGCTGGTCTTGGCGATCTACGACTTTACTTGATACGAGAAATACATCGAAGGGAACTGGGAGGTCCCGAAGTTTACGCTGCAGTACCTCTCGTGGATAGCAATGGCAAAGAGGTGGACGGTAGGAAGCTCGCTAGCTTGCAGAGTGGCGAGGTCACACTGGGATTGAAGAACATGATCGATCGTTTGAACGAGCGGCCAATCTACAAGAAGACAATTTCCGCCGCGAACTTCATAAGAGTTCTAGAACACGCGTTTGGGACAAGAATAAGCAAATCCCAGCAGGATGCGCAGGAGCTGCTGCAGATTGTGGCCGAGAGGCTGTCAGAGGAATATCATGCTGGTCAAGAAGCCAGGAAAAGAGCCCGCACAGCACAGAACGGCGTTGTATCGAATGCGGAGTTGACACAGCCAGAAGCTTCTCCACCAAAGGAAGCCAACACTACGGATGGGGGTGCAGACACTGAGATTAATGACGCTGCCACAAATGCGCCAACGACCCAGGAGCCTGTGAATGAAGACGAAATAGACCCTCTGGCAGAAGAAGAGGACGGTTTCCCACTTGAAGGTCAGACGGAAGCGCGTACAGAGTGCCAATTTTGCCATTTTGTACCTAAAGCGAGCCCGACAGGCTTCGTCATGCTCAATCTTATGGTACCACAGAAGAGCTCGACGACGCTCAACGAGTGTTTTGATGCTCACTTCAAAACGGAATTCATTGACGACTACAAGTGTGATAAATGCCGCCTCGAACATGCTGTGGAAGCCTACTCCAAGGAATACGAGCGTGCGAGGTCTGATGAGCGGAAAGCGATGATACAGACTTCAATAGAGAAGTTACGGAGAGCGTTGCAGGACGATCCCGAGAAGGCGCCAGAAGGGGTCGAACTACCAGACACAAAGCTAGCGCCCAAACGTAGGATAGCCCGTCACATCGAATTCACTACTTTCCCCAAAGTGCTCGTCGTACATTTGTCGAGATCCGTCTTCGATCCACGCAGCAGCTCAACCAAAAATTTAGCAAAAGTGACATTTCCAGAAAAATTGCCCGTAGGCGGATTGCTGAATCGAAGAATTTACAAGCTGCTAGGCATGGTCACCCACAAGGGAACTCACAATAGCGGCCACTACGAGACGTTTCGAAGACAGCATCTATATGCTCCTTACTCGACGCCACATGTGGTCAATGCATCTGGTCCATATAGTGCAACCCCCAGTCAATCTAGGTCGACATTACCAAGTCCGCAAGTATCTGCAGAATCGCCAAATCTGTCCCAGGAGACGAATGCTTCAAGTTCGAATCCAGATACCACCGGGCGGATCTCTTCTTCATCTGCCTCACCCTCCTCGAACTCGCAATCACCACCTTCCACACGTCCATCATCAGGATCAATGAATGGGACGCACGCCCACAAAGAATCCGACGTGTCAACAGCCAAAAAACAGGCTCCAACAGGAATCGACGGTGTGAAAGACCGTCTTCTGAACCAAGAACAGAAGTCCAGACCTACCACAGCAAACACTTCCAAATCTTCGACGATGGACGTCAGCCGGTTCAAGCGCAAGAAACGACCTGTCGATCGCTGGTGGCGCATCAGCGACGACAAAGTCAAGGAGTGCAAAACTAGCGAAGTACTGTCGATGCAGAAGGAAGTTTACATGCTTTTCTATGAGGTGGAGAAGGAAGACAGCGAAAGGCGCTGATGATGGAAACTTGCCTAAAAATGAACAATCTTGGCACCCTAGTGCTTAAAGAGATGCAGACAACTTTGCAACAGCTCCACCTTCGTCGCCTTGGCGGTTTCAGGAAAAAGCCCCATTCGGCGCCATTGAATCAGCCCCCAAGCCAGATCGGGCTGTCTGACAGGCGACCGTCCTGCTCGTACTTAACGCTGCCGCAGAGTGAAGCGAAACGAAGCGAAACGAAGCGAGCCGCAGGCTGACACGCATTGAAACTCCTACCACCCTTACCCAGCTGCGACCGCAACCGTCTGGTAGATCTGGAGGCGAGTAAGAAGCCGCCGAAGACAGGGAGTCAGATGTAGGGTAATAAACCTGAACCTCCGATTTACGGCGACCTGATTTTAGGCGCAACAGATGGCCTTGGCTATGAAACAGAGAGAAACTCAGTCGTGTCTTCGATGTCTTTGTGGACGGCGAAGATGCGTGGCTGTGGTTGCTGCCTGGCTTTTGGTGACATGGGGAGCGCGCAGCGGGTAGAAGAGCTAGGCGCTTTCGTAATGAAAAGGCTTTTGTCCTGATTAGCTGGAAAAGGCAAGAGATTGAAGACTCCGGGTACACGTAATGTACAAAGAGAGGGGGTGTCAGAGGTCAATTTACTTTTGCAAATGGCGTACATTTGTATATATTCGCCACATGTCCGTACATAGCTCGACGACTATTGATCCTGCGAAATTTTCAGTTTTCCTGTGACACATCACCCATCACCCGGTGATTTGGCGTTGCACCCGAACAAGATTTTGAGGTTTAGTTTGCGAATGTCCCACACTTCGACAGAATGTAAATACGGCTAATGTGATACTCCGACCAATGCTCCAATCCTGTGCAAATGCTCGATACTGAGGAAAATGCATGAAGCGATGATACGCACGGTAAAAGGTTGAATGGATAGGTAAATGAAATCGCGTTTCCAGCGAGGTTGACGCCACATGAAATGCGTGACCGAGGACACATCCATGCCCCGACGCCCCCAAGTGAATGCTCCAAACCCATGGGTATGGCATCCATGCAAACTCCATCGCTATGCATGCAAGCAAGCAAGCAAACAAACAAACAAAGATTAATCGAATCGTAGACCGGTGGATCAACCACCGGATCGGACCCCAAGCCCGGACCAGCCGAGCTTCCCGGGAAACGGCCTCCTTACCTCCCGGCCTTCATCGCCTGTCTCTCCTTGATCGAGAAGGGTTCCTCGGGGAAGACCCAGCCCCGGGTCCGCCTCGCCGACCTCTTCTCGCCCTCCTGGACGCGCTGCATCCACCCGTCCCGTCCCTCGGGCCCCGGCTTCCGCACGTGCTGCCTCGACAGCAGACCGCTGCTGCCGGGCGGCGGACCCGGCGGGCCGACGTCGATCCGGTAGCCGCGCTGGCCCTCCAACGGGGCGTCCCCGGCCAGCATGTGGAGGTACCACAGCGCCAGGCAGGCCGTCAGGCCCGTCTGCTCGCTCAGGCGGATGGGCGGCGCGAGTTCGAGGTAGCCGAAGTAGGGCTTGCCTTCTTCGGTGCCCATGCGCACGCAGACGAGTTCGATTTCCGTCATGATGAAGCCGTAGCGGGTGTTGCTTTCGCGCAGCAGGCGGTGCAGATGGGAGAGGCCGGCGAGGTAGAGCGTTTGCTTGCTGTTCTTTTCTTTGCTCATGCTGCTGTTCCAGGCCTCGTACGTCTTGACGAGGCCGACGACACGGCCACGGCCGAGCGCGTGGGTCTCATCGTTGGCGTAGGCAGAAACATAGAATGGGCCATCTTCTCTGTTGCGCTGCGGGACCATGGTGATGTAATGTTGGTGGCCTTGGCAGGTCTTGAGGGCAGCGTTGATTTTGGCGGCGTAGAATGTGGTAATGACGTCTTGAAGGCCGCGTTCGTTGGAGGGTTGGACTATTGACTGACTGCCATGTGGTTTCGGGAGAGCCGCAGCTGGAATGGGAACGTTGAGAAGGCCGGAGCTTTCTTCGCTGTAAGAGAAATCAGGAATAGCCACGATGGTGTCGAGGCTGAAGTCTTCCCAATCTACCAGATTTCGGATGTCCCACCAGCAATGCATATGGTGGCCAATGCTTGTGGAGACCTTATCAACCAGATCGACTGCTGGGTTTGGTCCTGTCAAGTACTCCATAACGGTCGTTGTCGGCCCATCGAGGCAGAGCTCGGGAGTGAGATCACGATACTCGGTCGGTACAGGGACATACAACTCAGAAGAAGCAAAATCTGGCAAAATTGGCAGCACAGCGTTAGGACACTGAGATGGTTGGGTGAGGTAGACGGGACGAGTGCGGTAATTCGGATTGCCATACCGTCGCAGAGAAGCAACATCCACGGCAGGGGTGGAAGTGGATCTGACATGGCCGAAGGATCTGCCAACATAGGATGAAGAAAAGGGTGCGGGAGAGCTGATCACAGAGTTCTCCGCCCAGGTGTCCACTGTCGAAGTGGTCGAGACTGGAGTAAGTGTAGAAGAACATTGCGGCGGGCTGGTCGTGCTTCGCTGAAAACCTGGCCTAGATGGTCGTGGTTGGTTTGGCGGATTACAATTCGTAGAAAAAGCTCGGCGATGTGTTTTGCCGCTAGAGACATCTTGATCAAGGCCTTGATCCCGAGTGCGGATTTTTGGGAGCAGGGTGGGCCCGCACGGGATTATAATTGGAGAACTGCTTGGTGTTGTTGCTCGACTCTTCGGTGACCCAGGCGAAGACCAAATAGAAAAATTTCCCGCTGATGAGTTGCGGCTATGCCCCGAGTGTTCGCCTTGGTCGGGCGTAGCAGGACGATATTGGTATGGTTTGAGAGAAGGCATGGCTTCCAGATTTGGAGTACTGTTGGACTTTGTTTCCAAGAGGGCAGCAGACTGCTTACGCGATGCGTGATAGTATAGGCTGGTATATCTTGCGCTGTGTATTAGTGGAGACCGGCTCCGATGTCTCGTCTATGATGAAGCAGTAGGAAACAGAAAGAATGAAAATTAAGAGATTCGTTGAGAGGGCACTGAGAGACGTTTCGTCGGAGGCTTCGTAACTCTGGAGAAGGAAAAAAGTGATAGGAGATGGAGAGGACTTGAGGGCGATACTTATCCTCGACGAACGCTCTCCATTACACCATTGGAGATGAAACATATCAGCAAGCTTCAAGAATCAACATACTGATGTTACAGATCTGAAACGTAACATCACTGGTTTGGGCGGACTACTAGGGCAGACAACAAGGCCATCATGGCCGTTGAAACATGGCATTCTGTCAAGACAGTACGATGTCGCGCGTCACGCCGTCAGTATAGTAAGTACGGGGCGGGTTCGGTCTCAAGCTATTTCTAGGGTACCGCGTCTCGCGGACGACCCTTGGTGTAGCCCCGCCATCGTACGGGTTGCCAGTTGGGCCAAAATACAGGCCTCAGTTGACGTATTAGAACTTTAGGAGGTAGCATTGGGCATAGCTCAGAAGTTACCAGCGCGAAGCGCTATCCCAGTTTAGAAGTTTTTCAAATAGCCAGGCGCCGGCCAAATATAGAGGAACAGAGGATTCCCGGGTCTTTCAGAAGGTCGCGAAGGTTTCGTGATTTTGGTGTCACCTTGACGCCCGGTCAATTGGAGCGTTGCGAGTGACTTTGGCGCGTAAAATCTGGGGCAGGTAGACACACGCGTTGATTGGTCCCAAGCTGTAGTGGCGCTAATCCCTTTTTGGCGGAACCCTTGGCGCCAGATGCAAGAACGAAGAGTCATAACTCATCAGACAAGAACGATTGGCTTTCCATGGAGCAACTCACCCATACGGGGCCTCAAGGACATCTGAAACTCTTCCTAGAACGAGTTTCAGTATTCTTCCTGCTTCTGGTCATGCTCCTCCTGCTTTCTTCCCAAGCGCATCTAGCCCACTATGGACTTTGATTCGGGAAAAGATGCAAACCAAGGACTTTGGTTCAGCAGTTGAGAGCAAGCAAGCACCAAATCGATATCCGGGTCAGCGTGCTTTTACGAGCGATGCAGCTGTAGCGAAGCCAATGTTGGTATGCAGCGGTGGGAAAGTCATGCATGCACCTTGGTTTATCCACCATTGCTCTTCCTTGATATGGATGCAAGAGTGCTCCATAATGATGGGAGTGTTTGTCCTAGTAATCAGCTTCATCTCCTAGAAAAGTGTGTCGAAAGCAGGCCAGCATGTCCCTTTTCGTGAGAACAGTCGATGCGCGGCTTTGGGTCAAGTCGATGATCCAATATCCGGATCAAGGTTCTTCTTGCCCATTTCGTCCATGGTCTCTTCTACATTAGCCACCCACCACTCAGCCCAGTCAACGACTTTCTTCCCGCTACGAGCTTCCTCAGCTGCAAAGACCATAGCATGGCTTCTGATCACATCGTCCAACGTGCATCCAATATGCACTCGTTGAGCTTCAGCCACATTCATCTCCTGCGTGCGCACGGCCTCACACGCTTTTACAAATTGCTGCACAAGTCCTGCATCGCCTCCACCATGCCCTCCGCCCGGCTGATGAGGGTGATGAATTTGAGCATGTTCGGAAGCGAAATCGTAGACTCGGATGGCCTTGCTGTCGTACTCAATTTCTCCTTTGGTCCCATAGATTCGACCTCTTCTCTCGCACTGTTTCTCGGTCGAGGCTACCATATGGAACGTTGCAACTTTTGCGCCTCTTCCTCTGAGACGGGACTCGATTCCTTTGCTTCCATTCAAAGGGAGTGGAGTCTCTTCCCAGGTCATAGTCACCACCTGGTCATCGCAGACACTGTTGTCGGCTTCCCAGACGCAGCGGCCAAACCATCGTTTTCCATCGATTTCAGACTGTGGCGTGCTAGTGTCGTAGTCTCTTGCTAACTCCGCTTCCAGCATCCTCATGGCAGTGCCTTTCTCGCCTTGTCCCATCAAGTCTTCGATTTCAGGAGCAACAATGTTAACGGGCCATCCAGCTATGCCTTTCGCCAAGCGATCTTGTACGTAGATCTTCTTGGCGCTATACAAGCACTCAGGTTCAGCAGGACACGACAGACAATTGGTGGCGTTCCCCGCCAAGGCAGGCTTCCGTGACCTTTTGAAGTACAACAGAGAGCCTGAGGAAGATACGCTGGAGGGAAGATGGGGCGGATTAGTTGATGATGCTGGTGGCGAGCAGAGCAACCAGAGTAGCAGATCGATGTCATGGCACGATTTGGTAAGTAGAGAAGGACCCATTGACTCTTTGCGCCAATTGCCCCTGTCATCTCGTCAGTCATAGCTTGTCTTGCTTAGACACATTCTCACCTGACGTAAGAATGAGAAAAGTGCCAATAGCCCACGGGCTCGGTGTGTTCGATTGACAGGACGTCTCCAATCACTTCATCTTCCAGAAGCAATTGCCGAAGTAGCATATTATGAGGACTGTAACGTAGAACATGGCCGATTGAAAAGATAGCTCGGTCAGGCTCACCCCCTGGAGGCTTCAGAGAACGATATATTTTCAAGCAGTCCTGCAGAGTAGTTGCCAATGGTTTCTCGCTCATGATATGTAGATGCAAAGGTGCGAGAGTAGTGATAATCTCGGCGTGCATCTCATCCAGTACACAGACAAAAACACCATCGACACCTTTCAGCACAGGCTCGCTCTTCTCCTTTCTGTTTCGTCTGTCCAGTTCGTAATCTAGAAATTCCTGCCAGGTTTCGAAAACCTCACCAGGTCTTGGCTCTTTTCTTCCAGAGACGTACTTTCGCCAGAACGAATGCCTCTTGCCGGTAATGGGCTCTGCTATGGCGCCAACGTAGCCATTGATGGTGTGATTCTCCGATATAGCAGTGGCATATGCATTGCCTCGAGAGCCAGCGCCAATGATGAGGAAGCTCAATGGCCGACTTTCTTGGATCAAGTCTGGAGGGATACTGCCGCCGGAATGACCATTAACCAGAGCCATTGTCCACAATGTAAAATACCGAGCAATCAACTCATTCGCGGTATCTACACCATGACTATTGTCCTTTTTTTGGGGTTCAATTTCTGAAATAATTTGAAGAAAGTATCGTTCTTTCCATCTGTAGATCTCACTCTCTTCCAGCGAGGTTTTCCCGGCGGATCCGCGCCGAAACATTTCTCACGCGTTTGCACTTTGCGGAGAATACAATGATCTCTTCCTTCTTAAAGTCTGCACTTCTACCAAAAAATCTAGCGTGGTGCTCGAGTCCAGCGACACAGCGAAAAATGGCTAGGATGCGTTCTAATGATCCCTTGATATTTATTGACTGCGAGATGACCGGATTGGACCCGGAGAAAGAGACAATCATGTCCATAGCATGCTTCATCACAGATGCTCAGCTGAAGCTTCAGGACGAGCAAGGCTGGGAGGCAATCGTACATCACGACAAGTCTACTCTAGATCGAATGGGCGAGTGGTGCACCAAAACACATGGAGCGTCAGGCTTGACAGCAGCTTGCGTTGCATCCACTACGACCAAGGAACAGGCAGCGGAGGGTCTACTCGAATACGTCAAGAATTATGTCCCCGAAGGACGCAGAGGCTTGCTAGCTGGTAACAGCGTACATTGTGACAAGGCATTCCTCAGCAAGCCTCCCTACAATAGGATCACGGACTATCTAAGCTACCGGATATTGGATGTCAGTAGTCTGAAAGAGGCTGCGAGGAGATGGGCTCCCGAGGCAGTCTTACTGGATGTGCCTTCCAAGAAACTTCTTCATCAGGCCAGAGAAGACATTTTGGAAAGCATCGAGGAAGCCAAATACTATCGCGAGAAATGTTTCGCGAAGTGACCATTATCACAGCGCATATATACGGCCGAATAGAGCAAAGATTGACATATTCCTGGTGATATTGATCCTTTTTCAGGTGGTGGCTTCTATCGGTCTTCGTTGGCCAAAAGCTACTGCGGCCAACCGCCCCACCGCGCGCTTTCAAGTTTCCGCCCCACTTCAACAAATTTACAGACCTCTTTTTCGACATCCATTGCACGCGCAGTGAAATCCCTCATAATCCCTACAAGCTACCGCAAGTCACTACAGCTACACTATCCATCACAATGAGTGTTCAGACAGTTTCGTTGAAGCCCTTCACTGACCAGAAGCCTGGAACGTAAGTCGCCTCTCACAACATCAACAACAAACACACCGTCTCCGAAGCTCGCTGGTCCAATTCCCATAAAAGCTAACGTCTTTATAGGTCAGGCCTTCGGAAGAAGGTTACTGTCTTCCAACAACCCCATTACAGCGAGGCTTTCGTCACCAGTATCCTCCTCTCAATCCCCGAGGGCGTAGAAGGCAGCTTCCTTGTCATTGGAGGGGATGGAAGATTTTACAACCCAGAGGTGGTTCAATTGATTGCTAAGATCGGTGCTGCATATGGAGTCAAGAAGATTCTGGTCGGACAAGATGGCATACTGAGCACGCCTGCCGCCAGCCATGTTATCAGGAAGCGAGAGGCTACTGGTGGAATCCTGCTCACCGCCAGTCACAACCCTGGCGGTACGTCCTCCACTCTCTTATTTTCGATCTAAAACGAAGCACCGGCTAACATGTTGCACAGGACCCAAGGCTGACTTCGGCATCAAGTACAATCTGACAAACGGTGCCCCGGCACCCGAATCTGTCACAAACAAGATCTTCGCTACCTCCAAATCCCTCACCGAATACAAGATCGCCGATATCCCCACTGTTGACATATCGAAGATCGGAACCAAGACATACGGACCTCTGGAGGTCGAGATCATCGATTCAACAGCCGACTATGTGGAGATGCTGAAGGATATCTTCGACTTCCCTCTCATCAAGTCATTCCTGGAAAGCCACAAAGACTTCAAGACTCTCTTCGACGCTTTGAACGGTGTGACTGGGCCTTATGGTATTGCAATCTTTGAGAAGGAGCTAGGACTACCCAGCAGCAGCACCCAAAACTGCATACCCTCCCCAGACTTCGGTGGTGGTCACCCAGATCCCAATCTAGTCTATGCCCACTCTCTAGTAGAGGCTGTTGACAAGCACAACATCCAATTCGGCGCGGCTAGCGATGGAGACGGCGACCGCAACATGATCTATGGTGCCAACGCCTTTGTATCTCCTGGAGACAGCTTGGCCATCATTGCTCACTATGCCAAGCTGATCCCTTACTTTCAAAAGCAGGGAGTCTACGGTCTTGCTCGGAGTATGCCCACATCCGGAGCCATCGATCTTGTGGCCAAGAAACAAGGTTTGCAGAACTACGAAGTCCCAACTGGATGGAAATTCTTTTGTAATTTGTTCGACACCAAGAAGATGTCGATTTGCGGTGAAGAAAGTTTCGGCACAGGGAGCAATCACATTCGTGAGAAGGATGGTCTGTGGGCTGTCGTTGCCTGGTTGAACATTATCGCTGGTGTTGCAAAGGAGAAGCCTGGCGAGACACCTAGCATCGCCTCCATCCAGCACGAGTTTTGGGGTATCTATGGCCGGACGTTCTTCACCCGCTACGATTATGAGGGCGTTGACAGTGAGGGAGCGAACAAGGTCGTTGCGAATCTGACTGAGCTCATCACTACGAAGAAGTCTGAATTCGTTGGGTCGACCATCCAAGGACGCAAAGTGCTTGAGGCTGATGATTTCTCGTACACTGATCTGGATGGCAGTGTCAGCAAGAACCAGGGCATCTTCGTCAAGTTTGACGATGGCAGTAGAATTGTTGTCAGGCTGTCAGGAACGGGCAGCAGTGGTGCCACCATTCGACTATACGTTGAGAGACATGAGGGCGACTCATCCAAGTTCAAGTTGGACGCGCAGGACTACCTGAAGGATAACATACAACTCGCCGTCAACCTGTTGAAGCTAAAGGAATACGTGAACCGGGAAGAGCCCGACGTTAAGACTTAGGTTACTTTGAGTTTGAGTACTGTTGTTGAGGAAAGATTGTTCATAGACTTCGCCCCTTCACTGCCCTATGAGCCTTTCCTGTCAAAAAAAATGTCAAGCAAAATCATGGCGAAAAAAAGGTTGGTCCTCAATACAGCCCAAGCGACACCACCAACACCATTGGCTGGTAAACCAGACAGTCATGATTGCTGTGGTATCCCACAAACTGACCTTCTCACTCCTGCAGTTCCTCTGGGCGTGGTATGAAATTTTAGCATCCAATCTGTCTCCATTCTTCCCTCTCTACCTTAATCATGAGATCTTTCAGGATCTGGAGTCAGCATCGGCTTTTCCAGTCTTCATCCTCCGTTCCTGATCAGATATCTAGCGACGTAGGTCGTGTCCGGTTCACCTCTTACTAAATGCAGCGTCCTAATCATCCTTTGAGACTTGTTGATGTGTGCTGCTAGTGTACCGATGGTAAGTCACACAAACAACAGGAGGCATTGTTTCCGAGCGATGGCTTCTAACTCATGATGATGCTCTAACTACTTGACCACTGGACTTGCCCCACAGTACATCTCAATGCTTCTCGAATTTGGGATACCCCTCCGTCTTTCCTGTCCAATGGCCGCTGTCTCGGCTACTCTGTACACATCAGCTTTCATGCTGCCTTTCCGTCTTCTACGATCCTCCTTCTGTATTATCCAGGCTGCTTCCCAAAAATGCAAGCGGTGGCACCTTCGCGGATCAACCAGTGGGCAGTTTTGAACATCCACCATACGAGTCTACCGACTCGAAGAGTATCTAGCTGATCAGATGTAGCTCCTGTGGAAAGTGTTGACAGGCAGAACTTTGACATTGCAGAGGGTTATCCATATTCCGAAGGTATTTCTGTATGGGTTAACCTTTCTGAGGTTCTTAGTCTTTGGGTCGTTCGAATTTGACACGGTTGCTTTTGAAATTTGGTTTCTTGGCTTCTCTCGGCTGGCGTTACGCATGACTGTTTCCTTTATCAAGCGTGCGTAGAATGTCAGATGGAAGGTCGTTTTCCGTTCTGATGCTAGAAGAGAGGTTGGCTTTGATGCCATTCTCGCGAATGCAATCTGCTACAATGGATCGCGCTTTCGACTTCTAAGTTCGAGTTTGTCTAATACATTGAACAATACTCCGTATGTTCTCGATACGTCGTGTTATATCTCGTAGAAGATGGTATGAACAATCAAAATTCAAGCTTGTACTCAAGATAGGCAATTATGTCCCCCGAGGAAACTCGATTCAACGCCAGGGGTGTTGTCTTAGAAGGAACATAGCAGGAAAACGGGCAGAATTAGGAAAGAGAGATATAGATGGTTAGAGAGAACATAATTCCGAGGCAGCAAGACATCGACCGAGGCGATGAAACAGAGGCCGAATCAAGAGAAAATGGAGGGATTAAGATTGGGGTCAATTGAGGACGAGCAGATACTGCTTCTCTATACCTTAGCGGATGGCTTGTATCAGAACTGTCTCGAGACTCGAATCTGAAACCGTAATCGCCTGCCTATTCTGGTGGATACTCAGAAATGCATAGCAATGAAAGCTGTCATGGTTGACTTTGCTGCAAGCTCCTCTCGCCCCTCGGTGACGCACAAGCGCTGCGCCTGCCGCGCGTGTTTGCCCCTCCTTGGCTCTTGACCGTTGCTTTATTCTATTCACTCTCATCTCTCAAACCGACTCCTGTTTCTTTCAACTCACCCTCAGCCATTCGTTATCCCTGTCATACACCATGTCTAGCTCTTCTAAAGGTGAAGGTGATGGCGTTGCGCCTCAGAACAAAGGCTCGTGGTCTACGTTTCTGAAGGTACGTAATCCCCCAATGAAACGATGCCTCGCAGACTCGCTGACTGCACGTCCAGTCGATAGCATCTTTCAATGGCGACCTCTCATCTATGACAGCTCCTCCGTTCATCTTAGGCACCACATCCCTCACAGAGTTCTCAGCGTACTGGACTGAACATCCATCCATTTTCGTTGCGCCAGCCTTGGAGCAAGACCCTGCGAAGCGAGCCCTGCTAGTATTGAAGTGGTTCCTCAGTACATTGAAGCAATCGTACAGCAGTAGAAATGACAAGTTCGGGTCGGAAAAAAAGCCACTGAACCCGTTCCTAGGAGAGCTGTTCATCGGGAAGTGGGAAGATGCTGCAGGGACGACGCAATTAGTATCTGAGCAAGTCAGGTAGGCAGTATCCGGGCGCCAGCATTGAACCCGATTGTTGATATCTCTTGAAGTCATCACCCACCAGTGACAGCTTACTGCATTACGAACGACAAGCACGGCGTTCAGGTATGCCTTCTTTGTCCCACCAACCCGAACCCCCTAACATACGGTTTCTCCAGCTTCAAGGATACAACGCCCAAAAGGCGTCATTTTCCCGGACAATCCACGTCAAACAAATCGGTCACGCCATCTACACCCTCAAATCCCACAACGAAACCTACCTCATCACCCTCCCAGCCCTCCACATCGAAGGTCTCATCTACGGCAAACCATTCGTCGAATTGAACAACTGCACTTACATCTCTTCTTCCTCCGGCTACATGGCTAAGATCGATTACTCTGGCAAAGGCTGGGTTTCCGGCAAGAAGAACTCCTTCACGGCTACCCTCTACCCAACAGGTAAAGAGAAGGAGATCTTATACACCGTCGAAGGTCAATGGACAGATAGCTTCACCATCAAGGCTGGTAGCGGTAGTGGCCTGAAGAAAGCCGAACCGATTGAGACACACAATGCCAAAACCACAAAAACAACACCACTGCAGGTTCCCCCGATCGATCAGCAAGATCCCTACGAGTCCAACAGAGCGTGGCAAAAAGTCGCGGAAGGGATTATCAAGAGCGATATGGATGTCGTGCATAATGAGAAATCGAAGATCGAAATGTCGCAAAGAGAGTTGCGGAGAAAAGAGCAGGCTGAGGGGCGGGAATGGCAGAGGAGATTCTTCAAGCGATCGTCGCCTCCAGATCCGTTGTTCGAGAAGTTGGCAAAGCCCATACCGGGTGAGAAGATCGAAGCTGAAAAGACGGGCGGCGTGTGGAGGTTTGATGAGTCAAAAGTGCAGGAGGGTGCCAAGGAGCCGACGCAGGCTGCTCATCGTGAGTTGTGAACATGGCTTACAAACAGAAATGGAAAGGGAGCACTTGGAGTTGGCTTTGCTTTCTGAAAGGCATAGTGTAGGAAACATGGCCGGTCGCTATTACACATTACCCATAGCGTGATGCGAAGAGCCCTTGGGGCTCTGTTGGTTGGGTAGAGGTGTGTATGATGGAAATGGGAAAGAGATCTCCAAACAAAGCATCAAGACGGCCTTCATCTCTCCATACATCCTCTCTTTGCTAAATCGAACCGTTGCTTGTTGGCCCTACAATGGCAATGTTGACGTTCATGGCTCCCAATTCTCACATCGCGTTGACCACTCGCAGCAAGAAACCAGACATGAGCCCAAATTCAAGGAAGGGAAGTACGGCGCCTCCAGCTTTTCGCACACCTCCTGCGCCAAGAAATAGTTTTTGCTAAATTCGACGTAGGCGGCATCATTATTCAGATCTCGGCATGAATACTGCATGATGACACAGCGCAGAGCGAGCTCGAATGCGAAATATCTTGACGTCGGTTCACATTCGTTTGCATACGCAATCAAAATCGCTACGGCGATGACAGAAAATCTTGCCAGACGTCCTGAGGTTGAAAAAAAGCCCCATCTCTCATTGGTGGGCTCGTATACTGCAGATCACTCCGAGTTGCTTCACGCGCTTCGGTCTTGGCGCTCATCACGTCACAGCCTTTCGAGAAAACGAAAGTATGTTACCCACACAGTCAACAATGCTGAGTTGTCCATCATACACGCCCTCAGACTTATCCCCCCCCCCCCCCCCAAACCGCATCTCCTGCCCCTCGGTCCACCGCAACCGCCAAAGCACAGCTTTCTTCCAAATTGACCATCTATACCTACCCCATCTTGCCCAGACACCTCATCCTGTCCGATTCATTCACTCACCGTTTCCACCACGCCGATGGGCCGATCCGGCCCCCACTTAAACCTCATCCTGTCCGATTCATTCACTCACCGTTTCCACCACGCCGATGGGCCAATCCGGCCCCCACTTAAAGTATGAAACCCCTCCACCGCAACCACCCGACCACCCTTGCATCCTCTCCTCCCCAGCTCCTCGGGCGCCGCAGGCCCGTTCTCGCGGATGCCTCCCCCTCCCCCCCATCTTCCCATCTTCCCATCCTTGTCCCCGGCCCGTGGATCAGAGCCACGAGCCACGAGCCACGTGTGATCCATCGTCTATGAATAGAAAACAAACACACTTCCGCACGTGTGTGATGCATCCCTCCCTCACTCCCTTCCCTCACTTCCCTCATCATCAACGATTCTACGACGGAACCGGTGATGTGGGATCCCTGAGGTACTCCCGAATCGACGACCACCGTTTGCAAACGATGGTGACGCTGGCATCGCGAACCCGGCTACCCGCTGGCTTGGGAAAGAGGCCGTTGCTGGACCTGTGGCTTTGGGGTTGTTGCGGCCCCTTCCCCCCCCCCATCATCCCCCCCTTTTGCGCTGCTGGTCGTGTGCTTGCTCGTCGGTGGGGGAGGGGCGGTGAGATGGGTGGGGGGGGGTTGTTGTGGTGGAGTGGCTGCGAGGTAGGTAGGGTACTGGGGGGGGGGGGCGGTGAGGTCAGGGCAGGGCAGGGCAGGGCAGGGCAGGGGTTGAACCACATGGTCGGATGGACCGGTTGTAGGGATCAAGGGCGGGGAAGGGAGAGGGGTTTGGTTTGGTTTGGTTTGGTTTGGTTTGAGGTGACGGTTTGGCCACTTGACTCTATCCTCTTTTGGAGACTGGGGAATGGGGACAGGTGTCTCGGCGTTCCCGCCGACTGGGTCGGTGTGGATTTTCTTCGGCTCCGTCTGTATAATGCGGTACTAGTACGGTGCGAAAGAAAAAAGGGGGGGGGAGGGGGAAAAGGGGGTTTGAGTATCCGCCGTTGTTTGTTTTAGAGTAGGATCGAGCAGCTGAGGCGGAGGGATTGGCTATGAATAGCTACCTTGAGGAAATGCCCGTTGCCGGGAAAAAAAAAACACGGGTAAAGAAATTGTATGGTGCGGCACGAAAGGTATCTCCCCAAAACGCCAAAAACTTGACGCCAAAAAGTAAGAAGCCACCCATATAACTTTATGTATGTATCGCGCTCGTTTCGCGTAGCATTGAAGATCAAAAAATCACCGGGGCCATACAAAAAACCCAATTTTTTTCTCTTTGTTTCACATTCCAAAATTTCCGTATCATGTATTCCCGACCGCCGTGCTCGGGGTCCCGTTGTCGTTCCCAACACCGGCGTCCATGACTCCGTTGCTCGTTTCCCCATTCGTCACGCCCCCATTCCCACCCGTACTCATCGGGCTCTCGGCTACGGCTTTCGTCCCGTTCACTTCCTCGTGTCCGTGCACCCCATTCGTTTCCTTCTGGCCCCGCGAAAACCGATATCTGTCCACCAACCCCTGATTCACCGCCGTCAGCGCCTCCCGCCCTTCCAGCACCGCCTCCACGTTCTGCATCACCAATTTCTCGAACGCCATCGCCGTCTCCACGCTCCCGCCGCCCGTGTGCGACGTCAATGTGACGTTGAACATCTTGCTCAACCGTTCGCTGACCCGCGGTTCGTGCGCGTGCACGTCCAGTCCGGCCGCGCTGATGTGTTTGCTGTCCAAGGCGTCGGCGAGGGCGTCTTCGTCGATGCAGACGCCGCGGGCTATGTTGACGACGCGGGCGCCGGCGGGGAGGAGGGAGAGGGTGTGTGCGTGGAGGAGCGGGCGGCCCGTGTACGGGGTGGCTATCAAGACGCAATCGGATAACTTGAGCAGCTCCTCCATGGACGGGCAGAAGATGGCATCTGCTTCCCGTTCCATGTCCGCGTTCTTCTGGATGACATCATGGTATATAATCTTCATGCCGAATGCGGCCCGGACTTTTTTCGCAATCGCATGCCCGATGTTACCCAGGCCTATTATGCCGAGGGTATGGCCTCGCGGATTGTGAGACTCAAAGGGGATCAGCTGGTGCGCCTTGGTCCATTCATCGGAAGAACTCGATCGCGCGGCGAGGGAGGACCAGGTCATGTGGCGGAAAACGGAGAGGATGTGGTAAAGCGCCATGTCGGCGACGGATTCGGTGGAGGCGTGCGCCCCATTGCAGTAGAGAATGCCTGTATCCATAAAGAACATCTATCAGCAAATTCCCACTCTCAGTACAGTATGTGCATGTTTCGGAGGTCCTCGGTGTCGGAGGCACCTCCTGCCGGCCTTGCATCGATGCCTTGCATTGACGATCATGCAGTCGGGAATCGTGCAGCTGTCAGCACGGTGCATAAATAAATGCACACGCACATACCGAATTCCGCCAGGACCCCAGTATCAACCCAGTCGAACCCCGCCCCCGCACTCGCCATCACCTGCATGCTCGTCGGCAGCAATTCAATCAATTCTCTATCCCATGACCCCATCTCTCCGCCCGTGTTCCAGAATGGCCGTATCGTCGCCGAGAAGTCTCCCCACGTTTTGTCTTCGAGATGTTGTTTGAAGACGGAGCGCTGTAGGGAGGAGGGCGCGGGGTTGATGATGTTGTATTTGGAGGAGAGCTGGGAGTGGAGCGTGTGGTTGTAGAGGATCGGATCGCCGAGGTGGAGGATGGTAGGTTTGGAGATGATACCGTTTGTGTGGTTGTTGTCGTTGTCATTGGGGGTGTGGATGTGTTTGGAGTCGTATGAGGAATCGGCAGTAGAGCCCATGTTGGTGAAAAGATTGAAGAGGTTTGTGGAATTGAACAGAAAGAACGCAAACAAAAAGCCGCCGCGTGAGATGTTATATACCTTGCACTCCCACCTCGTACCTCTCCCCCCCTCTCTGCTCTTTTTCACTCTCCACCTCTCAGCTCAGCTTCCTGGTTGTGTCCGTAGGAATTACTCAATGGGTAGTAAGTGGACGGCACTCGTTCCGTCCGTTTCCCCAGACCGGAAGCAAAGCCAAATGGTGAAAGCAGTCAGCTCGAAGGTCCACTACCGATAGTGCCACAAGCTTCTTTCCCCGGATTTCGCTTTTCACACCGCAGGCAGTAGCGGAGATATCAGTTCATGCATCATCGCCATCTTCTAAGTTGTGTCTCAGGTATGAGTGATCAAGGATAACAGGGGGCCCTGGACGAATAGCGGGGCTTCAAGCATCTTGTAGCGCGTGCTCTCTTCTCCCCTGAGCTTTGGCGGACTTGAGCTCTTGCACTCTAGTCTCTAGCTCTTGAAGTCTGCTCTGGATAAGAAAGGGGAGAGAGAGAGGAAAAAGGGAGCCACAGCCGCGACAGCCGTCCTCATGATCAGGCCCGCCCTCCTCTCTTCCTGGAATTCGCCATGGGGCCACCCAGGGCCGCCCCAAGTGCAAGCCTAAATATGCCCAAAAGCAATATCTCAACTAATGAAAAGTCTCCGCCTGAGTTGATGAGGTCCGAGCACGCGGCCAAGGAAGGAACTAATCTTTTTGCTGCATCGAAGATCTCCTCGCTTAGCCCACCCAGGGGCTCTCCAGGGCAGCTTCCCAGGGTAAGCTCAGCCTCTCAGGGCCCAACCCTTTGGGGCTTTCAGGGGCGCTATCTTTAGTTTGTCGGATGGCACCCAGAGCTGTGGTGGCTGCATATCTGAAGCGAACTTGTTTGGGTATGCCCAGCCGGCCACTCGTAGTACAGTTACTGTACTGGTGGTACCTTACCATCTTACGAACTACGGTAGGCTTAAGGAAGACGAGTCTGCATGAGATTTCCCATGCTAACAAATCCGATCAAAGCCGGCACAGACTAGCAGGCCACCCCAAAAATCAAGGATATCGAGCGTCGAATGAATCAGTCAGTCAATCATCATACAGCATCATTCTTCCCCCCCCCCCTTCAAAACTGCTTGCACGGGATCAACTTCCTTGCTGTACTTAATTTACAAGAACCAATCGGTCACTAGCTGGTATCTCATTCATGCAAGTCTGTAAGAGAACTGCAGTAGATACAACGCAGCTTGGCTCCTCTTCCTCCTGTCACTACGACCTGTGTCAGACCGCTGTTTGACTTTATCGAAATGCCGTCATGCGATCCTATCCATTCCTTTTCGTCGCTTACAACTCCTCCTTGACCTTGTCCGACGCCTTTTGACCCGCTTCGCCAGCGCGGTTAGTGGCTGCCGTTCCTGCTTCCTTCACGTGGTCAGCTCCCTTTTGCCCTTGATACTCAGCCTCTTTGCGGCCACTAGCAGCTCCAATCTTGAGTTGATCAAGAACCCATTGAGCACCGTTTTGTAGGCTGCCGAATATGCCGGCTCCAGGGGTGTTTGTGCCGTGGCGGAAGTATTGAGCATTGCGACGGGCCATAGCCTTGAGTTCATTTGTATTGCTACCTTGATAGTTTTTAACACCGTATGAATCGAGATATGACTTGAGGTCAGAGTCGGACCAAGTATCGAACGTGTTTTCCTTCACGGCATCCGTAGATGCTGCAAGGTATGAAGTGACCGAGGCGTAGTTGCTTCCTCCTGATTTGGATGCGCTCGAATAACTGTCTTGGGCTTGCTTAAGGAGATCATCACGAGTCGCCCCAGCCTTGTTCGCAGCCTTCTGCGCAGCCTTGTCATTTGAAGAGGACAGGTATTTCCTAAAAAAAAGCAAAACAAAGAGATCAGCGTGTTTCACAACATATAGCCGCGCCAAAGGACTTACTTCAAGTTATCGACAGTCCAAGTGTCAAATGTCCATGCAGACCAGCCAGTTGACGCCTTGTGCTTGTTGAGGCGGACTTGCTTCATAAGCTCGTCTTTCTTGCCGCCTTGAGGGACGGGTACACCCCGAGCATCAAGAAATGCCTTAAGCCGGCTGTCACTCCAGGTACCAACGGCTTGGTTGAAAGCGTCCTCTCCCTTGAGTTGGGCATCATCAGTGGATTGAGCGAATTGGTTGTTGGCTTTGGTCGTTGCAGCCCCGAAAGCGCTTGAGACTGAGGAAGCTGCGTTATCACCGGTCAGGGCACTGCGATGCTTGCGTGCGAGCGCCAGAAGTTCATTCCGCTTGGATCCTTGAGGCACTTTGATACCGTTCTTGTCGGCCCATTCCTTGATCTGGGAGTCGCTCCATGAGTCGAGAAGGGCGTCGCTCAAACTCTCTTTGGCTGCTTGGGCAGACTTCGAGGCGGAAGCAGCGGTGTCCTTGAGATTGGTGCTAGCGAGGCGTGAGTTGCGGCGGACCGAAGCAATGAGCTTGTCACGGGTGCTCGGCTGAGGTACGGGCACTCCACGCTCATCGAGGAATTCTTTCAGGTCAGATTCGGACCACGTCTCATACAGCCAGTCGCCAGGATAGTGGACGGATTGTCCAAGCTTTTTGGCGACTGAGTCATAATTTGATCGAGCTGCTGCGATCATGGTGTCGCGCTTGCGAGGCTGAGGAGCCGGAATATTGTTTTTGTCGAGGAAAGATTTCAGCTGAGAGTCGGTCCAGCTGCGTAATGGATGTCAGTAATAAATGTGAGTAGTGAGGAATCGAGGAATACCTATCGAAAACCCAGTCCTTCACAGAATGATAGGATTCCGAGGCAGAGTCCGCACTATCCGTCCAGTAGCTCTTGACCGAGTTGACCAAGCTGTTCTTGTTCGAGTCCGCGGCTTTCTTGCTATCGGCTCCCTTGGACTTGAGATACGACTGAAGCTGGGGAGTATCCCAGTCCTTGTACGGGGTAGCAACTTTTTCATTCCAATTGCTCTTCACAAGATTCTCGAGATCTTTGCGGTTTGCGGGTGTAGGGTACGGGACATCGTGGTCTGAGAGCCAACGCTCCAGCTCGGTTTCATGCCATTTGTTATATGCTAACGAGGTGGATTAGACTGGCTCGTGAGAAGACACGCGTACATGTGCATGGAAATATATATGGATGGATTGAGTGAGGATGGAGCTGAAGATCCTTGTGACGTAATTGGTCATGGCAGAGCATTCCCGAACCAGTATTCGATGAGGGAGGTACACTAGATAACAGGGGAGCAGAAATGAAATGAGAACGAACCTGCCGTGGTAGCACCACCGAACCAACTGCTTGCTACAGTTGACTCTGTTGCCAACGCGAACAGCAAGACGGAGGAAAGGGAAATCTTCATCTCGTATCACGGTTGATGTATGTGCCTCAACTGCAATAAATCTATGGAAGGGTTCGTCAGAAGGGATCACGGTAGGAGGTAAGCTGTCAATGAGTTACAGAAGTGGTTGATGAGGAAGTGAGGTCTGTGTTGTGGAGTAGAAACTTCCAGCAAAAAACGGGGAAGCTGTTAGCGCGAAGGAGCCTTGCAAAAAAGTGACGTAGCCGGGCAGCCACGAAATGACAACTCACGCGTTCACCAGTTGGCCTGGCGCGTTTCGGCCTTCTGCAAAACTGTTGCTTTTACAGGAAGTTGCGGCACAATGTTCAGAGCTAATTCTCGGGGCTCAAGCACGAAGAGATTCAGTCAAGCCACACTCGTTTCTGGGGCTACCAAGATGACTGGTCATAAAGGCAGATAAGCTTGTCATCACCATAGCATTCTATTTCCTGGCTGCCCCGTATTGATGGAGGGCATTGCAGTGAAGATACGTCCTTGACTTTCATTGCCTGTCAAACAGAACATGCTGCAGCAGTAGGAGCAGTAGAGCAGTAGAGCAGTAGGAAGGGTAGAAGGGTGTTCCCCGTCGCCCTTGGTATGTCTCCTATCGTACACTTCCACCTCGCATGCTTGCCCATGTCCCTTCAGCTCAAAGTGTCCCTTCCCATCATTCCATCATGGATTCCTGTCGGCACCACCTTGACCTGCAAGCAGTCAGCAGAGTCCAGGAGAAAACGTAGCCAGCAACTTACCACTCCAGTATCCCTTATCCACTTTGTCCTCCTTATCGACGCTTTTCTCATTAGGACGGTCATGCCTCTTTTCCATGTCCTCGTTGTGCGCTCTCACCTCGTCACTGTGAGTGTGCTCTTCAGGCGCATCATGCTTGTGAATCTTTGGCTGTGGCCCGCCTCCCTCTCCTCCACTTGCTCCTCCACTCCCACTCGTACTGGCCTGACCACCGGAGTCACTCTGCTGCGTATTGTGACCTTCACTTCCCTTTTTGGTAGGTCCACCTCCTGTGCCTTGACCGACTGACGGAGGAGGTGGGCCCGGGTGCTCGAGGTCGGCCGAGGGGTTCGAGCCTTGGTCTGATGGGTTCTCGCCCTTTGGGTCGCCTTCTCCACCGCCGTAGGAGGAACCGCCAGCGTAGAGACGGTGTTGCTGGGCATAGGCTGGTGCCAGGAATGATTGAGGGGAAGAACGGATTGTGGTGATACGTGTGACAATTGGGGTCATTCGTAGTCGTGTCATGGTTGAAGTATAAATGGTATTGATGGGTGCCAGATTGGATGGTTGATTGCAGAAGGCAGGTATTGGACAAGTAGATGGTTGATGTGTTTGTTTGAAGTCTGAATGACTTCTTTATTGAAAGTAAAAGCTATACGAGAGAATACAGCTCATGTCACCAATGTCGAAAAGTCCGGAGCTCCACGTCAATAAAACGTTGATGACGTAGTTGACAACCGCTTGCCCGACCGAGGGACCCAAAAATAACATCCATCCCACAATCCTTCGCCAAAATCAAAACTCCTGTATCCTCAACTTCTAAACATCGACCTTTGAACCCATCTCTACCGACCTCCATATCGTCTGTCCTGGCGTCAGTCTTTGGCATCTCGACTTCTTGTAAAGAATGCATACCGCTCAAATTGTCTTGCAACGACTCACATCCTCCAATGGCTCTGCTAAATCTCTCGAATCATCCGAGCTGACCGTTGACTTTGTCGATGATGAGGCCGATGTGCTCTCGTAGCCCTCGTCCATCCTCAATGCCTTTTCACTCAGTTCGAAGTCTTGGGCTCCATCTAGCCGTGCGAAAATTTGCCGTGTGGTGTTCTGGATGTTGAACATGATGTTGCATCGCCTGCTGTTGCTCGAGTGGATGGTCCTGTTGATCTTCTCCAGTTGCTGAATGTCGTTGGTAAATTTTGCTGCGAGTTCCTTCCAGCGGCAGCTCCTCACGTAACGCTGCCATCTGCCAATGTGGTCGTTTCCGAGATGGTAGTCCTCGATGTGGTCCATCACCCAACTCGGGTTCAGTCCGGATGCATCGATCATGCCGTCAACTCGCTCTCCGATTTCGCGATCACCTAGGTCAAGATTCTCAGCAGTCTTCTTCGTCAATGATTTTGTTGCCCTTACCGATTTCGTGCCCCGAAAGGAGACATTTTCCATACTGCAACCAAGTCTCGTCCTTCTCCTCCATCGGGGTAACTCTCATCAAGCAGTATTGATCGAAAAGCTGCTCACGCAGAAACTTTCTCAGCTGGGAGACGTCGGATGTCAATTGCTGCTGGGCATGGGCAACTCGGGCAACATGAGTGGTGACTTCATTGTCCATGCGACAGATCTGGGTCCATCTTGGGCGGGGGTGTTTGCCGACAGGAGTGCATATGAAGGTGTGGTAGGCTGAGTAGATCTCCATGAGCCGCGTCCTGAAAGTCCTCTCGATCTTGTCGGTGCCTTGTAGCGATTCGTACTTTTTCGTTCTGAGTATGGCTTCTTTGATTTCGTGCAACTCTTTCTCAGTCGGTTGGCGTCGGGAGTGAGTGGCACCGGACTCGTCTTCTTCTGGTATGGTTTTCATGGGGTTCTTCGCTAGCTCATCCACATTCTTGACGAACCGGTGTCTGGTTTGCAGGATGTCCACGACATCTGCCGCGTCCTCGAATGCGATCGCAATTCGTTGGCGGTGTAATCTCAGGGCGTCGGATCTCATCTTGTGTACGTTTTCTTCTGTGGCGGTTTTTGAAAGGTAGTTGCTGGTGAAGATAAGTTTTCGCTTTGCCATGGACAGCTCGTATTGACTGGTCATCTCGGTCCAGAGCTCATTGTTGGAGGTCCGTGAGGGCTTGGACTGACGGTATGTGAGGAAAGTCCAGCTGGCTGGAGGGTAGGCAGACGCGTGGAGGGTCATGTAGTCTGCCATGATGGCGGAAGAGAAGTGATGTTGTTGAGCTGGTCGATGAGTGATGTGTATAAGTGTTCCGAGAGGCGCTTGATACGGTTTGTCTTTACTTCGTACAGTGTATGGAGATGTGGAAGTGTGAAGATCCATGTGGGCATTCTCCCTACTCTTTATACCATCCTAGTGGCCTCTCTGACTCATTTTATTCCCTCAATATATTTGTATAAAAATTTCTTCTGAGAGATTTCTTGGCTCCGAAATCCGCCCTTCAGAGTGGTACGCTGAGTCTGTTACCCTATGCCGGAATTCCGTGCCAACAGTTCTCTTCCAGACCATCACACTACCGAACAGAGATCTTTTCTACCACCCTGTCCCAGCTCAACTTACATCGCCTGTGCCCAGATGCCCAAAATGAAGGCATCCTCAAAGGGCGTCGAATAGGGGTCCCTTGGCATGCCGAAGAAAATTTCTATCCCACCCTCTCAAAATCCAAGACTCCCTCACTCTCAAAGTTCCACCCTAGGGATAAATTCTAAAAGAGCAAGTTACGTGACTCACACCCCTTTCTCTGTTGCCGAAGTGCTCCCAAGGCTCATTTCTCAAGATAGGGAAAATCGACGCATCTGTTGTAGTGAGTGAGTGAGTGAGTGGTTCGCATGATTGATTGATTCCACATGCAGCTACTTTGACATCGCATCCAAATATATCACCGCAATGGCAGCTACCGATCCCTCGCAGCTTCTGGCACGCAGGCTGGGTCATTTTTTGGTTGTCCAGGATGGTGTGGCTTCTTCCACCTTTATCTAGAACCTAGGCCGAGAGGTCTTTACAGCCAAATCCTCTCTTTCTCTCTCTCTCTTTTGACTTTTCTCATCTGTGTGGAAAAGATCGGTTCCCGACACGACTTCCTAGTACTGTTACATGGCCATCCTACGGGAAGAAAAGCTAGCAGCATGCTCGAATAGTCTCGAGTCCTCGTTCGTGAAAATATCCAACGCGCCGCCAATGCCTACTGATCTTCTCAACAGCTCCTGGGTTTTGGATTTGGATAGCATGGATAGACAGTACTGGAACATCCGTAAACAATGCTATCTATCTCTGCACGGCACAGCGTCCCCTGACATCGCGGTCGTGTAGACTTCCTGCCGACCTCACGCTCCCCTCTCCGCGCATCATCGACCGGAGCCAGAATGTTGGTATGGTGTGGCCGTGTAATGCTCCCCAATGGCCTTGCTAGCGGACGTTACATTGGCCGTGTTATCTCCGTTCGGCTTTGCTGGTTTGAAAGCACCCCCCCACTCCCTCCCCCTTTCACTGCTGGCACCTGCAGTATCCATACTGCGCGGGGTTTGCCCCTCCCAACCTCCTCTCTCCTCCCCAATATTTCGCTCGTTGCTCTGCGGAGAGAAGTCCTGACCTGGAGGCAATGAACAGCGATCGAACAACGGTGTAGGGAGCGGGGGCCCTGGAATGACCGAAGGTGGTTTCCGGCCATTTCGGTGTCACTAGTGGCTCGCTTTCGCCATCGTAGAACGCGTAGCGTCTCAGCCTTGTTTCTTCGAAACTCTGCTCTGCACGGTTGCAAAAGCCAGGGATGCTAACGAGGACGCATGTAGTATCCGGAACGCCAGGCACGATCGTTTGTTCCGGGTCACCAAAGGTGGACAGAGCTAATTCGCCGACTTGCGGTGGATTGCGAAGGCCAGCAGCTGTGCCGACTGCTGGAGATGGTGTTGTTGCGAGAGGACGGGATGTGCAAGGTATTGAGCCAGATGCGGAGCCAGGGAACGGAGGCTTTGGTGCGTCGAGACCTTCCGTCTGAAAAGCACGGGGCCAGAAAAAAGAGAGGCTGCGCGGCGTAGAACTGAACTGGAGGTTCGTCGAGGACGTTGGCTTGGACAGTTGAGGCTCTGCTTGTACTGCCAGTAAGGATACCCGAACAGTGAATTTCCCCATCAATTTGGAAAGCGCTGGGCGTACGACTAGCTTTCCCAACTGGCGGGCTGCTGACAGTTTGTCGCGGAAGCAGCGACGCACCAGGCGCAACTCCTTCTACAGTCAGTCCAAGGTTGGCCAATTCTCTAGTCGAGAGGTGTAGGCCCCTGGACAGGTTCTCAATGGCTTTCTGCATCAATTTCTTGCATCTTTCGTGCTCGGTCGCCAGTACATGATGCTTCTCGTGCTTTTCCGTCAGAAGCCGACGACACTCTTGTGCCACTTGGAGCCCGACATGAAGGTTGAGGTTTCTCTCGCGGAATTGATCTAGCTCTTCCTGAAGCAAGTGTACTTCACAGCTTCAAAATGTGGGTCTTGATTGAGCTTGGGCTGGCGGACCTCATCCTCGAGTCCAGCGATCTGCTTAGGCGGCTGGTCTTCGACGGCGCTAGGTGGTCCTACAGTCTGCTGCGGATCAATCAAGGCTGCTGGGAAGGTGGAAAACATGCCTTTTTCAACGAAGTTGGACGATCGTCAAATTTTTTGTCGGTCGAGTAAGGTTACCGGAGAAGCGGAAGACATGGCTCCTTCGGAAGCTCGTGGCGATATGTGTGTAGCCTAAGAAGGGAATCGAAGCCCTTGTATCGGTGGAGGAGCGCTGGAAGACGATTGATGCTTGAAATGGCAGCTCAAGCTTAGGGGTACCTGTTGGCTTGTGGAGTTATCATGATCTAACAGCTACGAGAACTCAGCTCTTTGTATATCACAAGGCCCTATGTTAAGAGACTAGGCGAGGTGTTGAGGGTGAGATCTATCAGTAGAACCGTGTAGCAAAGATGCGTGGTAGTAGACATTTTGGAAAGGATTCGTACAGACGCGATTACCGGCACCCCGGATCATGTAGTAATCTCCATCCCAGGCATCCCCTCTACCCCCCCAACACTGCCCCAAAACCCCTCAAAATCGACCCCTTGTTCCTCAAACTCCTCCCTAATTTTCTGCACCGCCTTCTTCTGGCTATAAAGATTTCCAAGTCAGTGTCTCTTCTTCACGGCAAATATCCGAGTAGTGGAACAGCCCAAGAGAATGAAAAGAACTCTTTTGTGCCCCAAGCGTGATTCGCTGCTCGAAACGTGGTATGAAAATGTACATACCGCTCCCCCGTAAATGGCCCCGTCTGACTCGTCTCACTCTGCACAATCTCAATCCACCGAAAGAACAAATTCTCCTTCCCCATAGCCGTCAAATGATTCTTGATCAACTGCAGCTTCCTCGTGCCTTCATCTCCTGCGCCTTCTTCCTGCTCGCGCCACACTTCCCAGATCAGCCAGCCCGATTTCTCGCTGTGGACCAGCACGCTTGTTCGGAAGTCGTCGATCTTGTTCTTGCCTACGTCAACGAGCGCTTGCGCTTCGATCATGCCGGAGAAATACAGATCCCAGTTCTGATCCAGCATTTGGTAGCTGGTCTTGCTTTTCACCCAGCCCTTGTCCACAGCCGGCAACACCCTCTCTCTAAACAATTTCCCCTGTCTCCCTTCCTCTAGCCACTCCTCTTTAACCCCCTCCTTCTTCTCCACCTCCCCTCTCATGTCCTCCTCCTCCCGACTTCTCTCCGTAGCAAAGAGCGGAACATCCCACCTCCTACTCCTCCGAACCACAACCTCCACATCCCTAAACCGGCACCACCTCCTCCAACCCACCGGACTGGCCTCCCCACCCTTCCCCAAGAAGAAGTCCCACGGCCACATCCCCACGAACCTAAACAGTAAAAAATCCCCTGCAAACATCAACGTCCTCTCCCCACTTATCCCAAGTAGTCTCCATTGATCCGTATTCTCTTTATCGATGTTGGCGGGACTGTCATAGCCGAGAACGGAGAGGAGGAGGTAGAAATAGGTGGGGAGGGCTCGTTGGAGACGGAAGACGAGGATTATGAGAATGAAGATGTTGAGGAGGAGCGGGACGGTGAAGATGCGCCGTTTGAAAGCGGGAGGGTGCGTGTCGAGGTGGATGATATAGAGGTGCGATTTGGAGGTTAGGGTGTCGAGGAAGGTCGACAGCTCCGCGGGCGCTGGCTTGAACGGGGAAGGAATGGGTGACGTTGAAGAGGTATTGGGAGCGGTGGGCTTGGCTGGCGGCTTGCCCGAGCTCTTTTTGGGTTTGGGCATCCTGGGCACTCCCCTCTGACGCACAGTTCCAGACAAAATGACAGGTTTGCTGATGACCGGAAGCTCGAGACCTCCCGAGCGACGTCACAATCCAAAAAAAAAAATACGCGAGCGCCAAACGCGCCTCTCCAACACCAGCCAGAACAACGACATCCATGCCTTGAAGTCGATGGAGGATCCAAAGCCAAGAGGGCGCTCCGGCCTCATCGCCAGAGCTGTCGTAGGCCTCTCCTCATCTCTACCTGAGGACAATAACTAAGCGATCCAGGATACAGCCCTCCTCCCCGTCCACGCCGCCGCCTCCAAGCCCGCCCAGCGAGCCTACCTCGGCACCTTCCTCTTCGCCGCGACGAGCATCCTGCTCTTCTGCGTCTCGAGCGTAGCTTACACGCTGTTTTACTACAACTATGTGCCGCAGAATAGCGTGGGGCGGGTGGTGCATTTGCAGTTCGGGTGCGTTTGTCTCCCTGGTGTTTCTTGGGCGGCGGTGCTTGTTGATACAGATGCTAATACCGATACTGTGAGATGTAGGGATGGTCATCCCCACGGCACAGCCCACCTCTCTACATCCCTGACATCGCTCCAACCCTACGACATAACCCTCAGCCTCCACCTGCCCCGGACCCCCTCGAACCTCGCCGCCGGAAACTTCATGCTCGACCTCTCCCTCCTCGGCCCTTCCACGACCGGCACTCCCTCCTCGATCCTCCCTTCCTCCCTCTCCTCCACCACCAATACGACCACCACGATCGCCCGCTCCCGCCGCCCTGCAATCCTAACCTACACCTCTGCAGTCGTCGAGACTGCAAACACCCTCAGCGGACTACCATGGTATATCCTGGGCTGGAAATCCGAGAGCGAAGTGCTCTCGGTCAGTATGTTCGAAGGCGTCGAATTCGCAAAAGGTTGGGCGAATGTGCCGCAGAGCGTGCGCGTGGTGGTGGAGGCGGATGAGAAGATGCAATTCTATGAAGTGGGGGTGCGAATCATTGCGAAGTTGGGCGGGTTGAGATGGGTACTGTACCACCATCGTGTACTATCGTTTCTATTCTTCACCACAGCGTTTTGGAGCAGTTCGATGATCTCGATGGCGCTGGCGTGGTTTGCTATTTCGACGTATCTTGGGTCGCCGACGACTGTAAAGACGGAGCCGGAGACCAACGGCACCATTTTCAAGCGAGAGCGCTCAGACTCGGACGCATTTGATCCGACGTCAATGGAGGATCTTTCCGACACGTCAAGGACGTTCCCTACGCTTGGCCGACAGATCCCATTGCATTTCACTGGACGCAAGGACGTCAAGAAGGAAGAGGAGATCAAGAGGGAGGAAGACGAAGTCTTGAGATCAACGGCAGTCCAGCCATTAGCTGCTGAAGCAGACGATGAAGACGACGACATGTCGCAGGAGACAAGCGGTTTCAGAGACTCGGGAATTGGGACCGGTCTTGATGATGAAAGGTTGGCAAGTGTTCAGCGACGGCGTAGAGCATTGATGAATGGAAAGGACAGTGGAGCTTGATCTATGATGTTTTCTAGTAATCAAGATTTCTAGTGTTAAAGATGCATTCATTTGAGCTCGCCTGATACCGCTGTTGCCAGCTGAAACCCACCTCGATGTTGGCTGAAATACCACCTATTTCAGCAAGCCAATGGCCTATTGCCGAGAAGATAGGATAATCTGCACTTTCTCCTGTAAACAGTAAGTATGAAAGTAGGGGTTATCTACCCAGGATCTCGTGATAAAGCATGTCATGTAGCCAATACTGAGCGACAAGATGCATCGAGAAGAGCCAATATCTGGTCATTCAAGCAATTTCAGACCCCAGTGGCAGAATTTACACCTGCAACTGCTGAGTGTGGGCCAACGGTAGGGTCGGCTGCATTGGCGGAGCCGGAAGACGTCTCGTTCGTTGAAGGATGGAGTGTATCGCTCGACCAAGCTCCAGACGCCGCGCCAGAAAGAGTTTCAGACTGCGCTGCCTTTCTACGCCGCTGATACCATTGGCGGCGATGACTCTGCCCTGAAGACGCCTGGTTTGAGGCATCTGTACCAACTGCAGAGAGACGACGAGGCTGATTCTGTGATGGCTCATCGCTTGGTCCATCAGTCTGGCTACTTTTGACAGCTGATCCACTAGGCTCGCTCTTATTGTTGCCACGGCGTGGGTTGAAGTTGCCACGCTTTTTCTTGGTCTCGTGTTGGCCTTGGCCCGAGTTCTTCGAGTCAGAGGTGGTCGGCCTGGAGTCAGACACGAAAGCGTCAGATGTGGACTCCGACTCAACAGCGGGCCCTTTGCCCTTCTGATTGCGCTTGGCTCCGTTCTTTTTGAAATTGCCGCTCTCATGGCTGTGTTGGTGGGCTTCATTCCCGTGGTCGTGAGAGGCCTGCAGAAGATTTCTAGAGTCAGCATTACCTCTTCTAAGGCAAGCAACCGAAGTACGTGAAAGTTTCAAGGAGTGGAAGCGGTAGTTTTGTCTCTAAATGCCAACGTTGTTTTGGAAGTTGCCCCAGATGTACGTACCTGACCTGCGCTTGCAGACGTGCCACGCTGGACACGAGGTACGAAATCAGGGGCAGTAGCGCGAAGACTCTTGGTTCCAGAAGCCGAGCTGTCCGATGATCGTCGGTTTTCCTCGCTAGATGACTTTTCTGTAACATGGCTGAGTTTGGGCTGCGGGGCGGTGGCAGGATCGGAATCGGTGAGCATAAGACTGGCATCGATCTGTTTGTGCCAGAGTTCGTGGAACTTTCCTTTAGACTTGAGAAGCTCACGCGGCGACCCTTGCTCAACGATAACACCATCTTTGATGACCAAGATAGTATCAGAGCTGGCCACTGTAGACAGTCTGTGAGCGACTGTAAAGGTTGTACGGCCCTTGGTCAATATTTGCAGGGCATCCTGGATGTTTCCTTCGGTCTCGGTGTCGACAGAGCTCGTGGCTTCATCCAATAGGACGATCTCAGGATTCTGGAGTATGACTCTGGCTATTGCGACCCTTTGCAATTCGCCACCCGAAAGCTTGACGCCACCCTCGCCCACCTTTGTTGAATAACCTTTGGCGAACTTTAGGATCTTCTCGTGTATAGAGGCGGCTTTGCATGCCTCTATGACATCTTCGTCTGTCGCAGCTAATCGCGCATAGCGAACATTCTCCATGATACTGGTATCGAACAGCGAAGGGTCTTGTGGCACCACGCCGATGTGTTGACGGAGGCTTGACAGGGTGACGTCTCGTATGTTCTGGTCGTCTATCATGATACTGCCCTTTTTGACATCATAAAAGCGGAAGAGCAGTCTCAAAATAGTGGATTTTCCACCGCCGGTTTCTCCGACCAAGGCGACCTTTTGACCCGGTGCAGCATAGAAGTTGAAGTCTTTGATAACTTCTTTCTGGTTGTCATAAGAGAATCCCACATCGTGGAAACGGATGGTCCCACGCTTGAACTTGAAAACATCTTGACCATCCTTGACACTGGGTTTCTTCAGGAACAAGTCAAGCAGCGACTCAGCATCTGTAAGATACTGAACCAATTGACGCTGGACATTCACAAAGTTCTGAAGTTTTCCTAGGTAGGATTAGTGACAGTGCTTGTAGAATATCAGCAAAGAAGACTGCAGAAGGACTTACCAGTGAAGTTACCCCAATATGATACAAGCATCACGAAACCGCCAATTGGTGCACCTTTGGCAATCTGATAGATGGCCAGGATACAAGCGCTGATCATCCCGCATTCGATGATCGTATCTTTGGCGACTTGAGAGATGTAGAAGAGATAATACCATTTCTGCTGTGCCTTGATGTTCAGACCTGCAAGAATGTTCTTCGTCAGCGCATATAATCATCAGCGATAGGAGATGTTTGTTCACCGACGATATCCGCATATCTGGCCTTCTCGTATCCGTGGCGGTTAAAGTATGAGACCGAACTCCATCCTCCAACGCTGTTGTACATCACCTGGAATTCTTTCCTCGTGAGGGCATTGAATATGCGCCTTGGCTCCGTCTGCTGGCCAACAAAAGCAAGCGAAGCCCAGACAAAAATCGCCGTAGTTGCAGCCACGATTAGGGCCATGTAAGGGCCGAACACCCAATACAGGTAGACAAACGCGACGGCCACGTCGACAAACATGGGTAGCACTTTGAACAATAAGGCTTCAGCGATGTGTTTGAGAGAATTGCCTTGGGATATCGCCGTATATAGCTCCGCAGATTGCTTCGTTGTGTGGAAGTCTCGGGATAATCCCATGATGTGGTTGTACGATCCGGTTTTGAGAGATCCCTCGGCGTACTGTTCAATAGGTAGCCACAGCATGTACCTGAGCTCACCAAGGATCGAGTTTTGTACCCAGCTAAACAAAACCCAGAGACTGACTTCCAGAAGTGGAACGTGGCCCTGAGACGTGCCGAGGCGGTCAATCACAATCCCAAATTGGCGTGGCTCAAGGACGTTTAGTGCTCGCGCAAAAAGAAGGCATAAGCAAACTCCAAGCATCTTTGCCTGGAGTTTTCGGCTGCTTGAAGGCCATAGATAAGGTATGAAGATGGAAAAAGCTTTTGCGTACCTATTCACAAATCAGCGAATAGTCAACCAAGATTGACATTAGGGTAGAGCCGGACCCTGAGGAGGGCAATCGTGTTTAGGGCTGGGACAAATGATGAAACAAGGATAGTGCCTTACGTGAACCAATTTCCTTCAGCCTGCAGCCGCTTCTCGACCAATTCCTTCTTTTCTTTTCGCTCCTTCAGATCCTCATCGTCAGACTCACCATCTGCATCGTCCATTTCTGCTGAGACAGTAATGGATCCATAGCCTGACTTTCCATTAGAAGTATGGGTGTCGCTCGATTCGCCTTTGTGGTGCCCAAGAAGGGACGCGGATTCTTCGTCGGCCTTGGTGCCTTTGGAAGACTTGGTGAAAAGGACCGTGGAGAGCAAGACTAGAATAAGCAAGCGGCAAGCTTGGACTGCCGTTTGAGCATAGACGAAAGCGCTTCGCGGCAAACCAAAGGCAAGGCAGAGGGTGAATATGATTGCTTCGACGACCAGCCCAATGAACCATGATCCGTAGTAAGGGTACCATACAACCGGATTCTCGGTGTCCATGATGCTCACAGCGAGAAACGCCCAGACGAGAAGGGAAAAAAGGGCGTAAACCTAAACGATTGGGGTTAATGGAGAGGACTCATGGAGTCTCGACCAAGCTTGTGGTCAATGGAAAAGGCACTCACGTTGCCATCGGTGGAGGAGTGACGAGCGCCATTAACGGCGGTGTCCGTCAAGAGCATACATGACTCCACCAAGAAAGAGACGACGATCAAGGACACGAGACAGACCAGAATCCTGCGAGGACCCGAGCGACTGGCTTTCAAGTTCTGCAGTGTGCATATGCTGACGGTAGCGGCGACCAGGAAGTACGCAAGCACCAATGCTGGTGCAATGTAGTGTAGAGCTTGAAGGAAGCGCTGCTGCTGTTCTGCTGCGGCCACCACGGCCGTCATGGTTCCATTCATGGGTGACTGCAGAGACACCATCCCTGACCTTTGCTTGCTAATGGGAAGTGTTGTGTGAGACGATGGAGAGTTGTGACAGATTCTAGAGGGGTATCAATATCAAGGGTGTCAACCTGACATAGGTTTCTTGAGTTGTTACTATGAGAATAATCAAAGTTAAGTTGAACGGGGTGAAAGCTTCCAAGAAGGCGATTTCCGCGCTAAAGGGCGCTAAAGGAAATATTGATAGCTTTCCTGAAAGGGTAGTAACGGCTAACGCCATTCAAGTGGTCAAAAAGGGCAGCCGGGCTCAGCTCAACCACTTTTCGGCAGGATTCAGCCGCAACCGCACGGAAGAGGGGAGGGACGGGGAGAAGAGCGGCGGTCATTGCGTGATATAAGTCTTTCTGACCTGCTTCTAATATTTCTCATTTTCTTTTTCTCATTTTCTTCTTCGCTTTTCTAGTAGCTGTGGCCAGAATTGAAGGGTCCCGATACTGGCCACTGGGAAAGAGCGACGACTCCATACCCGAAAGAATATCTGATTTTGCCCTGGCATTCTGGCTTATACTCTTGACATTGCCTTCAATCATTGAACGTAGCCTTAAAACCGCGCACCTGCATTTCTTTGGTGGCTGATTTACTGTCACAGACTCACAAGGCCACAGCACCTTGAACGGCCACCATTCCTACCCCCCAGACATGATTTGTATCCTCTCTGTTCCCTGTGACATAGATTGAGTAGGATGTCGAATCCGATGGAGCACCCTCCAAGTCGAGCCGAAATGTCAGTAGTCAAGGACCTTCGATCGCTTGAAAAAGGATATCAACAAATCTCCAGTGGTAGTTGACTCTCCTTGACATGCACCCGTAGACTCTCCAACCTTAGTCGCCCCGGTTTCATAGAATTAGAAGCTTATGAGGTGTTCATCATCGTATGATCATGTCCGAGAGAAAAGATGTTGGCAACTGAACAAAAGAAATGCCCGAGCCTCCGGGGCCGGCTTTTGGCGCCGCGGCACAACAGTCGCCAATGCACCTCGCGCAATACGACACCCGCCATAGAATTGGCACGCATTGGAGCACAAGCATCTCAGCGTCGTCCACAGCAATCGCTCCAGAATCATGGACTTTGCTCCTTATCAAGACACCACTCCAGAATCCACACGAACCCTCTCTCCACCTCCAAATCGAATCTCGTCTCCTGCCCGCAACGCCAGATCTCCACCTCCAACCCGACCAAACACAGACCCATTTGGCGTGTCATCCTTGCCAGAACCCAGTCATTTCAGTGATGAGCCTAGGGAAAATGCAGGGTTTGGAAGGGGACATATAGAAAATGGCAGGCTGGACGTCAATCTGTTCGAGACGAGCCTACCACTACGGCTAGACTACGAGGCAATGCTGGCATATCTGCTGCTACCGCCTGCAGGAGGGGTATTTCTACTGGTGGTGGAACATAAGAGTGATTACGTACGGTACGTCAGACTTGGAGAAAGAGGTGTTTACGGCACTCCTTGCTTCCCGTGGAGTTGCTCTGTAACAGTATCTCTGTGCAGTTGCGCTTTTGCTCAACCTATCCTCTACCTACTTGTCTCTGCGCATCGACCGCCATCTCTCTGTGCCTGCTGCATGCATATACTGACAAGACGTTCCGAAGATTCCATGCTTGGCAATCAAGTCTACTATTCGCGGCGATTTTCGTGGGCCTCACCCTCCGACCATTTGCGTGATGCACATCATTGACCTCGTACCAGGTCCTACACCTGATCCTCTCGTGGTCAAGCATACTATCATGGATGTTATTCGTCATTGATATAGGTCTTATCGGATTCCTTGCTATGCATGCCTACCGAGACGGTATAAATATCCCCCATACCTACTTTCATGTTGATACTGACATGGCTGCAGCTGATGGCTTGGATCGTTTTGAAGTTCCGTTCTTTGGGGGTTTGGCGAGCTCCTTCGTAGACTCTGAGTGAGATATGCTTTTGTATGATATCGATACATTGGAAGAACGGCGCAATTGCTGGGCAAGATACCCGTTAAGAGTTGGCGGTCAATAGACAGCATTGTACTCGTACTGTACATATAATGATAGGTAGGGTCATAGATCCTTGGACCAGTCGTTTAATCTATCCTCCGGAGAATTGAAAGTCTTGAGGCTCTAGAATTTTAAGAATGCCCCCTCTAAACTTCCACTCGCATGTTTTAAGTGTTCACAAGCTCGACGTTCCGGTTATGCTAAATTCCAGAAGAGAGCATCTTACGAAAACCGACAATCTTTTCAAACGATGAAGCTTATCTTTCGAGCCCCGTACAAATGCCTCGTGGCGTATGCGCCACGCTGCAAGGCAGTGCTCTCAGCCTCGTCCCATCTCCGCCCCCTTCTGCGTTCCTTCCAGCTATAAGAACTTCCATCTGCTTTCTTCTGGCTTCCTAGTCATGCGACTTATTCCTCACTATGGATGGCGTAAGTATCGCTGCATCAATTGTGGGCATTGCCACGGCAGGCGTCCAAGTCTCTATCAAGCTCGTCACTCTCGCATCTCAGATCAGCACCGCATCAGACCGTATTTCATCCATCGGGAATGACATCTCTCTTACATCAGGCGTACTTCATCAGCTGGGTGAACTGATAAACCGGAAGACCACGGACGATGGCATCAGTATCTTGAACCAAGATGGCCTCAAGACTACGAAGACGTCCGCGGCGATGTGCGAGAGGATATTTCAAGAAGTTGAAAAAGAGATGAAGAGAGCGAGTGAGCAGCTGAGAAGATACAAGCCAGGCCAAGGTCGGATGAGCGGGGAAAAGATCGAGTTGTCGATGACTGAAAAGGCGAAATGGCTGTTCTTGCAGCCAAGCATTGATAGATGGAGAGCGGACTTGAGGGATGCAAAGTCGACGTTGATGTTGATGCTGCAAGTGGCGAGTTTGGCTTTGAGCAAGAGAATGGCAGATGCATCCATGTCAATAACCGAGCACCAGGACTTTGTACGTGCCATAGTGGCTTTGGAGCTACAGCGACGAGAAGAACGTACAACTTCCTTTCAACAGCAGAAAGTGTTGAGGTCCTCCAGCTCAGATGATACAACCAAAGAGAACGCCGATACGACGCCAGCGGGAGAAGGCACGTTGAATTCCGATCGTAACCATCAAATACCCGAACCCGTGGTACAGGCAGGCGAAAAGCGTACTGCAGGAGTTATTAAGTTTCGCAAGTTGTTGTCAGACGTACGTGCAAGATTTATGTCAGAGCGCGTTGAAGGTCCTGGAGTGGCCCGACCAAGGGGGCTCGAAACCCAGCATGTCTACGGCGGACGACGGCTGACACTACGACAAAACCAAAAAAAAATTCTCTTTTCGTTTTTTTCTTCGCGATTTCTAGTTCTCAACTCTTCGAGAGGTACTTTTTGAGGCACTCTTTAGGGGCTACTCTCTGGGGTACTCTTCGGGGTACTCTTCGGGGTACTCTCCGGGGTACTCTCCGCGGTACTCTCTCGGGTACTCTTTCGGGTACTCTTCCGGGTACTTTTTCGGGTACTCTTCCGGGTACTTACGACGGATAATAACTAACACTACGATCGAATATTTTATGAAGTTCTTCGCAAAAAAAAAAAAAAAAAAAAATACGGGACTTTCCACGGAACTTCCCGCGAATTCTTTTTTTTTTTTTTTTGCGAAGAACTTCATAAAATATTTAATCGTAATGAGAGTACCCCGGAGAGTACCTCGAAGAGTACCCGGACGAATACCCCGGAGAGTACCTCGAAGAGTACCCGGAAGAATACCCCGCAGAGTACCCCGCAGAGTACCCCGGAGAGTACCTCGGAGAGTAGCCCCTCAAGAATACCTCAAAAAGTACCTCTCGAAGAGTTGAGAATATTCTAAAAAGAATATTTTGGAGAGAGTTACTAGAAATCGCAAAGAAAAAAACGAAAAGAGAATTTTTTTTGGTTTTGTCGTAGTGTCAGCCGTCGTCCGCCGTAATGTCGCGAACATATCTCCGGCATCCTCTCCGGATTCTAAGTTGCCTCGCACGGATGACACCAGCGACGTGCCAGAGTATTACACCATGGATTCTTCACACATATCGTTCTCCTCTGACAGTGACAGCGGGACACAAACAAACCACAACACAGAGCTTCAGTTGTTCCTCCTCAAGCCCATAGTCGAAGACCTGTTTGACAGAATCGAACTTCGCTGGTCGGTAGAGAACACAAATCTGCGACCTTTGGCAATTCGCCAACACCTGGCCGAGAATAAGAAGAACGATCTTCCGTCAGTCGTTGAGATGCTGCAGCATTTGCATGCCTATGAGCAAGCAATGGTTGACTCTGAAACAACAAAGGGTTCCGGAGGCTCCGTCCTATCTTTGGAAAGAACGAAGACAGACATTCAATCCAGAGACATGCTCTTCCAGGCGGTCCCAGGGCTACAATTCGTGGTCCAGCGCCGAGTACGCCAACCACCACGTTTGTTTTCCACTCCACAATTCGAATACCGTCACCCATCTTCTAGCACCCCGACTCAACGCTCTATGTCCGTCAATTTCCATAAAGGTGCGATGTCTCGTCGTCGCCCAACTTCCACGCGCCGCCAGCCAAGGCCATCAACATCCAAAATATTGGGCAGCAGGAGAGCCGCAGTTCCCACGGCAGCGTCAGTCATTCTCGATGAGCGGGACCAGGGCGACGACGAAGCTGACGCCGTGGTGACGGGACTGTTGCGGAAGTATACGACTCTTTTCGACTCATGAGACGGTCGGGCATGGTGTCGGAAATAGTGGCAGTCGAGTCGATAACAGTAGAATCAATGAGGAGGTTTTCATACTGTTTTAAATTCTTCCCGGAGCAAGTTTGATCCTGAATATCAACTGTTTCCGGGTTGATGGCTCAGACTGATGTGAAAATGAGAGGGTCTCAGCGTCTCTGACTGCCGCTTGTGTTGACTGCTTGCCTTGGTAGCTGTGGAATACAATAGGGGGCTTTTACATACCGAAGCACGGAATTCAGTGGAGTGTCTTTCAATTATGGCATTCTCGCAGCGCAGGGGATATCTAGTCAAGTAAGTCAAGAAACACGAGGTATCTACACACGGCGCCATCACTCAATAGCCACCCAAACCCAACAGCGCCGGGAATTTGTACAACCGCCCTCATCAGTCATTCCAGTGGTCAGACATCAGCACCAGACGCCATTAACCCACCCAAGTCGCTGGCCTTATTCATCCATCCCAGCAACACCATCGAGTCCTTCATCTTCAGCGCCTCCATCGTCAAGCTCGGCTTTGACTTCTTGGTCAACGAACGCTTCGTAATTTTCGAGATTTTGCTGGATGTGGACCTTGAACTTGATGACATCGTTCAAGATCTTCTCGATCTCGGTGTGCAGTTCCTCGCGCAGGGCGTTGGCACGAAGGGTCAATTGTTCGAATCTAGCAGAGTAGTCAGCACGCTCTGACTCGCATTTACCCTAAAGGAAGTGAGGTTCGCGTACTCGATGTTAGTGTTCATCTCGCGCTGCTCCATTAGCTGTACGCTTTCATCGAGGCCGGCGCGCATCTTCGCGAGCTCCTTCTCCATCTTCTCGATCTGCGCATCCGATGCAACTTTCTGGGTAGATGTGACCTGCAATAGCTGATTAGAATACCAGTAGACCTTTTGGAGGGAACGGTGGTTCTGCTTACCTCTTTGGTCTTCTCGAACTCCTCCTCGGCCGCTCTTACACGGTGCTCTAAAGCTTCTACTTCACTTCGCTTGTCGTCAATAGCTTCTTTGATAGAGTCCAGCAGCTCATGGTTCTTCATGTCCGCGTCAACTGCCAACGTTCTCCTCTCATTGATCTCTTTTCTTAGTCCGATGAGCTGGCTTTTGATGTTGCCACGTAGGTCAAGGTTGAGGACGTGAGGAGGATGGTAGCCGGTCGAAGGGTCAGCGAGCAGACGATCATTACTGCTGCCGCGCTGTGAGGCGCCCATTTGGGAAGACGAGAAGTTGGGCGTAGAATCAATGTTGAGGTGGAGCTCGAAGTCCTGGCCCTTGGCATTTGCTGCGGTGGCAGGTACCAAGGCGATCTGGTAGCACAGAGAGTTGTACTTCTCAACAACGCGTTCCAGCTCTTCCAGACTGCGGTTGGCGTCGATTTCCTTTTCGCCCGCTCTTCGCTTGACTTCCCCCAACCTGGTTGTTGTGGTCTCGAGGCCTTTTTGCAATCTTTCCCGCTCAGTAGTCATGCGGTCAATGTCCTGTATAGTGATACCCTGCCGGTCCACTGAATCTTGCAAGTTGGTCTTCTCCTGCTCAACTTCTCCGAGCTCTGCCTCCGTGCGTTCGATCTCCTCCTGCAAAAACTTGTTCCGTTGCTCATACTTCTCGACCTTGGCTTCAACGTTGGTGTTGTACTCCTCAAACTTCCGCTTGTCGTCCTCCAGAATCTTGAAATTCTTTTCCAGCTTCGCTAGATCTGGAGCGCCTGCTTCAGCTTCGGCGATCTGCTGCTTAAGGACCTCATTTTCTGCCTCAAGGATCTTCATCTCTTCGGCGTACTTCTGGTTACCTCGCTCAAACTCGGCAGCCATAGCTTCAACGTGAGGTACCACCTGCCTATTCGCTTCTTCTTCTCCGTCTTCGTCTCCTTCTTCCACTTCCACTTGTATCCAGTCATGATAAGCTCCGCTTAGGAATCGGAAGATGATTCTATCTCCACTGACGTCCACACCGGCTTCTGCACATGCGTCGTCGTACTCACCGACGTCATATTTATCCATCATCTGAGCTATCTGCATCATCCATTGTAGCATTCCAAGGAATGAGGACCAATTCTGGCCGCCGACCGCTGCCCATTGTGACTTTGAGACTTTATTCTCAAACGGATACCGTAGCTGCTTTAGGATAGCGGGCCCCTCAAAGTCGATACTTTTCATGAAACGGTAGGCGGGATCTACTCGACGATACAGCCATTGGAAAATAGCCTCGAAGTCCTTTTGCGTAGGTGAGGTCATGCTCTTCTGGTTGAGCGAGCGCTTCATGTCCAATTCGAAGTTGTTCCGTGTCAGGTAGTCAAGCAGGTCTTGGCCCACTTTCGCTCTGTAGTTCGGATCTCTCCACGGTCGTGGATCTCCTCGTGCGCTAGCTGGAGCTGGCGCTTGTGTGAAAAACGATTGGTGGCCCATCCCGCCAGTGGAAGAGGATCGAGACCATATGCTGCTTCTTCGCTGCATGCTCTGAGAAGCGCTCAACGATTGCTGGTTCGCTGGCGTCATTGCACCCGGCGCATAGCTCATTCTGTTTGCGGACACACCGCCAAACATGTTGGAAGAAGAGCTTCGCTGCACTGTAGACGGACGGTTTGTCTGCCCCTCCGCGAGAGTATTGAAGTTGACGCCTGATGAGGCACGCTGAAAATTGGGCTGTTGAGGCCGACTGGGAGCGAGCGACATGCGAGAGGAGGAGACCGAGCGAGCATGGTGGGATGTGTGCGGTGCATAGTTCTCTTTGATGTTGGAGATAGAATTGGAGCGTTTTAAGGCGGAAGCAGGTTGTGGAATTGCGGAGTTGTAGTTGATACCACCCAATGTCTGCGAGGTGGATTGTCAGTAGAGCTTGAATATTGCAGGCGTGGAAATTTACCTCTCGAGGCCGGCGCACGCTGAAGAGCCCTGTATCTTGTGACATCTTCAGTGGTAAGCGGCAAGTGCAACGATCAGGTCTACAATTCGCGCAGCCAAGAGTCCGCGATATAGAACTGGTGTCGGCGAGGTTTCTTCAATGGCAAGTAACGGCAGCGGTGTAGTTTGCGCCGATGTTGATGGTTTGTTTACTTTTCAGATTTTAGCGTGCCAAGACTTGCTGGCGCTGCCGCGCGCGGGCCGAGGTCCAGTTTTCCCCGACCACCCCATGTACGGGACCATCATTTTGGACCACCTCGACACCTATTCGCTTTCATAGCTTTGTATTCGTACCGATTGGATTGAGACTCTCATCAGACGACGACAAAGAATTATGACCTCTTCGATCGCCTCGTAAAAAGTGATCTGACCGCTTAAACGGAGCTGTATGCTCGACGCAGACCCAGGCGCAGCGGATCGAGATGGTGCGTGAAGATCTAGTATCGTCCGCCGTAAGACTCTGTTCCAAGCAGATGCCAGAATCGCAGCTCATCAGTTTCTAGGTTTCCTGTAAGAATTCTAACAGAATGCCACGGTGCAATGTAATCTAATGATCTTAGTTCTCCAAGACCCATCTGTCGCCGCTTCAGCCCTTGACAAAAGAATTGCCTTCCTACAATCAAAAAACCTTACGCAAGAAGAGATCGATGTTGCTCTGGCGAGAGCAGGAGATGGATCACACACAGAGAATGCAGTGGCACCACCTCCGCCGAGCCAATACCCTTATCAAGGGCAGCAGATGACGAGGCAACCTGCAGGGTATGGATACGGACCTTATCAAGGAGGACCATGGCCACAAGCGCCGCCAGAGTGAGTACGACAGTTGCTAATTGAGGCAGTACATGGACTGACGAAGAATAGACCACCTCAGCGGGACTGGAGAGACTGGTTTATAATGGCAACTGTCACCAGCGGAGTTGGCTATGGCCTTTATGCTGTTGCAAAGGTACTTGGAACTTGTTCCAGTACCCCGTATCTTACTGACAGCTATACAGCGCTACGTCTTCCCCCTTATTTCTCCTCCCACACCACCTCAGCTCGAGGCCGACAAAGCCTCCATTGACGAATCCTTTAACCGCGCTTTTGCCCTGATCGAACAACTTACAACCGACACCGCCGCCATCAAAGAATCCGAATCCGAGAGAACAGAGAAGCTAGACACGACCCTAAAAGATGTTGGTAGTGTGATCGAAGATCTGAAGGCTGCAAATACGAGACGAGAAGCGGAGAGTAGAATAATAGCCGATCAAGTGACTGGCTTGAAAGATATGGTACCGAAAGCGTTGGAAGGGTGGAAAGCTAACGGAGACGCCAAGTTAGAAGAGCTAGGCCAAGAGGTGCAGAGCCTAAAGAAACTGCTAGAGAATAGAGTTGGCAGGCCTAGTGGGGCACCGACACCAACGGGCAGAGGACATCCGAACGGAAATGAGAAGTCAAAAGATAATCCCTCGGCCTTCAGTTCGGCGAACAGTGGGACGACCACTCCAACTGCCGAGTCTGCCAGTGGTCCATCGGCTCCAGCGCCAGGAGTAACAGTGCCCAAGAGGGAATCTACCCCATTGCGGGGATTTGAGAGGAGTGATCGTCGAGCAATACCTGCATGGCAGATGGCAGCTGCTACCGAGAAGACTGACACGGGGGGCTCACCTTCGAATGCAGAAGCAAGTACATCGGAAGCTGGAGCATAAGCAGGAGAAATTAATAGTTCCAAATCCTTGTTTGAGACCCATTTGACCTGTTGCAAGCCTTTCCTGCATTGCACTCCCAG
This sequence comes from Letharia lupina, assembly GCF_014066315.1. Lineage (NCBI taxonomy): Eukaryota > Fungi > Ascomycota > Lecanoromycetes > Lecanorales > Parmeliaceae > Letharia > Letharia lupina. Next base: position 2,058,144 of record NW_023502976.1, read on the forward strand.
ACCTATCCAACTGTACAAGTGACAGAGACCACGAGTCGAAGCACGAATGCAGATAGAGCTACAATGGACACGGGTACACGAGCAATGTCAAAAAGGCTAGCGTCCGGTCGCATCAATTGTCTGTGCATAGCAGGTAGAAAATATGTCGTCTGTGTTGCTACCAAACCCTTGATGTTACTATTTGTTGGGGCCTATGCAGCTGATTTAGTTTGTTGAAGCGACACAGGCCTATCTTTTGACTTGGACTGTGATCTCCTCCAGCTGCGTTTCCAGATCGGGAACCGAGCTATTGTCGCCGCCTCGATCCGTCATCACGACCTAACGTGGCAAAACCTGAAATCAGTTGAAACGAGGTGGCACTCGTTAGGCTCGACGATAAAGTGTCACGCCTGGTAGACACCGTGGATAGACAATGCACCGCAGTGAATGATCACCCCTATCCAAGATACCACTGCGGCCTCGAGTTTGATTGATTTCGTCCCCAGGTTGCGCGAGTTGAAGGGGAAGTTCAAGTAGCCCCATACAGAGCAATTTGACAAGTTGGGGGACCATCGACCGCGAGAAAGCTGGCGCGGAAGAGGTTTCGCGTAGAGCAAGGGGGAGATTCGAGGAAGCAAAGAGAGAAAGAAGGATGCTGCCGCGCAGTCGACTCGAGAAGTTGAGGCGCAAAACCAGGAGGCTAACGAGCGTCTTGAATCGCAGACATTGGGATGGAGAGGCTCGAGAAGAGGTTGGTGGGGGTGTTACCAGAGGAGAAGAGACCGAGACGAAGTTGACAGATACCAACAGACGGCAAAATGCCCTGAAAGACTGGATACAGTCGGAGCGCGAAAGCTGCAGCGAGAAGCAACGCAGAGTCAAATGTCTCTGTGGTTCTGTCATGCAGTCACGGAGACAATTCAACGCGGATCAACAAAGGTCCGATACCAGATCAAGAAAGCTCGGTGAGGATGAGGAGACCCTTCGCAACGAAGTCGAACGTCTCAGGCCCCAGATCACATCCCACAATGGGGTTCAGGAGGCATTTTATCGCGTATCGCAAGGCCCCCGAGGAGAGGGGAACGGCCGCAAGAAGCGCCTCAGAGGCTGCTTTACAACAGTTTTCGGAGAACATGAACGCTTCCAAGGATGCTTTATCCAAGGCACACAGGGGATCAACCATGCCAAAGACGTTGTCTACGCAGCCACCGCCAGCAGCACTGTCGCCTACGGCCGCCCGGGGACGAAACCGTGGCATAAGTCGTGGTGGAAGCCCCCACTTTCCTACAGGACTACAGTCGGCTGCGACCTTTCCAAACCAATCCACTGGGTGGCTACGCATCATTTGGCCCTTATATTGATCGCACTCCGGCATTAACCGGTCAAGCGTCATCGAGCGCTCAAGGTAGTCAGTCCGAATCTGCAACCCCGGCGAATGCACCTGATGATACCAAAGATCTGTCGAGCAAGCTGGGTTTCCTTGCTGACTGGAACGACATTGATACCAATAGAATGTTGGAGAAATCGATTCTTATTTCGCACTTCGTCTTCGATACTACATTTAGTCTGATATCATTATTAAATTGTCTTCTGAATAGGATCAAACCAAGAGGTCAAGTCTCAGGTACCTTTTGTATAAACAATAGACTGTTCCGTGCCCAACTGCTTGTGTTTTCTTGTGCCCTTTCTACATAGTCGTACCGTCCACATAGCTGAGGTATTCGATCATGTTGGAACTACAGGTATTGGCAGCGGAAAAAGTGTATGAATGATAGGCCATGACTGTTATACTCTAACAGCTATCTTGACTGTCATGAAGAATGTAAGAAAAAAAGCATCAAGGTGGCCATGCTCTAGTCTATATACACCCTGGAAATATCTCTCAGTGTTCATACGACTGAATCCGATATTTGACTTACGAATACGAACAAATCATGCATGGCGATAGCCGCTAACCTCATTAGGCCTAGCTCATTGTAGCCCCATTGCTGTAGCTGACCTCAGTCAGCTTGGCACAGTAGATAGAAGAATCAAAATCTATTACCACATCTACTACTAGGAATATATCGTGTCCCAAATGTACAGATGGACCCTCTTTCCATAATAGCAAGCGTTGTAGGTGTTGCGACTGCCGCGCTGGAAAGCTCGGTCGCACTTCATAATGTCCTCAAGGCTATTCAAAACGCCCCTCGCGATATCAAGAAGCTATCTGGCGAGACCGAAGAGCTGTCTTCTATTATCGCGTCATTACAGTCAACACTCAAAGACGAAGACCAGAAGCAAGCACTGCGAAACAATGATCGTATCATCAAGTCGCTGGAACAGCTGGAAGGTCCTTTGAAGAGTTTCTCGGAGATCAATGGGAAGATTGAGAGTACTCTAAGGCCGTATCTCAAGTTGACGGATGATGGGAGGAGTTGGAAGATCTCGGATTTGAAGTGGCTGTGGGCTAAGGGCGGCATCAATGAACTTTTGGAGGGCTTTCAGCGTAGCAAGCAAACGCTCAACCTCCATATGAGCAATGTAACTATGTGAGCCCTCCATTTGCATACAGATCAGATGCCGGGATTATTTTCGAGTTCTGATGCCCACAAAAGGCAGTGTACACTCCTTCTCACCGCCTATGACGCTGGCTCCCGACCAGAGAGACCGAGAGTAAACCGCCAAGACTCTACAAGCACGAATGTCGGTGGCGCACTGAAGAAATACGTGGCCGAAACGCTCGATGGGGCATCAGAAGGCTCGTTCGAGGCAGGACGATATAAAAAGTACGACGCAGCAGCTCCAGTTCTCGAGAATCGAGACTCCACGGCGGACATCACTAAGCGCATGGAGAAGCTTAGCCTTCAGCGGATAGCACTCTTTGACGCCGCTAAAGACGGACAGCACGAAATTGTCAGACTGCTACTCCAAGACGGCATGGATGTCAACGCGATAGCCCGAGATGGCCAAACGGCCTTGCATCTCTCCGCCGAGTACGGCCACGAAGCTGTTACGCAAACATTGATAGAATACGGCGCTAAAATCGACCTGAGAATGCTCCCCGGCAAGGCCGACAAGAATGGGAACTGCCCAGGTGGCAGAAATCCACTGCACTACGCAGCACTGAACGGGCATTTAGGCATCATCAACGTACTACTAGATCATGGAGCAGACGCTTCGCCGCAGAGCACAAATCTCAGGACACCTCTACAAGAGGCAATAGCAGAGGATCGTACTGCGGTAGCCATGCTGCTGATCAAGCGCGGTGCAAGCTCAAAAACATGCGATCGCGAGGGCTGGACGCCATTGCATTGCGCCGCTTACAAAAAAAACCTTGATATCGTAAAGGCACTCATTGCCAATGGTGCAGATGTTGAGGCTAGAACATCTGATTGGAATGTCAAGGGCAAAGAGCGCTGGCGGCGTACTACTCCTCTCTTTCTGGCTGTCTGGAACGGTCAAATCGGTGTTGTGCAAGCGCTGCTGGATGCAGACGCGGATCCTAGGGCTGATATCTCGGATGGCGCTACTTGTGTTCATGCTGCTGTCTATGGGAACCGGAGGGGGCCGTGGATTGCTGGTATGCTACTTGATGCGGATGCGAAGCGCGATGGCAGACATGATATCGCGCTGATCAATATGAAGAAATTGGATGGTAACACCGCACTACATGTTGCGGCTGCCAAGGGTCATGTTGATATGGTTGAGCTGCTGTTGAAGAAGGGGGCCGATGCGAAGGCTGTGAATGGGCTTGGGAGAGACGTGTTGCAGCATGCGAAAACGGTAAAGAAAAATGAAGCTGTGGTGAGCTTGCTAGAAGAACATGTTTCCAGGTCGAAGAAGGCGAAGGGGATAAAAACGAAACAGAAGAGCAAAGGAGGTAGTCACGAAAACCTTACTATTGAACCAGCGGACGCCAGCGTTGACCCCACTAAACGCCAACATAGCAGGCAACGCAGCTCGGCTTGTTGAAATATTCGATCGGGGACAGAGATCCCTTGACCGAAGCGAACAAGTATTCGAGGTCCGTGCCGGGGAGTGAGACTCGAAAGGGACAGCCCACATATACCGTTCATGAATTATGAGTTATGAACACTCGAACATTACCTGAATCATATGGCACCTGCCATGGAGTGAGTAGATTCTCGGAGCTGATATTGCGTGTGAACGGTGTAATAATTTTGGAGAGGTCTATGCACGATAAGGCCTGTTACTGTAGATAGTGCCAAGCCGCGCTAGGCCCAACTGGACCTTGTGTGGTAGCAGGGCTGCAACCATGACAGTCTTCGACGTTAGTGATTTGTTCTTTTATCTAACGGCTCGAGTTGGGCAACCAGCTCTCGACACCCGGATTACTCCTCGCTCGTTCCGCCAACATCGGATAACCCCAGCAACCTCTGGTTCTTCGGCATGCTACCAAGTGCGGATTGAAGACGTAACTCAATTAGCGCTCCATGGCGCATCCGATACCGCAGATTGTTTTCACAGGATTGCATGGACGGATTCGAGAATGGGATAGAGGCAAGCGGTTTTGGAGAAAAGAAAGCGATGGAGTAGAATGCAAACCGCGCGAATTTGGTCAGTCGATGGAGAGGAACTGCTTGAAAGGACGGTGACAGTCATTAAGAGTGCGTGGATTGTGCGGAGGTGAGGAGGCTGTGTAGTGATTGATAACGGGGAGACCGAATTGTTGCCTTGCGCAAAGACCAAGATATGCGGAGCGTAGATGATGATGGGTACTGGCTTGGACATATGATAACATGATAGCTTGATTCAAGCTCTCGGATTGTGATGGTAGTCCTGGAGCGTCAACGGAGGACCCCGCTGACAGATTTAGAATACTGTTTGTCATGACCGTTTGAACATCTCTCTTGCTGGGCATGAGCCAATAAATTGCGCTATGGTACACGTATATCGAATTACTTCAAGGTGACAGATGACTTATAAATGTACCCAGCTAAGACATGCTCAGCTTCGCGACTCAGGACGTCAACGATTGTCTGAATAAGCAGAGTATGGCAGATAAGAAGAGACTTACTCGTCATCAAAGCCCCGTAAATCCCACCCCAAATACGCCTCCATCGACTTCGTGTGCTGTTTGCGGTATTCCTCCCTTTCCTCCCGAAACTCCCTTCGGATCTTCTCGGCCTCTTCCGTAGAAGTGGGATCCCCGTCAACCATGCCGATGATGTTGTCGAAAACCTCCGTCGGTAATCGCCTCATCCTAGGACTGCGTTGACGTATCTCCCGTGCCCACCAGTCACGGCGCTGGCATGGTACCATCGCGGTGCTCATGTTCCTTCTGTTGGGATCGAGAAGGTGGAGAGTCAACAGCCGACAATGACCTGGTTTCGAAGCATCGGCGAGGGTGAACTTGTTCAGTCGGGTTTGGAAGATATTCGGGTGCACGACTGTCCTTCCTTCTCTTAGTTTCACGTCACCTATATGCTGGATCGCGGCGTCGCCGTCTTCGGCGCCGTAGATCTCAGGTGCATAGGGCGGAGAGAAAACGTAACCTCTGGCGAGGCCGGCTTCTTCGGGATTGATGCGTCGACGGAACGACATGGTTGGCGGAGCGGAGGATGAGAGATTGTTCGTCGAGTAGACGTAATGCGCAGTAGCACATATTCGCTCATTGTTCTGACCCTGAACATGCCACGGCTCACCCTCATAACCTGGTTCCTCCGGCGTGAGGTTAATGTCTTGAAGCTGAAGAACCATCTGGACACCAACGTTCCAGAATTCCTTCTTCAGATCCACAAATATGACGTCTCGATATCGTCCTTGACGGTCAAGCCAATCAAGAGCTCGTTGTTCTGGGGGACGGAAAGGATCCGGCTCACGCTGGATCATGGGATCCCGTCCAAGCACTGCGAGGTGCATGCGTTGATTCTGCCATCCAGAAGCTTTGAGATCGATAAGTGTGTAGTTGAACAGAGGGAGGAACGAATCAATGAGGTTTTCTGTGATGTGGTATAGTGACCGATGAGTATAAGGGTGGACGTTGTTGATATAGCTAGCGATACTATGGGACGGGGAGTGGTTAGCTGATATAGATGCGCTCTTGATTTGTAACACCGTACCGTGAAGCGGTTTCACCTCTATCTTCAAATTGAACATCGAAAGGTAGCCATTGAAAGCGGTTTGACCAAGCATGATCGTTGGGATATTTTGGACGTCCTTTTTGGACGCAGTCCTCATCCGATGGCCTTTTCACCGCCTCACCCTCGCCGTACCTTGGGATACAATCATTTGAAGTCAGAGTACCGTCTCTCAGGGTTTTCGTTTGTGCAAAAATGAAAGGGTAAAGATACGGATCCACGATGTCTAAAATCATATGGCTCGAATAACTTGTGGAGTTTGTCGAATCTCTTCTCAGGGCAGCTGCAGCTCTCTGAAGATCTCTCCGAAGCGAGGCATCTACGCAGTCATCTGATTTGAGCACACCTCCGTCCAATGCTGGAATAAATCGTGTGGAGATAAAGTTGCGAACATAGTACTTGACTTCTTCAACACACTACGTAATTTTAGACGTCAGTCCAATGAAGAGTATTCTGCCGTCTTACCCAATCGGCCATGGAACGTGTTACGTCTTTCCCAAACGCAACTTTTGCACTCTTCCATTCAAAGGTGAAATCAGGATCAAAAATCTTGCGATCCCAGTCCGGCATATCAGTCAGTTCGTTGATCAACACTAGCATAGTCAGTTCCCGAACAGTATAGCAAAAGGTGCTGCAGATCAAAATTGGCTCATCAGCTATCTCAAATGGTCGTGGGAGGAATGGGAACTCACGGATTTTCAGATCCATCGAGTGCTGAAAGAAGCAGGGTGTTCTCGTCCGGCTGAAACAGAGGCTGCCACAATCTGCTTTGCATTTCTGGCCATCTCAACGGCAGCCCAAAACCGGGGACTGTCCATCCTCGTTGTTTCCTAGAAGCCATTGTCCTATGATGTGACTTGCAAACTCATTGCAACTATGAAGACAGTGCAGATAAGTACACAGTAAGAGTGGATCCAGCGATGACGCGACGAGGATGTTGGATGACAATGTTGGAGGAGAGAGTGGCTCCTTTTCTGGAGAGGCGCAGCTATATGTATGATCCTCTTGTCAGTTTAGATGTGAATATCGTGCCACCACTGAATACGTGTACACACCACACCCTCAATTCCCATAGAGTCAAAGGTACGGTGGCCGTAAAACGCCTGAAGCGAAATTAGCGCCGAGTGCAATTTAAGCCAGTCTTCTAACTGCCATCCTTTACCCTCATCTTCATATTCGATCTTCTCAACGACGCGTATGAAGTACCAGCATTTCCAAAGGCAAACTAATCACAGAGCCATCTATTCTACAAGGCGAGATTGCAGGTGGAGCGGTGCTGCCCCACGTCGTAATAGTCTTTCGAGAATTTGATTGGAAACAGCAGCAACACACCTCACTATGCAGACGCCGCAGCGGGCTTCTCAATCATTTCCTTCCAATGCTTAGCTACAGCCTGTTGACTCATGAATCCCAAATAGCACGAGATGCTGATGATTGGTGCCTGTTGGAAAGGGGCAGCGTTCGTCGGGGAATTTGCACCGGATCAAAGCCGGAGCACCGAAGAGGGTGGGGGGCCGAAATGTATTTCAGCCTCCAAGGAACAAACCGTTCGTGGGGCGTCGTATAAAATCGTCATTCCGAGTACGACAGTACCTCGCTCTGCTCTACGAATAGATCCCACATCTCTCGTATCATCTTCTCTCTGAAAGGCTGTGCATCCTGCCAGTGCTCAGCTTACCACAAACAGAAGTAGTGTGTGAGAGATACTGAAGTCTCCATGTTCTCGGCCTGTCTTTTCCGGTGAGACCTCCATTTCACGAAGGTCCCGATGTGTCGTTCTTCAATGTTGTCGAATCTTTGCCTGTATCACTGGCAATTTCTTCAAGAAAGCGTGATGCTACCTTCGCTTTCTTTATTCATTGACCTAGAGTGTGTGTTTTGGCTTGAGCCTGACTACCTTACCTGTTTTACTTAGTCCTTGAGGAAGGAGGGGTCTCAAAGGGTTCGAGGCCCAGCCATAGCCTCATGTTCATGGCCTCGCATCCGTGACGACTGTGCCTCAAGTTTCATGTGTCTGCTTCATGGCATCGCTTCCCTGGTGTAACATCTACCTGGATGTTCTTGCCATAAGGCGTAGAAGCACATGACGTACGGTATGTAGGCTTGGAGGTGAGACACAACTATGTTCGACATAGCCTCTACAAAAGTATAAAGAGGAGACCATCCGATCATCTTAGAGATAGGATACAATTCAACCACCTGTCAACAAATTCTAGCCTTCGTTCACTCTACAGTCTAGTTACTATCTTATTTTCAGTATGGTCTTCTCTTCCAAAGCCGTTTTACTCGCTGCCCCAATTTTCACTCTTCTCTTCTCTACGATCGTTACTACATCTCCTCTTGAATATGCCGAAAATCATGGAGAAGCAAATGATGCCCTCGTCATCCTCAGAAGACAGGTCGCGGACCCAACCAATGTTGCACCAGAAGATGAGACTGACGCAGAGATTGCTGCGGATGGCACTCGCCCTTTACGAAAAGGTATGAGAACTAAGTCTTTCCTCGTCAATTGTCAAACTGATACTTCGAAGCTGTCACTGCTCGATCTATCTATCTTGACCAAGCCACTGCAACATGGTACCAGATTGACGTAGCCTCTAACGATCTTGCTGCCTCCTTCACAAGTTTCACAGACACAACGGCTACAACATCTATTCCTCCGCCGGACGATCCCAAGCAGACATCAGGCCCGAATCCTTGGAATGTGGACCATATTTTTGAGCTTCAGATCATTGGGGAAGCGTTCAAAGCTGACAGACCGTACGCCACTGACGCTCAGAGCCTCAGATTGAGACGAAGAAGATGCTGATCAAACTAATAGTACTGATAATCCAACCTCTATCGCAGCAGCTGACTGGACAGCGGTAACCAATGCCGTCTTCACCTTATCTCCGTGAGCCTCCGTACCTTCATCCTCCCTCCGCCAATCCAATTAACCAAGCGCTCTCATAGCGCCTGCACAGCGATAGCCGAAGAAGTGACTGTCCTCCAGAACCTCGAAGGCATCCCCAACGCCGTCAACAGCTTCAAAAAGCAAGTCTTCACTGGCAATCTGACCGGCGTCGGCTTCCCAAGCACGGGCAACACCGCAACATACTACTCCTTCTTCGGCCCCGCGGTACAGAAGTATCTTGTATCGAACCAACCCAATTTTTTCAGCGTCAATGGCATCGTAGACAACATTGGCGACCAGCTGTCTAGCGCAGGTAATAACAATGCTGCTATCAAGGCGTACTTTACATCCTATGCTGCGTTCCATTACCAAGGCGCTATCGACTACCTCTCCACTTGGTCTGGCAAACCAATCACACGCACAATTGCAAGTTCTACAGCCGCGACAGGCACTTCCGCTGCAGCCGCGACTGTCACATGTCAGCATAACGCCGACCCGGATAACACGTGTGCCGCTATCGCTGACAGCCTTGGATACTGCGAATGCAACAACGACGGTAATACTTACGCTATCGAGCCCAGTGCTCCAAACCCTTGCGGCTGGACAACTCTGCCACCTACGACTTCCTTTGACTGTAGCAGCACCCCGCCACCTGCTCCCGTCGTCGTGACACCTACGACTACGCCTCTCGCTTGCACTTTGCGGTAAGACATTCTTCCCTGGGTAAAATACTAGCCCTATTGGTGTATGCTGACGATTTCTTCCGTGAGTGCTAGCGATGAAGTAATCGGCGGCGGTCGTGACCCTGAAATCACGCATATCTGCACCTGTAACGATGGATCGTCTCCTTCTGCGACTGTGAGCGGTGATGAATATGCTTGTCCGGCGCAGGTTAGCATAATCGCGAAGAGGAGTCCATGGAATGGTATCGATTTGGGCAACTTTGCTCAATAGAGCCGTGGTGATTGAGGATGCCGTTTCGCGAACAGCCAGATTGCTATATATCGAAATGTCGAAAATTCAGCATGGGGAATTGAGTGATGTTGTAGTATTGGCTATTTGGTTGTATTATACATTGAATAACGATGCCTTGGGTTATTTCGGCAATTGTACAATGAAGGAGTGGCAAGTAGGCAAGGATCTTTTCAGCGTCCTTGGATTTTAACCATGAAGTCTGGCCTTCAAGGTCTCGCGGGTAACGAGATTGACCAGTATCACACGCCCCTGTCCTCAAGTGCGTGTGTGTGAGCCCAAAAACTCGACGGCCTACTTCCAAACCGTACGCGTATGGCTGAGCCTCAGCAGCGTCTGGAGGTCACCAAGGTGCCGCAGCTTCCTAGGCAACACAGCGCGTGTCTTTAATGTCCATCAGAACATCTCCGCCCTGGGTGACGAGCTCAGATCCCCACTCACAAACGAGCGAATCCCGGCTAGCCGTGAGTCTGAATTACTGAGACTACCCTGTCAAGGGTAGGAGACATCTGTCCACTACGAGCTACATATCCACCTGTTTTGCACCTGACAATGGCTCTATATTCGATTTCGTCTCTTTCAGAGCCATTACATACATTTTATCCCACCCACCCACACCTTTGTATATAGTTAGCTACCATTTCACTCCAGGTCTATGCTATAGGCATGGGAGTTTTCTCGGCGCTGGGGTACGAATACATCTATTCAGGCCTCTATTCAGGTGTTATCCCGGCGTCGGGATGGCCCAACCACTTGATACCTCATACCTATGTGCCCTGTGTATGTGTGATGCGTGAGAATGAGAACACTTACATATCGTTGATATTCGCCACCGAACTTTATTATATAAATCGCTTAGTTCTATAAAATATTTAAATAGTTTTAAAAACTCTAATTGAGAGTGAGCGAGTATAAGTATGATTTTTAAAGACGTTATAAATTAATTATACTTCTTTAGTTTATATATTATTTGTTAGCAGCAGCCCCTACGGGGGCCTTGCGGGGGCTCTGCGGAGGTATTTAAATCCAAATAGGGGTGTCTGGCCGTCAAGCGCAGACACCCCCGGGACTAAGCTTTTTTAGCTGAGTTGCTAACACTCTATATGGATGAGCAAGGCAAGTCGAGAATATAGGGGGTGAATCCACTGGGTAACCAAGATGAGTCGCGGGTGTAGGGGTGAGTGTAAAAGGTGAGTAACCAAGATGACCATCATAGGCTGCCGAGCGTCCACGCTAGAGATAATTTACATGTTACTCGCGAATATTGATGGGCAGCAAGTTAGGACCGAAGAAGCCTTTGGAAATATCACGTGGAATGGTGGAAGATACTGTGGTGAGTTGTTTCAATCAAGACTGATGGAGCATCTGAAGACGTTTGATGACATTCGTGAAGCGTGTCTATAGGATTCGTTCATTAATCTAGCCGCGAGGCCCACCTCACTCAAATAAGGAGCTCTTCACCCATCCATGCTGTCTGTGATGAATGTATCCAGTATTGAGGAGTGCCCAGCGCCATTGTGGCCAGAGACCGTATTCCATCGCAGTGTCACTCGGTGACAAACCCTCATGGTCGACGACATTCGGGTCACATCCAAGTTGGAGTAGGGTGAGCAGCTTGAACATCGTGCGCTTATTGAGTACCTGCACCGGATCCCGAATCTTCTCCAGGGCGCCGTCATCATTTTCACAGAGAATATAATCAATGCTGTACTCATTCGCTGCGCTATCCGCTTCATTGAACATATCGTTGACTATATCGTCTTGAAGTGGTCCAGGGTCGGCGCCTTCGTCATCGTAGTCCTCCTTGTGAGAGTCATCTTCTGTGTTGAAGAATTCCCGTGCATACCAGATCGCTGCATCAGCTGAACGATCAGGCCCGTATTGATCCTCGATGTATAGCGTACCGAAGCAGTCGTGAAAGAACTCTGGAGCGGCGAAAGCACAGTGTAACACGCCTCGGCCTTCGGGATCAGTTGCGTGAGGGTTAGCCCCACGTCCAATGAACAATCTGAGACATTTGACGATATGAGGCAACTGTTGAGTAGCTGCAAAGAGCAGTGGCGTGAGTCCATTAGCGCTCTGCTGTTCTATGTCATATCCGATATTGAGCAAGAATTGAAGGGTCTCAATAGGTAACGTTGGATGCGCTTGAGACCAATCCCAAAAAGTGACATGGAAGAGAGCATTGGCATAGGATCTATTGAAGGAAACTTTATCCTCGATATCGCAGCCGTGGTTCAATGCAAGGCGTGTCATATCCACGTTTGCGTCAAAGGCCACGCGATCTTGACGTCCCTCTACGAGAATGTCGGTTTCTGTATAAATGCCCCAAATGGCCCAGATGACATCAGTCGTATTGGAATATCTACGGTGATGTCATCAGGATTTTCAAGAGATATCCAGGGAATGCAGCGCTTACAAGTTGCAATTTTGTGTGCCTGCTCCACCTTCCAAAAGCAGACGAAACATATCAGAGCTTCTGTGTTCCATGGCATACTAAACTGGAAGTTAGTGTTCGTTGTCTCACGTGCAGCATCGGGGCTGGATACCGAGAGCAATGAGAAACCACCCGAGTCAACATCTAAAGGGGAGGCTTTTCCTTCTGTGAAAAGCCGTTGCACACCCAATATATCATTCCTTCGTATGCAACGGATGACCTGTGAGTCGTTTGGTATTACATTGAACGTTCTGAGGCGTGGAGAGATGCGGCAACCTCGTGATATAGATGAAATATTTTGAAACGCAGCAGAGATCCCGATTGTACGTTGCTGACTTCTGGGTATGAAAGATATGTTGACCACACACGGCACATCCGAAGTATCAACGTATGGGGATTCTCCAGGTGGCGTGCTGAATTCAATGTTGAGCCTTCCCATCGATGTCCGGTGCCAAGTCCTACTCGTGAGCTTCAGTTTAGGCCTATTGTCGAAGTGCCTTTCTTCTATAGGCTGGCGTCCGGTCTTTGGCGCCTCATATTCGTGGTCGTCTTCCAACGTCAACGAAAGGCTGGTTCCATTGCTAGTAACCGGCCTTGCCGCCTGTCGACGCCGGATAGCTTGCGCAGATAGTTCATAGCTCCGACAAATCAGTTCTTCTATCTCCAGCGATAGCCAGGTACTCTGTAACGTAGAGTAAAGACGATCGAGTGTGGAACCCTGACTGATCCGAACGCTCGGAACGAGCTCTACGGACTCGATAAAATTTGACCTTAGCAATTGCAATGGGAGCATAACACTCTCAGGATCCGTATGATCGGAGGCCAGGAAAGTACTCAAGGGTCGTGATGGGTAGCGAGGTGACTGAAAAGCCATAGCGGGCGATCCAGATGACGAACTCATGCTTGGGGAAAAGTTAAGATATCTGCGCCAGTCGATGCTGGATACCTGTGAACTACTCGCTCTGGAAAGCTGGGTAGTAGGGAGGTGCTTGCGGGATTCGTCATCCTGCAGTACTCTACTGATACCGCTATGTTCACCCTGCATTTCAGTACTTGAAATCACGTCTCCCCCGAAGTCCGCCCCTTCTATTTGTAGAGGTGCTGCAATAGGAGCTTCTGCCATAACCAAGTCACCCGAAGATTGACCAGCATATGCTAAACTATGGGTGTCAGGTTCTTGCATTACCGGTGGAATATCGAAGTTGAAGTCGAAGTCAAACTCGAATGGGTTGTGGAAAGCAACATTTGGGCTTCCTCTGGTCTGGTACTGCTCGAGGAGCGGCATATCGAAAATTTGCGGCGCAATGGATTGACGATCAGTAGAATTCAACGAAGCGCCACTTAGAGCATCTTGAGGGCTGTGCTGCCGCGAGGTGTACATTTTGATGTATGATGGAACAACTAGAGATAATTTTAGACCCGCAATCCACCCCAGAGATTGAAACTCACAGTCTGGCGATTGCAATGGCCCTCTTTGTCTCTTCCAAGCACGCTCCATTCGTTCTTGCTCAACATCATGACCTTTGTACTGGAAACGAGCATCTTTGCCAAGACGCTGTCGCTTTCTTTTCAAGGACAGCATGACCCTCAAATCATCGTCTGGGATATACTTCTTGACATCCCATTTCTTGAAACGGTTCTTGAGCTGTACTTCCCTGCTTGGTCTCAATATCGCTCCGGGTTGCAAGTCTACCGCACTCGAGGCTCAAGCTTACGTGATAATGAAATGGTGCTTCTCCGCCATGATAGCAACAATCTCTTTGCGCGGTACATCATCTTCCAGGAAGAGATTCACCAGCTTCTCTCTCCAGATCTCCCATTCTCCGTCCGGTATTCGCCGAGCTCGCTGGGGCACTGAAGACCCACCTTCAGCGGGCCTTGTGGATTGAGAAGCCATTTTGCTCGAAGGAATTCGCCGAAAGATCGAGATTGCCACAATGTATTTACACTGGGACCGGTAGGTCACCAGGCGAGAATATTACTTATGACTTTGAGATGGTGTCAGAGGCGGTGTGGATCCGCGCACCATCTCCAAGGCAGAAGTCTGCCTGGAGGCCTGCATGGTAGCCTTGTTTTATGAACCTAACAGAAAGTGGCCTAGTGTTCCAAAAGCACTTTTCAAACTATTTCGGGAAAGGCGTGGATTTTGCTAAGCGAGCTTTAGTCGACCAGATGGTAATACATCTTAATCCGAGGCTCATCTCAACCCAATTGACGAAACAGAAAGCACATATGATTTCTGAGAAGGCAGCTGCAATGGCTAGCTGGGATCGTGCTTATATATGGGCATTTCTGCCCATTCAACCTTCCAACCTTTCCAATCTCTTCTCCCAGCAATTAACATAATAGATCTCGTCGTGCCTTCAGAAGGTCCAGATGTGAGTACTGCCGTCTCGATTGACAATTCATAACAATGACTAAGTATTCTACGAAGCCACATTCCACAATGCAAGACGAACTCCGCCAGCTCCAAGAGGCCGAAGGGGAGCAACATGCTGACAGAAAGAAGACTGGGACGAGTAAAAACGTTTGTGCTCCACCAACAGCAATTCTCAAAGACCTACGACCGATGCTGACGAGTTTGATAGTCTAAAGCAGCGCCACCCGCGGCTGCTGGTCATTACCTGAAAAGGACATGGTCAACGGGAAATGAACCCTCGGGTGAAAGAGAGCCAAAGCATGCGCTTGTGTCCAACAACTCGTCGACAGTCGATCGGTGGTTGAAAGAATCCATGAGAGAGCAGCCATGGAACAATATCGGCGCAATCCTCGAGCCCCCTCCTACCAAGGAGGCGCCTGGGATGAGAGGTGAAACCGGTAGCAACAGTGCTGTAGCTGGATCTGAAGAGCGAAAATGATTTGAGTCCGATAGGTAATGACCCATTGATGAGATGAAAGTGACTTATAGAGCTAACAAGGTATTTCTAGCCTCGCCGCGGTCAGGCTGTCGGAAAAGAGCGTTGTGTTGAATCATTTGGAGTGTGGAATATAACGGCATCGCTAGGACATAACCACATTCTTTCCATGTAAACGTTTTTTGGGCCTCGCTCTAGGAAAACTCTGTGTCTCAGAGAGCTGCGGATAATCAAAGATCGATAGCAAATCTCAAGAAGGGCCAGCAAATCAGTATCATATCGTCGTGGTTCTACATAGCCCATGTAAAGAAACCCTGTAGAAAATTCCAATTCAATACGGGCCTCTGACAACGGCAAATAGCGCTCGCTGAAATCGCACTCGCAAGTGATGATGATTCAGATCTGTTTGAAGGAACCTGCCTTCAGCTACTGGGTGCTATCTCGTGTTCAATAGAAGACAACATTCCTCACCTAACGATCAGTCCTAGCATGGTAGCTATGTCCAGATCTTCTCAAGGGCCCAGCTTCTTTGCAGCAAAAGACCATCTCTTCTCGCGCAATCGCTCGGAGATGGTGGATGTACCCGAGCGCTTAGAAGTAAAACTCCAGTTCACATTGGCTCACTCTTATCTTTATCTTGATCACGTTTGATGACTGCTATGGCGAGGGTACAGAGCTCCATAGCGATTTGCTGATACTCTGTGAAAGGTTGAAGTCACGAACGGGCGACGAAGATCCATCGCTAGCTTGTACAAAAACACTGTGTTTGACTTCCTGTCTGCTGCACTGAGAATAGCTTCCGCCGTATCTGTGGGCACTCTCTCCTCATCCTCTGCGGCCTTTCCAGGCGACAGCATTCGCGTTGCACAATGAGTCACAAGGCATAGACGTTTCCTTCCCATGAACTGCTCTGTTTTAGCCAATGATTCCTGCTGCTGACATGACTGGTACTGTCGCTAGAGCAACTGAGCCTGGCAGGCCACCTGTCGCTGCTCGAATCCTGGACGAACGGACAAACTCCACGGGGGCGAAGATTCCGCGAATCTCGAGCTTTGATGTACTTCAAAAGGCCGTGTTTGCTGCTGAATCAAGAAAAGTATTCATGGGTCTGTGGAGCGCCTGCATAGACATTGGTCTAATCGGACTTTATATTCATGTGCTGGGATATCGCAGACGTATCCTGACCATTCAGAACAAGATGCATCAGATCTAGCAGCATATTCGAAGAAGTCTGGACAGGGGAACCCACCATGGGTATCTATTTCCGTGCAAAATCTCTGAGATCTTCTTGTACACCTGTACATCGACCAGTATCAGTCCCGTGAAAACTCATGTGGACATCGGAGTCACAGACTATAAATTGGAACCTTCAAAACGAGCTTCGCAGCTTGTAAGCCAGACATAATCTCGAAGCGCCAGCCCCAGTGAGAACCTAGTTCTGATCACCCTCGGACCCGGCATCTCGGGGCTGTACAGCGCCCTCGGATATGCAGATCCTTGCCGTCCTCCTCGGGTCCCGGTCCCAGCGCTTCGGCGCTGGGATTTGATCCCGGCTGCCGATTGGTTCGAGAGAAGCACTGCGGTGACTTGGCCGAGCCTGCAGCACACTTATGCACATGCACATGCAGTAGCGCAAACATTGCTTCGTCCGTTAAAGTTCCGCCTTGCGCTAGAGAATGCGTATGATAGAACAAGGACAAGGAGGGCAGGTCAATGCATGCTCATATCTTCTTCTTCTGATATCTCGCATCCAAACCAACGGCCACTTTTGATCTTCACAGGTCGAATCCAGACGGCAAACAGAATGTTCGTCTCTTTATTTCAGCTTACCGTTGCTTGTGTCACTGCAGCTTCACTCTATCTATCGTACTGGAACATCACTGCTTCCATCGCTCGTCGGAATGCCATCAGCAAACACCGTTGCAAAGCCCCATTGGCTTACCCTCACAAAGACCCCTTCTTCGGCCTCGACGCCGTTCGGGATGCGATTACCGCAGCCAAGTCAAAGACTTCGATCGCGCGCCAAATCGGACAGCATCTGCGCTATGGAAGTACCTTTTCCTCCAAGTTCTTCATGACTCCCGTCATCAGTACGTCGGAGCCGGAGAACATCAAAGCCGTGCTCTCGACAAACTTCGGCGACTACGGTATCGGCTCACGTCGAAAACGGGCCTTCGCTCCACTTCTGGGCAAGAGTATCTTCCAGGTCGACGGACCGCAGTGGAAGCACTCGCGGGATCTTCTTCAGCTTTGTCTCACGAGGAGCCAGGTGGTCGATCTGCCGATGTTTGACTTGCACGTTACGAAGCTGATCAAGGCCATCTCTAGGCATGGATCCGCGACCGTCGATCTGGGAATCTGGTTTCCCCGGCTGATAGCCGATTTTTCCACGGACTGCTTCTTTGGCAAAGGGATGGGTTCGATCGAAACACCTTCGTCTTTGAGCACCGAGTTTGTGCAAGCTATGCACGACGCTCAAGCGGGCTGTGAAGATAGGTGGAAGCTGGGTCATTTCAGCAGCCTGTTCCCGCACCGGGAATTTTACAGAAACGTCAAGAGAGTCCATGAGTTCATCGACCAGCATGTGGAGAGAGCTATGGGATTGCACGATTGCACGGAGGGAAGGCCAGAAGTTGGTCGTTCCGAAGGAGAAGACCGGCGCGTCTTTCTCTATGAGCTCAGCAAGCTCACCGACGACCAGCAATTCCTTCGCGACGAGATCCTGACCATCTTTTCTGCTGCCTTCGATCCTGTTGCGGCTCTTCTCACGAACCTTTTCTTCATTCTTGCCAAAAGGCCCGATGTATGGGAGCTCCTGCGTGGAGAGGTGAGGCCCCTCGATGGTAAAAACCCGGATATGAGCCAGCTCCGGTCTTTGAAGTACCATCAGTTCTGTCTCAAAGAATGTGAGGGTCCTCACACGACTTCATGGCTAGAATTGATTGGAAATTAACCATTGGCTTAGCTCTGCGACTTCACCCAATCCTTCCTTCCAACTCCCGAGTAGCGTATAAGGATACCATTCTCCCTCGTGGTGGAGGTCCTGACCAAAAGTCGCCAGTATTTGTCGCAGAAGGAACCATGGTCGCTTTTGGCATTGCCGCTATGCATCGTCGTAAGGATTTATGGGGCGAAGATGCAGATGATTTTCGGCCTGAGCGATGGAGAAATGATAAGTCATCCTGGGTAAGCATTGTCCTTTCGCTCGGGCTCGCTCTACTGTATTTGAAGGTTGCATTTCAGCATCCTGAGGCAGTCAATATTTCACAAGAGAGATGCTAATACATATGGCGCACTGTTTAGAAATTCATCCCTTTCAATGGCGGCCCAAGAGTTTGTCTCGGCCGTAAGTTCTCTTTCTCAATCTTTCGTTTCTTTCCCCTCAGTACATGTTTTCTCAGCCCCATTTTTCTGACCAAGAACAGAAGACTTTGCCATGAATTTGACTATCTACACACTCGTGCGCCTTGTGCAAGCTTTTCAGAGCGTCGAGAGCCGCGATGGCAATGAGTGGGTGGAAGAAATACACCTGGCCTGCACGAGCCAGAACGGGGCGAAGGTCGTGATGAAAGCGGGTTGAGCCCTGCAACCGGGATCTGGAGAGGCTCACCATTTGACGTATGGGTTTGAGGGAGAAGGAACATGTAGAGAGATGCTGATATTCGTGGACTGGTTGTTCCTCTATTGCTTGTTGTTGCACGGAAACCTGGCTGTTCCCACCAGGTCGCAGTACTTCTCGTAGGCTCCAGTAAGAGCAGCAATCTTCGGCCCTGGAATTGCGGCTAGGGGCCTCAAATAGAGCCAGTGAATCAGGCCGTAAAACATAGGCTAGAAGAGCGCTAACGGAAATCAATGTGCTTTGTGATGGTCGGGATTTCGAGTTGGCAATGGTATTTAAGCCGTCCGGTCCGTTGCATGAGGGTGCAATGCAGCTAGATAGTAGGGCTGAATAGTGAATGGTGCCAACTAGTCGCTAGATGCATATGAGCCATCTTTCAAGCGCAAAATCGCTATGCACGTCGGGCGTAAAACGAAGAACCTTAATTTCCTTCGTCTCTCTTGAATTTGGTGGGAAAGAGCCCCGTACACGCTGGTTCTTGTCTTGGGCCATGTGATGCAAAATGCCAATATATGGACTGGTCCTTAGACTCTGTGCTCATGGTCCGATGAAGCTGGGATATCTCATCCTTAGGACTGGTATCCTCGGTCGTTTAACTGCAGCAAGATTTTCGTCCACTCTTCTAGGGTAGAGTATTAGATCAAATAAAGTTCCATCAACAAAGCTGTCTTCCATCTCTCATGTCCTTTCTGTCACAAATTTAACAGACAACATTTAACACCAGCGGTGCATCGCGACGGCCCATGGACTGGCCAAGAATGGTGTTACCATTATCCAATGTAGGTCACCCTGTCCTACAAGTCAGGCCAGAGTTGACTCCCCTCTACCCCTCCAGTCTCAGAATGTTCGAGCTTCCTGCGACGTTGTTTCTGCCATCTCGAGACACCCAACACCGAAGACAGAGGCGTTCCGACTATTGGACACCTGGTTCTGCCCAGCCACCGAGGACGCCAGGTTCTGGTGGCACATGATAGGTCGCCCTCTAGCTCTGTTACTTCACGAGGCTGGTTACGATATCCATAATCAATATGGAAGTCTTCTGTTTTTCCGCCATTGTATCGCCGGTCGCTTAGGAGCTCGCCCTACATCCACGGGATCTCCGCAGGTTTGGAAAAGTTTCATGACAGACGACTTCAGTCCCGTTGAGTACAGTTGGTGCTGGGACACGCCAAAGGGACCACCCAGAATTCGATTCAGTGTTGATGCAATCGGTCCCGACGCGGGAACACAGTCGGACCCTTTCAACCAGGAGATGACGACCGACCTTGTCCGACACGTTGAGTCTGTTGCATCAAATGTTGACTGGAAGTTGTTCAATCACTTTCGCAACGCATTCTGCGAGCAAGGATTGGAGAAGCGTGTCAGCGAGGGATGTGACGATCTTGAGAAGAGCCACACGTCTTCGATCTTCATGGCGTTCGAACTGCACAAAAGCGAAGTCGCTGTGAAAGCATACTTTGTTCCGGTCAAGGCTGAACAGACGGGCCGCTCAAGGCTCTCCGTACTCTCGGACAGCATCGTAAGCTTGGAAAAGTCGGACCTTCGAGTGGGAGCCTATGACCAGATGCTTGCCTTCATGACCAGTGACGCGGAAGGGTCACATCTCGAAATCGTGGGAATTGCAGTCGATTGTGTACTTCCAAAAGATTCGCGCTTGAAACTGTACGTCAGATCGCCTTCAACCTCATTCGACAGCGTCTGCGCGATCATGACCCTGGGCGGCAAATTAAACACTTTTCCTCAAGCTACGTTGAAGGATTTCCGCAAACTCTGGCAACTCACCTTGGGTCTCGGCGAAGACTTTGCTCCTGGTGCAAATTTACAAGCCAAATCCCATGAGACGGCAGGCGTATTGTACAACTTCGATATCAAAGCAGGAAACCTTTTGCCAGAGCCCAAAGTGTACATCCCTGTGAGACACTACGCCCGCAACGACCTGGCCGCTGCCGAAGGCTTGGCGTCTTATTTGAAATCGAAGGGTCAGGATCGTTTTGTGGAGAGCTACATGCGAGCGCTGGAGGGTATGTGCACACATAGGTTTCTGGGAAGCCAATGTGGACTGCAGACTTACATCTCATGCGCGGTGCAAAACGCGCAGCTGGTATTGACATCGTACCTTTCGCCAGAAATCTATCATGTTGCTAGATGGAAAGCATAGATAGCGGATTATACTGCATCCCCTCCCCTAAGTTCGAGTAGATTTTGACTCAAACATTTGATATAGCCCTTCGGTACCTTTCTTGTGAAGTTTGACTCGGTGCGTTTGGTTCTGATACCACCATGGTTCTTCTTCGAAGTTTTCCTTCTTAATAAACGCATTGCAGATAGCTCCAATTCTTTCACAATCATCTAACAGGACTCCATACCATCCTCATACTGCTGCGACGGCGAAGGCAGGACTCACAACAGGCAGAGAGCCTGCTGTATTGTTGCGGGCTTCGTCTGGGCACTCGTTCGCTAACTGGCCTCCATCTCAGTTGCGCCCCGCTTGGCGTTCGAGCGTCAGCGGCCGTAGCCTCTGCAGATCACGTTGGGTGGTCGCGGCCCACTACGATTACCGGGACCTCTGCTGCCCCCTGAGCCACTCAAGAATTGCCCACAGTCGGTGCCGCCTTTTGTACCCTAACGCGAGCTATTCTTGCTTATACCGCATCTATTCGGTTGGTTGGCTGGTACGACTGTTGGAGGGGCGGTTGATGCGCTTTTTTGGGTGATGATGGTGGTGATGATGATGTATGGATGCGTAGGACGTGCTTGCCACTGATTGTTCCGAGATGACCAAACAATTCCCCAACCAGGGGCCGCGATAAAGCAGAATGCGATGCGCATAGCACTGGAGATAGAGCGGGTCACTGATGGCAATCCAGCAATATTTCTGACTCGCAAACGAGGCCTTTCATCATAAAGACGAGGAAGCTTTTGTAGCGGCTGGATGTTAACATGGAGACGTGGGAATTGGTACGGCTCGAAAAGGCGCTCATGCTGTCAATAAAGAGACGACATACTCAGGTAAAGGTGCTTTGTTGCTAAACTTTGAGCACTGAGACTCAAGCTCTCCACGATTTCATGAAAGACTCTCTTGTTGTAAGTTCTTTCATGACCTCTTGCTGTTCCACTATTTGCACATCTAGGTTACTGTCATCCCAGTAAACGAAGTCGAATCGGTGGGAAGGGTGCGTGATTTCGGCAGATGATACACACTTGAAGCAATAGTCGAAGTTCGGGCATTCTGAGCATTTGAACCGAGAGCCAACGATAATCTTTGGAGGGTCAGCAGTCTCGTCCAACGGAAAATCATCGAGACTTCTACGACTCACTAGTTCACAGCCGTCGCAAGAAAATCGAGGGTGCCGCAAGGACATGCTTGAATGTTGGGTCTGGAACATTCCTGGAAGTGGCCTGTTGTAGGGTCTCAAAATCGCCGCCGCGCGGACATTGCCATGGTATGTAGCAACTGCAAAAGGGATCCACTCTTCGTCGCCTTGGTAGAAGCTCTCAGCGCCTGCATGTAGTAGCAATTTTATATTGGTAATGTTTCCTGCTTTTGCAGCCCAGAGCAATGGCGTCCATCCATCGACGTCGCACTGGCTTGGATCGAATCCTTGTTCGAGCAAGTACTCAAGGACTGCGCGACACCCTGCAACTAGACCTGCAGCTGCATTGTGAAGACATGTGCGCTGCTGCTTGTCCAGCGCCTCGAGATTAAAGCCACGGTTCTTGAGATACCGAAGACATCTAAATCTCCCTCTATTTGCAGAGATATGTAGAAGGCTCCTTCCTTCCGGGTCAAGGGGGGGCTGCTCTGAAGACTTCGCAAGCAATATTTCGAGCATAGGAAGATGACCCTTGAATGCAGCTATCCTCATTGCATCATCGAGAATACCACATTGGGCCTGTCTTTGCAAGTCATGCTTCAACAAGATTCTCGCTGTCTCTCCATCGCCAGATTCCGATGCAAGAGTAAGTGGGGCAGCTCGATATCTATTTCTCAGAACGACGTCCGCACCTCTTGTCAAAAGTAGATGCGTTAGCGACTTTTGTCTTTTCGTGATAGAAAGATGTAATGCCGTTTCTCCTCGGAGATTGACAGCATTCACATCAGCACCGTGCTCTAAGAGCAGTTGGGCCCCTTTCAGTAGCGTATCTGACGCTCTGACGTTTCGCTCTATCCAGCCCCAAGGCTCAGACACTATTGAATTGAACATCATAGATGCCATATGCAGGGACGTATTTCCATCGCGGTCTGTTGCAGTCATGTCTGCACCGTTGCTCAACAGCAATTCCAAGATTCCTACGTGTCCACAACCGGCGGCTTGATGCAAAGCAGTATCCCCCCAGGTCGTCTTCCAAGCTACGCTTTGTCTTTGGCTGGCCAGCAGGTGAGACACTGTATGTTCCAGTCCGTACACAGAAGCAAGCCACAACGCTGAGACTTCAGAGGGAAAGCGACGCATTTGAAAGCTGCCCATTGATTCTCTGAAAAACAGTACTTGAACGGAGGTAGATATTTTGGCGCTCTTTGAAAGGAATGAAAGTATCACGTCTTTGCAGAGTTCTTCTGCTCCTTGACGTGCATGCCGGCCCCAGTTGAGAACTGCGTAGCGTAGCAGAGGGTACCGTTGTAACCGAAGCTCAAAGTCTTTGTCTTCAAAGCATGGTCCTTGCTCGAATTCGTCAAAGGAGAGGTATGTAAGACAGGTCCGTACTATGTCGACCTGAGCTTCTGGAAAAAGGCAGTTCCCTTTCTGCTCCAGATATTGTTGAAAAGTGTAATGGACCAGGGCCAAGAAGCCCCCCTCCTTCTCATTTGTGACAAGACCATTGCACACCGACAAAAGCAGGTCTTCCTCCGGAATGTTGTCTTCGTCTAGAGCTGAGTCACCAGTCTCCACTGCTAGTGCGTGCCGTATTTCTAACATCGTAAGGGGCCGGGAAGCATAGAATACCCAACACAGAACTTTTCTGGCCAAAGTAGCTTGATCAGGATGCTGAGATTCGATTCGTTCCATAGCTTCGTCATAGGTATTGTTTAAGCCTTCGGGCAAAGCCGTCAAAGCATTCCTCGCTTTGCGAAGAGTTGTCTTTGTTGTCAAGAAATCCAGGTGGAGACGGGCTTGTAGAAACCTTTGCAATTATTAACGCAAGAGAAATGGAACGGCTGAACATTGAGAGATTAGTAGTCTTACATTCCTTCAGCTCTGGCAGCAATGGTCGTTGAGATAAGATTGCATAAGGTTGGATCTTTATCAGCATGAAACTTGAGCCTCTCCGAGCTCGATATCCGCTCTCGAAGATACTCTAAAATATCGTCAGCTCTAGCTCGTATATCTAGTCGAACCGCTTCTGAAAGTTGGCGTTCAATGGTTGGTATGTTCCTTGAGGTGATCAGCATATTGACATGTAGGTGCTGCAACTCTGTCACTAGAGAACCTCTACGCTCTTCAGGGTATTCGTCAAAAGCATCGATGACGAGGAATATTGTAGCACAACGGCTGACAACAGATCTCAATAACTGCATGCACTCCCCATGCGATGGACGTGTTGCTCCAGATCCGTGGGCTTCGTAAGCTTCGATCAGATCAACCAACAATACTGGCTCCAAGAACGCTATTTGGCAGACCAAGCTCCCCAGTAGGTTTGTAATAGTCTGTTTCTCTGCATCTTTGTAGCTAAGGTAGATGTAGGCAAGACGGGTGTCTTTCTGATCCACGAATGCTTGCAAGTGGTTGATTGCATAGGAGCTGTCGAAGGTGTTAGCAGAGCGGATGAGAACAGGACGCTGCAACGAGCTCACGCAAAGATCGTTTTTCCGGTACCCTCTGTCGATGTCAGCACCTTGTTGTGATGAAAGCCTGCGGGGATTATCAGGTAAATAATAATGTTGACTTACGTATGCCTGGACACCAAAGCGTTTCCCCAGGTCTGCTGAGCCAATGCCTAAATTCCGCGGTCTCCAGTAGCGATCGAGCGGCAGCATCCTGCCGCCCTGGTGTATTGAAAGTGTCTAAATGCTTTTTTTGGAATTCCGCGGTCAGAGGCGAAAGCCAATTATACACATTGCGACAGTACTCATTGCTCTGAGTCGCTACCAAACCATCGATAGATTTGGAGGTCTTTCGAGAGGAAGCTTCTATACTCTGGACGTTACCGAAAATCGCGGCAGATCGTTCTTGCAATATGTCAACATTAACGGAGACATTTGTTAGTCCGTGAGCAAGCAGGTCCAACTTCTGCAAAGACGCCGCAGAGCACTCAATCTGTAGAACTTCCAGGGCTAGCGTGAGGTCGTGTCGTAGCTCGATACCAAGCTCCTTGAGCTTTGCCAAGGTACTCTCCTTGAAAGGGAATAGTGTCCTTCGAAATTGCGCCATACCCTTGGCTTTCCATCCTGATTGTAGGGGAACGACGCGAATCTTGTCCAGCTTCTTTCGAAGGCTCTCAAGGCCCCTCTCCACAGACCTGATACTTTCTTCAATTCTTTGCACACTATCACGGCTGAACACCGTAGATCCAATGGCCGATTTGAGGAGTTTGAAGGTCTCGGTCAACGCCTCAA
This sequence comes from Letharia lupina, assembly GCF_014066315.1. Classification (NCBI taxonomy): domain Eukaryota; kingdom Fungi; phylum Ascomycota; class Lecanoromycetes; order Lecanorales; family Parmeliaceae; genus Letharia; species Letharia lupina. The sequence goes on from NW_023502976.1 coordinate 2,083,538, forward strand.
TCGATGAGTACATGTGTGCCACTTGGTCCTCTGCATCCTTCCAAGAATGATAGTAGTCTAGCAAGCCTTGGCAGATAGTTATGCCAAGGGAGATGAGGCCCGCAGCCCCGGAAGAGAGGCCTAGAGGTTCCATCTGTCGACACAGATTTCAAGTACCATTGAGGAGCTCAAGATGAATGCGGATGAAAAGTGCAATAGAATCCTTCAAATAGAATCCTTCAGCCTTGTGTTTCGAAGCTGCCACGGCGCGAGGCGGTGCCATGACGCAGCCATGCAGCGACGCTATCGCACGAACATGCGTAGCACCGTGCCGCCAGCAACGATGACGGCTCCATTTTCTCTACTTTTTCCACCAATGCAACTGCTTCAATATCGGCATGGGCAAATGCATCACTAAGGCATGGACCATCGGACGGAGACGAATAGAATAATAGGTGGAATTTCATGATTTCATCCAATCAGGCGCTTCCGCGCGCCAAAAGTCTTGGCGAAGCAAACGCGCTTTCCACGTCTTCTCCGTTCTTCTGGGGGATCTTTGCTCGCCCACGAGTGTGGACTACCCTTACTGGGAATTGAGACTCCAATCATCCGATTGCTTTAGCGCAACTGCTCCTAAGCGTCTGACTTCAGCCCTTTCCAGTGTGCACTGCTGCTGAGGTGCAATGCACCGTTCAATGGCTATCCTTTCGGTCTGCTGCCTTGGTCCCGAATTCTCGTAGTGCGCCTGAGCAGCCCAAGCGTAAATGGAAAGCTGGGGAACAAGTCTGGGTCTGATCCCAAGGATTGGTGGGTTTCCTATCAATTGAAGCGTGATCCTTTCCCTATTGTGCACGGCGTACACTGCACTTCTTGCCTAACAGGAAATGCTCTTTCGAGTGATCCGATTCCCTCTGTGAATGTCAGACCATGAGACGGTGTAACGGTCAAGATCTGGGTACGGAGGTTCGTGGTCGAAGGCTTCATCGATCACCCTGTTGGCCTTTCGGGAGAGGCGCCCATACGACCTGCGAGAAAGTGTTGTAATTGATGATTATCCGTTCTGAGATAGAGTTAGCACAGGCAAAGCGCAAGACGTCGGTCACTCACGGCTGAAATGGCTGACAAACACTGGGTACCACGGCTCTTGGTTGAGAACTCCATTGGTTGTCCTCATTGCTTTCTGATAAGGCGCCCACGCTGCATCCATGATGCTGTTTTAGTCTGATGCCGGCTCTTCCGTCCAATTGTGAGCATGTGTAAGCGACTCTATGGCCTCACGAGCGTCGTGCTTGTCCGAAAAATGCAGAAGAGGGTGATGATCCTCAACGCCGCGCTAGCCCCCTTAGCGCGCGCTCGTTCATCAACACAAGTGCAGCTGACCATCAAGTCCGACTCCTGGGGCAGCCCAGCCAGACAGACAGAGCCTTAGGAACAACAGCAAAAAAGGAAAGACACAAAAAAGGAAGATATAGACAGCCTCAGATAAAAAAAGAGAGGGAAAAAAATAAAAAAGAAGCTCAGTCGAGAATCAAACTCGAAGTGTCCAGGAGCATTTCCTCCGCCGACCCACCGACATGCCTCCATAAGGTGCAATGAGACACACCTAGAAAGTCCTGCAACGCTTTCCACTGCGCCATCCGAGCTGGGACCATCTAAACTTCTATTTCCGTCCATATTGCACACACGCAAGCATTTGCCTTGTTTACTGTAATTCCTTCATCGTCACTAGTAGAGATACTAAATTGCGCAGATTTTCGACGGTAGATGTTGAGGATACAGGGGCATATGGATGCCTTCATTGCGCATTATGCTATGTGCTGTCTTTGACGCTTTGGATGTTGTTACGGCCAGCGCCCTGCTACTTGTACCTCTTCCTGATAGCAGAACATGAGATGCGGATATCCTAACGTAGCAACGATGAGAATTTGTTCCCATTCCGTAGGCAGGCGTATGGCAACTACTGTGATAAGCATGGCCGAATGAGTATGCGAGCCCCTACGCGTAGCATTGTACACTACCCAATACATTCCGAGCTACCTCAAGAGACAGTCACATGTGAGCGGAGAAAGCACAGATGCATGAGCAACAATGAGGACTGCCAGTACTACTGTGTGATCTGAGTCATTGAATGCCGTCTTTCAAATCTAGCCTATGGCGATCTACTTCGCACTCCCAATAGTCATCGACAGCATTACATCCACCACTTTCCATCGTCCTCGATAATAACGCAAGCTCTGTTGTTGAAACTAGATCCTATCCTTCCATTCCCCTACGAAAATAACACATGATCTGTTGTTGAAACTAGATCCTATCCTTCCATTCCCCTACGCTGTCCTTCCACCTTTGCTGACCAGCGTGTCCAAGACTTGGGGCAAATCTTAGTCAAGCGGCTCCCGCTGAAGGGTGGCGACGTCTGACATGCTCGCCAAGCTTGTCTTTCCGAGAGCTGCTGTAGCTGCAATCCTGGAAATGACACTGGAAGACTTTGGAACCAGCTTGGTGGATCTTGGCGTGGCGCTCTAGGTCGGACTGACGACCGAAGGTCTGATGGCATTCTCTGCACATTGGACGCGGCGGAATTGGCGGTCCAATGTCGAAAGGAACGAGATTGATATTGGACGCGGGAATGGGGAACGGGTTCCCTGCTCCGATCTGTCCGTTATTGTAAAAGGTGGCTCCCGTGAGAACGGTGTTGTTGCCAATGGATGCGGCGTTGGAAGCAAAAGGTTGCTCGAGATAGCGAGACCGGTCCGGATTATGCCAATGAGCAGCAGGAATGTCGTTATTCCAGGAGTCTGCAAGCGCTGGGCTTAGAAGGTCGACCGGACCCGTACCGAAGACGTGAGGCTGGTCGGAGAAGGGACTCTCAACAACGCGCAAGTGATCAGACCACTCGAAAGGAGCAGCGATGTGCTTGTTTGGCAGGCCTGCAGCTGGTGGTCCCTGTGCGCGAGTGTTGGTTACAGCGCAAGGTGCATAGCCGTTGTTGTTATTGTAGTCGTTGACAACAGAATGGTCTCCCACCGAGTACGGCAGCCCCGAGTAATCGAACGAAGCGCCGAAATGGCCTTCTGAAGAGCCTGCAACTGAATGAAACTGTGGGGTATATGTGCCAGATTTACTCGCAACAGCAGTATCATCGTTGCAGGCGATGTCGACAGCAAAAGTGTTTTGGGGCAAACGTGAGGTGCCAGAAAATGTATGGACGCCATTATGTTGTTCCAGGAGCTCCGAGGTCGAAAAAGAAGCTTCGCATCCCGCATACAGGCACACATATTGATTCGCCCAGACCTCACGGGCTAATCGAATGCACGTGTTGAGCCTGACGGTCAAATTAATAAAAAAAAAAAAAACCTACCCGGGCTGAGCTGCGGCTAAGTCATGCATATATGCATCTTGCTGCAGTCTCGGCACGAGATTGGTCCGTCCTTCTTCCATGGCGCTATCGGGCGTCGAGAGCGGCTGAAGCAGGGCGTTGTCGTCGCAGGAACGGGGCGCTCTTCGTGCAGAAACGGGGCGCTCTCCGTGCAGGAACGGGGCGACCAATGAAAAAGATGGTCGATTCGGTCGTCAAATCAGAGGGTGCAAAGGTAGCAGTGGTGTCGAGCAAACCCTTTGAAAGTCGTTGGGGGAACCCTGAGCTCTTGTAGAAGTTGTCTCACCTCCCCTGGGGGCGAAGTAGCTCCTGAAAGTTTTACCAGCAACAGATGCAGGTCCATACAGGCGTCGTCCAATCAGGACTCGACACTCAAGATAGGGCAAAGAACCTACCGCCCCTTCTCAGAAAGAAAAGGGGCCTGCCTCGGGAGGAAGGACCATCAAAGAATGCTAACATCGGCTGCTGCAGGCTAGCAGCATCAGCTTTTCTCTCCTTGCGAGCCCTTTGGCTCGCCGCTTTCAATTGCTTCAGCGGCCATCTCATCCGTCATCTTCTCCTCACCGCTCTCCTCGTTATTTGTAGAGTTACCTGCAATTTCCGCATCTTGCTCCTGCTGTTGCCCTTTCTCTTCTGGCCCCAAATCCCTCCTTCTAATTCCCCAACCGCCTCTCCACCCCACCCAACCCTTCTCCCAGGGCCCCCTCGCAAAACAGAAGCACAAAGCCGCTCCAATAAAGCCCACGCTAGCACTTCCACTTTTGTGCCATCCCCCTTGCGCATACAGCGTATTCCCCACGGATGTTCCCACAATCTGGCCAATGAACACGCTGACCATGAAAGCTGTGTTGACTCTGTTCCTCGCCTTGGGTTCAATCGCATAGATCGCTGTTCGATTGGCTATCTGACTCGTTTGTAGCCCAAGGTCGATCATGAAAGCTTGGATAATTGGGCCTGCGATGGTAAAAGTGCCTGTGTATGTACCGATTGAGATGCCGGCAATGCAGATGAATTCGCCGATGATAGTGGAGAACAGTGGCACGAATCTGTCGATGACGAGGCGTGAATACGGAGGACCGAAACACATTGCGAAGATGCCAATCAGAGCAAACAAGCCTATATACAACGGACTAAAATTGTAAGGCTCTCCAGCAAGAAGGAAAGTCAAGGTCGTCCAGTAAGAAGTAAAAGTCGTAGACGTACAAAACCCCACCAGACAGGCCTGCATGAGGACAGGATGTTTGAAGAGCATTGTGACGATACTCCATAGCATCTTGAAATAGTTGAGGCCATTGGGGTTGGTACTGGGGTAATCGGGCAGAAAGAACCAAAGGAGGATAAAGATAAGATACTGAAGAGCAAAGGCCAGCCAGTAGACGTTGCGCCAGGAGGTATATTCGGTGACGACGCCGGAGAGAACACGAGCTATGAGGATCCCGAGGAGGAGGCCGGAGACTACGATCGAAAGAGCTGTTGCGCGCCGATGCGCCGGGGCGAGGTCGCCGACGAGGGGAAGCACTGCACAGTCGTCAACATGGGATCACTCGCGAAGTTCGAATTTGTGTACGTACTCAATTGCGGTGTCACAGTCGTCAAGGCCGTAAGGAACGAGAGAAAGCAGAATACAGGAAACGAATTCGTAATGCATAGTCCTATCCTTGAAGCCAACAGTACCATCAGCATAGATGTTACGAAGATTCAAACGCCAACACATGGATCTACTCACCAAGAAGTAGCCGTAAACCACACCAAAAGTAGAACGAAAGGCCTTCTTTGAAAAAGATCCCCTAGTGGACACAAGAACAATAGCCCTGCCCCATATCCTGCTTGGGCCAGCGTAGGAATCAAGCTGACCCGTTCTTGGTTGACATGGAAATCATCCGCCAGCTTGTTCAGTATCGGATGGGAATAGTATAAATTGGCCACAGTAAAAGCTCCCGCAAAGCCGAAAAGAAGGTTCAATGGCATTGAAAATTCGAAAGGTTTGTCTGGATTGTAGCGACATCTTTTGGGCGTGTAGGCGATTATGCTATAGATCCTTTGCCAGATTGTGGTGTTCCCTTGCAAGGACTGCACAGAAGGAGAAGAGACTGTGTCGCTGCCTTCGGGTCTTTTCACCTCGTTCTCAACAGATGATGCCATATCGGTATCCCTGGATAAGAAAGACCACTAGGGACGAAGGAAGGGCATTACAAGGATTCGATATCACTAACCCTTCACCAACACACGGCTATGGGCTGCAGAAGTATATAGACACGGAGATGATGGAGCACAAGATAATACATAAATCTGCAAAATTTTGATGATGAATCTGTGCATGACCGAGCGCGCTTATTTCCGAAGTAAAACCCGGCCGACGCTAAGCCGTGAAGGGAAGGAGCTTGCTAAGAAACTTCGCTACAACGTCTTAGCGTTACTCCCTAATCTGCTGGCCATGTCATCTATTCCACCGAGCAGTGTTGCTACGTTTAAGTAATCACAGCATAAGAGGCGGACCACGGCTTTCGCAGAAAGGGACACAAACCCACTCACTTGGTACGTCGGCAGTAAGTACAGTATGTCCTGTGACTCGTGAGCATTCTCATAGTAATTATACAACACGGGGTAACTGCCATTGCGGGAAGACGGACGAGCATTGCTTCATAACGAGGCACTTGTGGAGGAGAGACTCAGATGATCTCCTTCCATGGAGTAGAGATTGTACACGCCATGATAAAGCATTCCGGATGACATCGGACATTGTTTGAGACTATAGGATTGGGACTTCGTGGACAGAAGGAATTAGGATCAACGACTCGCATATTTTGGAGGAGTCGGCTCAGCAGTATTGCCAGGAGAAGCGACTATCAGTGCGCGCGGGGCGACGTTATCGAACCAGACTGTGTCCTCGATCATATTCCGAACTAAGATGTTGATTCATGGATGTAGGGTTCACGAGGGTCGGCACCTTGATGTGGACTCTGGACGACGCAGCTTTTAGCCGGTAGGCAGAAGTCTGCCCTCGTCGTGCATGTGCTTCGAATCCTGCTGGCATGGAGTCTGTTATGTCAACGAATACGGAGCCTGTGATGGATCCGCGACACATGTCCAGATCACCCACACTGCCTGGAACTCGGAGGAATCGTTATTGTGACTGATCAGTCCAAAGACAAAATCTCAAACAAATCCAACAACTGTAAACTTGTAAATTCAATAAGCCATTTAATCAAAGGTCCATCTTTTTGAGAACCTGCTCCCTTCTCGGCAACTTATGCATAATTTTTTCTGATTCTTCTTACAGCTTGCAAGTATTTCTGTACAAGTCGCAACCATCCCATGAGGCAAAATTACGGCTAGTAATCAAAACAGTGGCAGCCGATCCGCTTAAAGCGGCAACCGGGGCTCATGCCAAGACGTTGAGGGGCAGAATGTAGGATGAGGCTGTGAGGATTACTGATCTGGTTGTTGCCTGGGCTCCGAAGCCTGGGCATCACACCTTCCATCTGCGGAGATTATGAGGGAAGCTTGGTATGATCCCCAAGTCAGATCAGTACCAGCGGTAGAGAGTAGAGACAGGTAACCAGGCACCCTTGTACGCCAATAGAGTGGGTGACAGGCACTAACATCGAAACTGCGTCCTAGATCCCATTCAACGCAGGCCGTCCCAAACCCTATCCCTAGGCCATGCGCCTCCTAGACACCTCCACCATCAAGCTCTCCGAGTTCTACGGAGACGACATCCCAGAGTATGCCATCCTCTCTCACACCTGGGGCAAGGCAGAAGTGTCGTTCCATGACCTGCAGAACGTGGAAGCAGGGCAACTGGATGGATTGGAAGGATACGTGAAAATAAGAGCTTGCTGTGAATTAGTAGCTCATTACGGATATCAATATGTCTGGATAGACACATGCTGCATCGACAAGACCAGCAGTGCAGATTTGTCGGAAGCGATCAACTCCATGTTCCGATGGTACCAGAATGCCCGGATTTGCTATGCCTACCTAGCCGATTTCTGTATGCGTGACGAACTCTTAATGGGAAGTCCTATAGATGAGCAGACATTTCGTAAGAGCAGATGGTTCACCAGAGGATGGACGTTGCAAGAGCTCTTGGCGCCTGGGAACGTGGAGTTCTACGACAAGAACTGGCATTATTATGGATCAAAGTCGAGTCTCAAAGACCAGATATCGCTCATCACTGGTGTTCAACAAGGCCATATGTTTGACATCAGCGGTGCGAGCGCGGCGCAGAAGATGTCCTGGGCTTCTGGAAGGAAGACAACTAGATTGGAAGACATAGCTTACAGTTTAATGGGTATCTTCGACGTAAGCATGCCATTGCTCTATGGTGAAGGAAGAAAGGCTTTCATAAGGCTTCAGCACGAAATCGTGAAGATATCGGATGACGAATCCATATTCGCCTGGATGGACGGCGAACTTCTCGAGAGCGGTGTATTCGCACAAACACCACATGCCTTTGCTGAATCGGGGGATGTGGTTCAAATCATCGATGGTCACCGGTTGTACGTACGTAGAGCCCCGTACGCGGTGACCAATAGAGGTCTAGCCATCGAGATCTTTGCCAGCGAGAAGCATGAAGCAGCAATTATCTCAGATCAGGGCTTCTCATTCCTACCGCTCAATTGCGGACGGCAGCCAGAGTCAGGTGCCGGTTCGGTCCAATGGCTCGTTGACATTGAGCTGAAGAGAATATCTCGAGATGACTTTGTCAGGTCGTCACCTGGGAAATTGAACCCAGCAGTGTGGCCGATCAATGTGAATTGCACTCGGTTGGTGTACGTCCGGCCTGTCTATGTCCTCTACGAGCCTCATGAGCAACGACGGTCATTGTTCATCAACGCATCGTCCCTGTGGAAGCGTGGACTTACGATCTCGTCAGCCTATGGTTGTCAGCCAAAGCTGAACCTTGGGGATGGGGCACCGGACGAGAGCGTCTGGAGAATTAAGCTGGGGACGGGCCAGAGCTCTGTAGCACTACTGTTCAAGAGTACTCGAGGTGACAGTCGGCAACTATTCGGAGTGATCCTGCGTGCACTCAACGGTGTCCCGTGCATAGATCTCATCATTCCCTCAGCCGATCCGACCTTCCAAAAATCAATGGACGAGTACGGTCAAATGTCCAAGTACAAGTACAAGTACGTGGACGGTTCGATAATCCATGCCCCTCGCGGAACAGAAAACCGAGTCTCCAAGATACTACAAGACAATTGTTGGGTGTCTGCGATCTTGACATGGAAAACAGTTGCGCCTGACGAAAGGCGTTTCTTTGTGGACTTCGCATTCCGTGAAGCCCAAGCGCAAATATCGGAAGTTGCAATTGGGAACGAAGCATCTCCTAATACATCAATACCACACGAAGTCAACTTATACACGGAGCGAAGAAAAGCCGCCGACGACAGACTCCATGGGTGAATTTATAATTTTGTCATGCGGTATAGGCACGGATCATGGGGGCACAACTGATGGGCAATAGCGAGGACCTCGATCGCATGCACGAAACATGTAACGTAATTGACGGTTCAACGAGAATGACTCGGCTTCGAGAATCCTGAGTAAGGTAAGCACGCCATTAGCGCACGGACGGAGATGGCTACCACTGGGATTCCCCAGAGCGACGTCGTCGCCGCCGGCCTCTCCCTATGTAAGTAGACTTGCAACACCGGATGGTTTCAACTCGTCTAAGGATGGGGTCTTCCGTATCTGTGACGTGTGATCAAGAGCATCGAGTACGTTGTGAGCCAATCCAAGAGGAGGAATTAGGTAGGTGATGTGTCAAATGACAAAGCTCGATGTTCCCAGAAATAGATGCTTGCTTACAACTCTTTCAAATGAAGCTGACTTACAAAATTGTGCCAATAGGAAGGTTGGTTCGCATGCGATTATAAAGAGTCTCGAAGCCCAGACATAGTTCTCGTTGACAATGACCTGTCGATTACGTTAGGTGATGTAGCTTGCTAATCACTACCTTGATTTAATTTGACATCTATACACGCGTCTATCCAACCTACGGAGGATAACTGCGGGCTACGTTCTCGGTTATATGTATCTGGGAAACCCCCTACCGCGACGCCGTATCAGGACAAGACCCCTTCCTCATTCTTCCAGTCATTCGCATCTTCGGATCCACATCCGATGTCTTCCAGACCAATAACGATAGACTTCAGATGCCTGAATTGCTAATTCTTCCGGCATCAACGGTTCGAGAGTCTGTGCACTCAGCTACTTACGCCGCGGTCCGTATAACTGCTCCGCTGCTAGCCAGCGTGTATCGCCCAAGCAGACCACGGTGTCCGAATCAGCCACCTATCTGGCCGCTGCCTTGGCCCGCCTTAGGGATTATCAGCATTTTATGCAGATCGCTGGTGCCCGCTGCCTTTTATCAGTGGTCACCTTCCGTCTGCGAATCTCGGGCAGAATACGGAGATATGCTTAACCTTCTGCTTGCGCTGATTACTACCTTCCAATTCCACACCTACCTTATTCGCAACAAAAACCCTTCCATCCATCCCCACCAAACGACTACTCTAACCCTACCTCCAAGGAACAAACAGCGCGCCTTCCACGCCAACCTCACCTCATCGTATCAAACGTCTTGGCACCCACCCACCTACCTACCCAGGGTCGAACCCCGCCCCGAGTCCCCCCCGGGATTCTAACACCCAGCCAGCCGCTCCCCCAGCCATCGGAAATACCAACCGTTACACCCAAACATCATCAGGCACACCATTTTCTCAGGAGCAGAGTAAATGTATGTACGATCCTCCGCGGACGGGTCTAGCACCGCGCAGTATCCTCGATGCTGGAACTTTCCCCTCCGTATCCCACGCTCCCTCCGCCCCGCGTCGCCTCACGCAAATACCCCCTCCACCATCCCCATCCCATCGTCCGGCAAGCTTCGTATCAACCATCTTGCCGGAACAGCGACGATCGTGATTTCATCTCCGCACCACACTCAGTCCCCAAACGACAGGATATTACAGAATCAGTGTCGATTTTGGATCCGCTTGTCGTGTAACATTTATGACACTCAAAGGTTGGAGTGATACACCGAATCGCCACGAGAGTCCCTGAATTTTCCACGGAGCCGGTGGATGGGATGCCTGATCGCTACAACTGTAGTCTGGTAGGCATTCCGTGACTAGCGCGGATAGGTACGTTCGACAGCATTTGCTCCGTGCACACCTCCCCAGACCCCGGTCTTTGCGAGAGTCTATCCCGCCGTACACGGCCAACGGTAGCGTCTTTGCCTCGCGGGAGCAGCGTCTCAGAAGCGAGTGTTCGAAATAAGGTTCCCAGCCTCACCTGTCGGAACAAGCAACCTGACGGAACAAAGCCACCTGTCGCAACAAAGCACCTAATTTACGAGGGGTACGTACAGATACTGGCCCGGGGGAGTTTTGAGATGGAATGGAATGGAATGATTCGTGCAATCTACACATCACTCACTCACGGTACTGGAGCTGGTATCTTGACAGCGAGGTGGATTGCATTAGGTATATCGGATATGTGAAAGTAGAGATGTATGGAAAGGAAAGGAAAGGAAAGGAAAGTCGAGTTGAGTTGCCGGGGAAAATCGAGTTGGGTATCACGGATCCATCGCTTTTGTTATCCCCACCAACTCCCGACGAAGCATCCCCATGACCGTACTGACGTTAAAAGGATCTTCGTCGTCATCACCATATCATCGTCATCGTCATCGTCGTCATCGTCATCGTCATCATCATCATCATCATCATCACAATTATGATATCCGTCACGAAAACCACAGCCGTCATCAATGTCCCCGGCGATCCAACAAACTCTTGGCAAGCTTCTTGACGGCTTTGACAAAGTCCTTGGCATCTGCGCACGTCAGCATGCCACCAGCGTACGAATTTGCAGAGCGGCACGATACCTGTCGGCAAGATAAAAGTCAACTCGTGCGCGCCCGTCGGCGTCCTCTGCGGCGTGTATTCCTCGGTGAAGACGTATCGCTGCAGATCGGCCAGGTGCACCACTCCGGGGGTGTCCCGGGACATCCACGTGGGCGAGATGATCTGGTGGGTGACGAAGGCGGTCCAGATGGGCTTCCTTTGACGGCGTCAGCGCGGCCCGCGATCGGTGTTGCGGTTGCCTTCCCCTCCCCTTACCGTTTGAGTGTGCCGGTTTGCGCGGAGGCCTGGAGTCTGACGACGCCGGTGTCCTTCTCCTGGAACAGTCGGAGGGCGTGCTCGTAGCGGTCGTCGACGATACGTCTGCGTGGCGTCAGTCTTCGATCGGACGAGCACCGGCCGGTACTGACCCTGCGAATAACTCCTTTTCCTTGTGGACGTCGTAGTCTTTGATTGTCTTCCAGGGCATCTTTAGGTCTTCGGACCTTAAGGCCAGGAAAGTGCAGAAGAACAGCACCATTACTTGGTCCGTTCGTTAGGTGGGTGGACCGTCTTGTTCGGGGGGATGTAGGACCTACGTTCGTAGCTGGAGAATTTGAGACACGCCCAAAGTTTGGGGTTGCCTTCACCGACATCCTTGAATTCTAGAAAGGGGCCACTCCTTGACACAATCAGTGATACCAAAGGCAAGACCACATCCTTCCTTGAGCGAGCGGGACGTATGGTGCGGCATAGGAATCTAGATCTGCAATCGTGTGATCGCCAATAAAGTCGTACGAGGAGATCACCGTTTTCAAATGGTCTGGGAGATCAGCATGGTGACGGGGACTCATCGTAGTCTGTTCCACTTACAGCTCGACCACATTGACATAACCATTTTCCTCGAGCCTGGTGCTGGAGCCCGGCATGGCGTGGGCCAGAGAAGCGGATCTAAGTGGCGGTCAGAGGGTGTGCGAGTAACGACTGATGCTAGCATGACATACGTCTGGCCAGTGTCCCCCAACAGTGTTGCAGGTCGGCTTTGACGGAACACCTCTGGCAACCAATGGCTACTGAGAACGGAATTGATGCTCGAGGAGTGAGTGGAGAAGGTATTGGATGTGGTGGGCGAGCGAGGAATATCAGGGGCAGGCGGAGGTCGATGGGCGCCTCTACCAAAGTCGTGTTCCATATCTGGGTGACGATGATCGCCTCTTCCTCCTCCGCGCGGGTCCGGTTGAGGCTCTCGTCGTGGCTGCGGTACGTTCTGGCCTTGAGGCCTTCTCCTTTCGAATGAATTTGGTCTATTGACAACTACGACGGTTAGTGCGTGAAATTGCTCCCAATAGGGCTACTGACCTGGATCTTCGAGTCCAATTCCGTCAAAAGCTCTCGCGAAGCTATCGTCCTGTGCATCCAGCAGTTTCTCAACCTTGATAACCAATTCATCGAACAAGTCAGGGTCGCGTGGCAAGCTAGGATATTATTAGCGTACGGCGAGATAAATGTTTCCGAACTCGTTTCACCCTTCGATCAGTGTGTCTGATAATTCCTCTAAAATAGTACAGTAGATTTCCAATCGCCGCCGTAAAGTATTACCGCTCTCGGCGCGGAAGAAGTCACACAGATCGTCCCACACGTAGCCGTACTCGGCGCGCGGTACCACCGCGACCCTGCCCAAGCCCCCAAACAGCCTCTCGACGTCTCTGATTGTGTAAGTCAAGCTGGTCTTTACGGTCGTGAGATGAGCCGAAATGTCGGGATAGCGTCGATGAAATGGGAAGTCGCCAATTTTCCGATCGAGTTCCCGCAAGGCTGAGCTGGTCGAGAGGCACTCCGCCATTAGCGCGGTGATTTCGGCTGACTGATCATGCACCGGGTCCAAAAATTTCTCCAGGGCCGCGGCGACGTCTTGGGCCTTTTCGGCGACGGCTAGGAGGGTCGACGCCATCTCTTCTTCAGAGTCGCAGGTGGGTCTCCGCGCCGGTCGAGCGAGATCGGGTCCGATTCCGTGGCATTATTCATCATCTGTTTCGGAGGCGCAATCATCACTCACGTTGGAGAAAAGCAAGGCGAGAGGTGTGAGTGTGAGGGATCGGAGACTGGGAATAATAATAAGAAGTTACGGTTACTTGTGAGAGATTACCGTTGCGCCAAACGCGGATTGACGTGTTCAAATACAAGTCAACTTTGTTATCCGAAAAGCCCGGCAGGCGAAGGAAAAGCCAATTGGAAATTGGACCGTCTTTCTCACTCTCCACATACCCGGTATGCTATTGCTTGCTAAGGAAAGGATCTCGGCCCTTGCGAGAGGAAAAAGGCAATCTTAGGCTGTTCCTTTTTAGTGCCGCCTTGAAAGGTCCTTTGTGTTCTGACGGTGCCCGTTCGTGCATGAGATCATTTCAAACATCACTGGTAGGAAAAGTCAATCGCGCGCCCCTACTAGCGGTGTGGAAAAGGACGCATGTGCACTGGTGCAGGGTCTTTGCTGCGGGTCGACGGCACCATTGGTTGAGGATGGCAGAGCTTGCAGCGGTCGAGCGTCTGGAAATTGCAACATGCATACAGAATCTGTACACGGATGGCATTATTAATGAGAGCATGGTGAGAAGACGCATCAGCAGCGATCGCCCGGCGTCTGCCCATTTGGTAGGCTCGCGGGTATTAAAAATAAAAGCCTGCACACGCCGAGCAATCCTTCTGCCTTTACGAACTGAAATGATACCTTCAGTACCCTTTTCACAAGCTAATACTTGCCTTGAGAGTCGTTGTTCATGCTAAGATCTGTATATTCCAGAGCAAAATCTTCTCGATAAGACCTTTCGTTGGCAAATTGTGTTAGCTTTGCAGCTTTTGAGGGTGTGCAGGCTTTTTTTTTCACCCACGAGGTGGGTAGCAGAAAAGATGAGCCCGACGCACGAAAAGGGATTTAGCTTGACACTAGAGCATGACATCTGAAAACGCACGGGAACAGGAAAGTCCCCACAGCCAAGGATACGGTCGAGAGTGAAAAGCCCCCTTTCAAAGATATCAAGATGATACGCCGGCAGAGTTGGGCGTAGCGCAGTCAGTATACAAGGTCAGAGGAAGTTTGACAAAGGCAGGAACGGAACGGAGAGGAGCTACAGGCCAAGGGTGTGGGCGAGAGTGAAAGGCCCTTTCAAAGATGTCAAGATGATGCGCCGGCGGAGTTGGGCGTACTATGCGAGGCAAAAGGAAGTTTGACAAAGGTAGGAACGGAGCTACAGTGGGCTGACTCGTCTCGATGTCGATGATTCGTCACCGTGTCCTGGCGAGACATCACACAAGCCGTTGCGATCGTGGTCGAGAGTGGAAGCGTGTTGGGAAAGAGCGCATGAGATTGGCAGCTTTATTGTACAAATGCTCCGGCTACATCCACGCCCCCTCAGCAAGCCTGCCGTGCATCACCATCATCTAGAGCCAGTGATGTATGATAGCGACTCCCAGCCAGGGTATCTAGGATAGAAATGCATGAATTATCCGCCTCAAAGCAAGGCTCCATCCGCCTCTTGCGAGCTGCTTCCAAGCCGCACAAGCAGAGCCACATATCCGATGTTGTAAAGAAATGTAGAAAACACGTCAGGTGATGCGAGGACGACCACGTCATGGCGAGGATTGGCTGCTCCTGTCGAAGGTGGTCAAGGAGTCGCTGGGTCGTCAGGAGGTCGTGAAAGGTGTCTACTCCTCGTCCTCCTCCTCGTCGTTGGCCTGTACGGAACCTTGTTAGGGGCAGCTCAACGGCAACAATGGCAGGTGGCAGGGTCACGTACGTTGTAGCTTGCCTTCTCATCTTCATAGCGTTGCTTGTCCGTCTTGGCCTTGGCCTCATACGGCTCGCGCTGCTTAGGATTGAGTGCCTTCCATCTCTCACCGAGGACCTTGCCGACTTGACCTGAATCGCGGGAGATGGTTAGCAGGGATTTCATAGCAGGCGATTTGGAGGTGATGGTACCGAAGCTGATGCCGGGATTCTCCTCCCTCACGTTGTCACGCTGCTCGTTGGCGAAGAACATGTAGGCAGACAGACCACGCTTGGGGGCATTGGGGTCTAGGAGATGGTCTCGTCAGCTCAGATTCAATGGAGGTAATCGAGGCAGCGAAAGAGCTCACCTTTCTTCTTCTTGCCTCCATCAGAGACGGCCTTAGCCTTGGTCTTGCGGGTTGCCTTCTCCTTAGGCATGATGATGGATCTGCCAGATATGCGCGTCAGTCCACGCGTAGATTACATAGATCGCTGGAAGCAGAGCCAATTGGCTGGAAGGACTAAGGTGTGGTTGCAGCAAGCAGTGATTGTATTGTTGCGCTCCAAACAAAACAGCCGACGAGGGAAGATAACCGTGAGGCAGCTAAGATGATACACACGTGGGAAGCTCACCTGATTTGAGTGTTGTAGTGGGTGTGATATGTGGTAGTTCTGGTGTTGTAGAGTCAGCTTCGTCGATGAAGGTGAAGAAGAACGACGACCATGGCAAAGCGTTCAGAGTGAGCGCCAGCGAAGGTCGCGACAGGATCAAAACAAGACCAAATCGCGCGATTTTGGTGTAGGAAAATTGTGGGGGAGAGAATGTGCAGTGATAAATAATGTATTAGTGATGGTACTTACTGAGATGCGCAGTACTCTTGAGTACTATGTATGAGGTACACGCAGAATTTGGGTGGGAGTTGTTTTTTGGTGAGAGAGTTGGGTGAGAGATTTTTGGTGAGGAATTTGTATGAGAGAATTCTTGGGGGGGGGGGAAGGGAGCGGAAGTGGGCACTCAAATAGTAGGGCGCAATTTTGGCTGAGGGGAAAATCACCACTAAGGTAAGTAACTGCCGCTACCGCAGTCTTGCCGGCAAAAGCAGGCGCAATGCAACAACACAACAACGCATTCCTGCCTCTACCTACCTACTCCTTCACTTGAAGCACAAAGCACAAAGCACAAAACACAGAGAAAAAGCTCCACTGTAAAACGAGACTACATGATTCTCTACAGGATAAACCCTCTGCGCTTCCCTTTGTGCAGTGTTTGGGCCGTGCAAGACGCTGGTGGTGCTGGTAGCAAGCAAGCTACGCTACAAGCCTTAGCTGCTACTTGCTTTGTTAGGCCGTCCAACTTCCACGCCTAGCCACAGACATATGTAGCGCCCAGGATTTGGCAAATTGGCTGAAATGTCCGCCTGCTTTGTCTCCAATAGATTGCTTGCTATCTGTACCCGTACCATTATTCCGGGTAACGCTGAGGGAAGCTGAAATCTAGGGGTCAGCCCTGGATCCTATCGGACTGGCGCTTTCTGTGCCTCTGTGCCTTGTGCCTATGTGCCACTGTCTCCTCGTGCCTTCTAAAGAAAGCGCTTTCGCACCCACGTCCTCCTGATTCACAAGGTTAAAGAGCGAACTTTGATAGGTAGTCGATTCTCTTGTGCTTGAAAATTACGCTGTGATCTTTGTGAGAGCCAGAGCGTTGGATGTCTTTCGTGCCAAAGACCATCGATGACGAAGAAACATCGACCAATAAAGCTCCGCGAAGCCTTGACCGGCATCCTCAGTCTGCTTCGTTCTCGTCGTCCAATACCAGATCTCGTAGAGTATCATCTCGCGCCCAATCCACCCCGCTCCCGGCTATGACTGCTGCAACGACACTCTTCATGATCCTCCATCTTTGCCTCGCTGTTGCAGCATCTATCCGCAGTCCATCAAGCTGTGCGCTGAACCTTGGATCCATTATAATTTCATCTCGTTGGGCTTGGACCTTCTCGGCGAGAACAAGGAGTGTCGCGGTCAAAGCTCGATTCTTCTCCATTGCGCGGATGTTGTCTGCTGACAGCATGGCAGCTTCCTTCAATAGCGTTTGGAGAGTGGAGGACAGATTGGTGTGTGCTATCTCAAGCGTGTCTCGTCGGTCGATCAAAGGATGTAGAGCTCTAGAATCCATAAGCTTATGCGTAGCATCATCGAGACCTCCAGTGAGATAGAGTACCTCTCCGTAGGCGTTGCATTGAGACCAGAGTGTACAGCTTTGAGTACTGGATCAACGATAAGGACATCTTCCACCACACTCTGCTTGAGTAAATATGTAGCTCTAGCCTCCAGACACTCTTTCTCGGCAATCGTCACCTGCGAATCCATTTCCTCATCCGTCAAAGGTTGCTGCACTGATAGAAGCGAATCAGCCGGTGCTCTTGGAACCTAGACAGATCTAGTCACTTAGAGGCACAGTAGTTTCAGCTTCGAGGAGGGCCTGTTCAAGTCTCAATTCGTTCAGCTGGTCCCATAGCTCCAGAATCTGGCCTTCGGTTTCGTAGAAGGGAATTGCATCGCCTGACCTGTGCGAGGCAAGGTCTGCGAACGCAATATCTGTAGAGGATGACATTGGCGCATCCTAATCCAGGCTGAAGTCCCAAGACTATCAGCTATCACTCCCATGTGACATTTCTAGAAGTATTTAAGAGCTGCGTGACAAGTGAATGTGAAAGCGGAACATGCCGGGGCGCCAAGGCTCAAGCTCGAAGGAGCTGAAAGGATTCCTCTACCAACCATAACCACACGGCTTGCAAAACCAGTATAGAAGGATAGGAGGGGAGGGGATGTCGCTGAATATCTACTTTGCTCATAGCGGAGCAGTATACCCGGCCGACCCACGGTCCTTTACATCGTGAGCTTCTTACACCCAGACAGCTGTGGATCTCCCAAAAATTGACTCCTGCATAGATTCGACAGTCTCCGGTCATGGATTTCTCAACAGACCGCTGTAGAACCTTCCCACCAGATACTGATGACAGCAAGAGGCAAGCAGGTCAAAATAGAGACCCTCATTGTTGAGGTACGTCCCAAATGCGTCACGGTGAAGAAGCGACAAGCTAATGTATCTATCAGCATGAGATATTCCTCTACGATCGAAGGATCTTAGCGTCTCATTCCACGGTCAGAACAAGCACACTCCTTCCCAACGATCGTCCCCCAGAAACCTATACCCCTGACGAGGCCCCCATCAGCCCACAACACGATGCTACCCTGGATGGATGGCGCAAGATATCCAAGCTTCGAAGAGCATGGGCAATAAGTTTGATGGAAGGTTCTCGTAATGTCGTGGAAGGTATACGAAGCCTGAACAGTGAGATGGCTATCGTCCGACGTGGGACTGCAATAGCCGTGGAGAATGTTAAGCAACATGTGGGACTCCTGCAGCCGAAGTATCAAGAGTCGAAGACATGGGCAGATCAGACATATGAAAATCAGACTTCTCTGCTCAACGATCTCGATCAGGGGCTGATGGTACTTGGATCCCTACCAGCATACGAAGAGCTGGGACACTGTCTGCACGGGGTGCAGGGCTCCATAGGAAACAAGCCTTCAGAAACAGTAAAATTTCCCCAGGTTCCCTTACAAGACTTCGTGAAAATTTCTGAGGTCGAGGCGGCTGCGACTACCGGGAAAGACTTTGCTCGAGGGTTTGCGAACCGCGTCGCTGATATGAGCGCTGCATTTGAAGGTGTTGTGAGAAGCTCCAGCAGCATGATTGAGGCTTTTCAGCAGAACACGGCCTTGTCACATAGCGATGGGGGTGGTCAAGCGAACAAATTGACGGACGAAGTAGAGGTTATCGCGAGGAAGATTAACAGCGACTACGAGCGTGTCCTAGGTTTACCGAACGCACCAAATTCAATAGTCAAAGCATCGAAAATTGGGCATTCGCACAAGACTAGCTTACTGCCGTCATTATTACAGACAAATGAAGAAATCAATCGAATTTTGGTGCAAACCATCGAACGAAAAGAGCAAGTCTCGAAAGCATCAGTGCAAACCCTGCAGGATATTGCAAAAGTCCAGTCATCGGTTGGGTCAGTACACCACAAATTGGCAAATCTGGATGTGGAGGCTGGAAGCGAACAAACCTTCGACTTGTTGAACTTTGTCACCAGGTTGCCTTCGCTGTATGGCTCGTTGCTGATCGAATGTGTCAGACGGCGGGAATGGAGCGAGAAGATGATCTCTGATTCGTCATCTCTGGTAGAAGAAATGGCTACCTACAAAGAGGAAGAGGCTAGACGTCGAAAGAAGTGGGTCAAAGACATGAACGGTGCTGTGGACCTCGGGTCTCTTGACGACATGGCATTAGGTATCGAAGTCAATGTTCAAGCGCAGAAGCAAAAATGGCCCAACGTCAGTAGAAGTGACATTACAGCTTACGTACAACGTCTGAGAGAGCTGGGCGACATGCATGGACACGTTAAGGAAGTTGAGGACGCTTTCAAGACCCTAGACACCCCTTCAAAACAGCAAGCTCGCAGAGCAAAGGCGTTCAAGAATGGTAGCGTTCACGAGGCGGCCTATGGCAGAACGTCTCTATTACTGCGTGGAGATGATGAGGTCATACAGGCCATGAGGAACGACAAATTAAAGGTCGAGGACAAGCTCAAGAGTGCAGATAGTAGGATTCGCAAACTTGAAGATCTTCTGCACCGGCAGAGTCCAAGACCTTCAAGTGCCTCTGGGTTCCCTCCTAGTAGTGGACCTACCTTCGAAAGATATACTACGTCACCTGTGATCAACCTTTCCTCGGCTTTGTCCAAAGCTCGAGAACCGGGGTCACGCCGATCATCCGTTTCTTCGCGAATATACCCCCTCAACAATGATCCAGAGGAGAAAAGCCTGGCCCAGAGAATAGTGACCCTTGAAGCGGAATTGGCAACCGAGAAGGCTCAATCTGCGGATCTGGAGATGAAGGCGGCAGCAAGATCGAACGCCGAGGATATGCTCAAGAGTCAGGTACGGGAAGCGATTTCCACAAAAGAAGACCTACTAGGTAATTTGGAAGCTCAGGAGAGAGAATTCTCGCACGAACGCCACCTCTTGGAAGATGAGAACAACAAGCTCAAAGTCAAACTCGAGGAAGTCGAGGACGAATTCGATCGTGTCCTCGATAGCCGCGAGCATGATGATAGGATACATACCCTGGAGGAGGAGCTCGAAAGGCTCAAAAACGAGACCGCCGGTGAAGTACAGAGGGCACTGGAGCAAACAGAAACTTTGCGAAATGCTCACGACATACGACGCGAGAGAGCCAGTAACTTGGAGCGTGAAGTGCAACAGCATAAGGAAGAGAATGCCGAGCTCGGAGCAAAGACCCAGCAAATGTCGCGGCGTCTCCAAAACCACGACCATGCTCAAGCAGATCACCGCAGAGCTCTTCGATCGGCACTCGTACATTCGTCACATGATGAGGAAGTTCCTGAAGATTTCACGGCGCTGGTCGAAATTGTTGAGACTGTCGCAGAGAAATCCGGGGCTCATCTCAGGGACATCAAGGACGCTCTTGAAGCACTGCGCGCGGACAATGCCTCGTTGGAGAGCCGTGCTAAGTCTCAAGGAGATGAGATATATGATCTCAGGGAGCGCTTGGGCAGCGAAGAGAGGGCCGTCTTCTCTTTACGTGAAGAGCTCAATACGCAGCAGACACAGAGCGTGACTTTGCAGTCTCAGCTTGACTTCGAGAGACACGAACATGAGGATCTGAAATCAAGATTTGCACTGGGAGAGACAGACTCGAATTCGCTTCGAGCCAAGCTGACAGATGGCGAACGTACTATTGAAGGCCTGTTTGGAAAAATAAAAGATCATGAGGGCAAGCATCAGACTCTCGAGGGTAAGCTCAAAGAGAAGGAAGCCAGCCTTCAAGCTGTACAAACGCGCCACGACAGCCTGTTTGAAGTTTGGAGCGCCCAAGCCTCACGAGCCGTTGATGTCTCTACTAAGCTACATAGGCAGAAGGATCTCCTGGAGAAGCTGCTTGAACAAGTGGGTCTTGCGGTCACAAGGGAAAGCGGGAACATGGTCATACAGAAGGCGCCACGAGCTGTTTCTGCAAGCACTATGCTGCACGATCCCTCAGTATCCATGAAACGCAGCTTGTCAGCCCCAATGCCTATAAAGAACGAGACAGAGCCTCTCATCAATCTCGAAATTCTTCAATGGGCCACAGCAGACGATTTAGAGACAACTGAACGTCTCTTTGGAGAATTTATAAAGGAGATCACAAGCTTCGATTTAGATCTCTTCAGTGGAGCCATCTATAAGCGAATTAAGGAAATCGAACACATCGCTCGAAAATGGCAGAAAGAAGCTCGTGCATACCGGGATAAGGCCCACCGCTCACATGGCGAAGCTCATGACCGGATCGCATTTCGAAACTTCAAGGAAGGTGACTTGGCTCTGTTCCTGCCAACCAGAGATCAGGCTACCAAGCCTTGGGCCGCCTTCAATGTGGGAGCTCCTCACTATTTCTTACGCGAACAAGACACCCACAACCTTGGCAAACGAGACTGGCTCATTGCCAGGATCTCCAAGGTGGAAGAGCGTGTTGTGGACTTGTCGAAGTCTATCAAAGGCCTGAAACCCGCCAACGACCAGGCATCTGTCCAGAGTGACGGCGGTCTTTCACACAACGACGAGAACCCATACGAACTTTCTGACGGTCTGAGATGGTACTTGATCGATGCGGCAGAGGAAAAGCCTGGTGCTCCGATCAATGTCGGACTCGGCAAAGCGACAGTAGCTTCAGCGAACGTGGATGCTAAAGGAAACATCCGGATGAAGAAGTCCTCAGATGACAATGGCGTGACAAAAACCTTGAATCGCAGTCTCGACAGTCGCCGCAGCAGTACGAATTCGAAGAAAGGACTGGTGACTATCACTGGCAATACCACTACAGGCCTTACAGGCCTAGATGGTGTTCTGGAACGCAGCGTCGACCCCGCTACCGCCGCCTCGCCCAACCTACTCCCGCCACAGGATCCCCATCGCTCCCGTTCGCCAGAAAGACCGCAGAGCAGCCAGACACCAGATTCTCCTGCTCCCGGCGGTCCCAGCACCGATCATGTAGGCACAACCAACGCTTCCGGCTGGGGTGACCGGTCCCTCCAGCTCTTCTCCGCGGGCTAACGGAAAGCGCAGGCAAGAGGCGTGGCGACTTCACCATCAAAGTCTTTGCGACCGACAAAATCCTCCCCTCGGAAGACCTCGCCCGAGAAGCCGAGGTCCAAGGCTTGGGACTCGTTGTGGTCGCTGGATTTGAACCTGGAGGGTGGAAAGGGGAAGAGGTAGCCGATGCGGGCTCGATAGGCCGCGCTGTACGGGGTTTTGGTGTACAATCGTCGGCGAGATATCTTTGCAGTGAGGCAGATATGACTTTAGATACCCGGGGCTGCGTCACCATTCGGACGATGATGGTGCTTCACAAGCTGATCTTCTACGGATCATGAGCCAAGTACCTCTCCATTCTTGACGCAAGTACCTCTCCATCTTCGACGCATCGGTAAGCTTGTGGTGTTGGGATCTTGAAAGCTTCCTACCTCACAACCCCTCTTCCGCTTTGATCCTTGATATCATCTCCCCCATCCCATCTCTACATATCACTTCCATCGCTCCATCGCTCCCTCCCTCCCTCCCTCCCTCCCTCCTCCACACCCACCCCCAACCAAAATCTCTCCCACCCGTCTCCCCCACACACACTCACACTCACACTCACACTCACACTCACACTCACACTCACACTCACACTCACACCCACACTCACACTCACACTCACACTCACACTCACACTCACACTCACACTCACACTCACACTCACACTCACACTCACACTCACACTCACTCACACTCACACCCACACCCACACCCACACCCACACCCACACCCACACCCACACCCACACCCACACTCACACCCACACCCACACTCAAAAACGTCCTTCCGACGCCAAAGCCCAAGTCCAACCCCTCCCACCACTCCTCCTCCCAGCCCTACAGCAACACACGATGCAGAACGCACGGTTTCGCTCATCGGCAGCATAGACGAAGCGCTCCGGATATCGTGGGTAGATAAGGAGAGGACGCTGGAGATGGAGATGGAGAATGGAGATGGAGAATGGGGCGGAGGCGATGGGGATGGAGATGGAGATGGAGATGGAGATGGAGATGGAGATGGGGATGTGTGAGGGGGTGCTGGATTAGCGCCCCCCCCCTCCCCGCGCCTTTTTTTCTTTTCTGGGGGTAGCGGATGGAGTGTCGAATTGGGCCGGGGGGGGAAATAGCCCCAGGATAGCGCAGCTTTGGGATTGAGCACGGTTTCACGTCCGTCGTTTTGTTTGTACGGGGTGAGGAAAGGGATGATGGGTTGGTCTGATGTTGAGCAGTGGGTTTAGAACATATCTTGATCTGCCTGCAGTTGGGAGATGGGAATGGCAATGGGAATGGCGTCGCTGTAGTGGGTGGGTGGGGGAAGCTGGGATGAAGAGGTGTCTGCACTTTGGTGTTGGGACGGTGCATGGTTTAGATCGATTGACGTTGATACGAGCCACTGTCGTGATTTTACTAGCCGAGGCATACATGCTTGAGGTCTTCTGTGAGCGTGGAGATTATGGTCGCGTAGACATGGAGATTTGGCCGCGGGGACGGCGTTGCTGTTGTTCGGATTCCGTTGTTGGAGGACGGGTCGGCTGGGTGTTGTGATGGAGAGGATGGTTGGTCCACGGGTACCGTACCGGGTCGTTGCCGTCCGGGGATGATCGATATGGGGGGGGGGAGCATGGCGGCAGCGGGTCTTTAGCTGGGAAGGCTGTAGTGAGAGCATCAGACGGCAGGTTTGCAACCCCCCTACTATTCCGTTCGAAGGCTGTATCTCCCAAACCCTGAACGCTCATGTACTAGTACGTAAATGAAAAGACGAATCATCGTGTTTTATTCCCTGCTGCAGAGGAGTCCTGTGACCCTTCCTCAAGAGTTCAGTCCTGCTATCAGCCGTCGACCGGTTCAGCAGGCAGTCAACTTCTTGGGCAGCTATTGCAACAATCCTGTTACTGTGCCGTCGGTGGAGAGGTCAACCCTCATCAGGTCCGCAATCTGAATACGCAAGACCCGGTTACGATGTCTTGTTACCTGCCTGATGGGCTCTCGGCGAAGGAAGATGCTCGTGAGATGGCATCTTAAGCATCAAATTATCCAAACCCCAAATGCCCACCACGGCGTCTTTTAACACACGAATTTTCGATTTCAGGCTGTCTCTTTGGCGGTTTTGAGAGAGACTATCCCCATACTAAAGCACGCAGTAAAGTATTATTAATCCAATGGGACTAAAGTCCTTTAGTGATTATCAAGACAGCATTTTGTGACGTCTTCAGCTTCTCACGTGATGCGGAGCTAGGAGTTCGGAACTTTGTCAACTCCGAAGGGGATATATGAATCCCATCTCTACCTTATGATTTGACATCAGCTCATGCACTGATAGTAACTCTACAATTCCAAGTCTGTCTGTACTGCACTCGCTCACACTCAACCCTGCTTTCTCCATTTCATCTTCCCAAGTCAGCTCTCCGATCGGAAAGACGAAACCCCAAGCAACCTCCCCCTTCACTCATCATGTCCTCCACCACCTCAACCCACCACCTCGCCGCCATCCTCCCCACGAAAGCCGCCGGAGCCTTCCAAGTCAAAGACCGCCCCACCCCGACCCCAGGTCCCCACGACCTCCTCATCGAAGTCAAATCCATCGCGCTCAACCCAATCGACTACTACCAACGCGACAAAGGCTTCCCACCCCTGGACCACTACCCCACGGTCCTGGGCTCCGACATCGCGGGCACCGTCCTCTCCGCCGGCGCCTCCGTGCCGTCCGACGCGCCCGAACCGGGCGCCCGCGTCGCCGCCTTCGCCCCGTGTTTCTTCACAAAGGGCCTCCCGGACTACGGCGCCTTTCAGACGCGCGTGCTGGTCCCCGCGGCGAACGTGGTTCCGCTGCCGGCGAGGATCGGCTTCAACGAGGCGAGTTTGCTCCCCATGGGCGTCGTGACGGCGTGGTCGGGCTGGTACTCTATCGGGGTGCCGCGTGATACGGCGTACTCGGCCGAGGATAGGAAGGGGATGCTGATCTGGGGTGGTGCGAGCAGTATTGGCAGTGCGGCGGTGCAGGTTGCGAAGTCCATGGGGTTCAGTGTTTATGTTACCGCGAGCGAGAAGCATCATGAGTATCTGAAAGGTTTGGGAGCGAGCAAGGTTTTTGACTATAGGAGCGAAAATGTAGTGGAGAATATCGTCAAGGCGGCCAAAGCGGACGGGGTCACGATCCAGTCGGGGTTCGATGCCGCCGGTCAGGTGAAGTCGTGTTTGGACATCTTGAAGGAGTTGAAGGGGGAGGGGACGGCGAAGCTGGCGACGGCGGTTCCTCCGTCGGAGGACACGCCCAAGGTAGAGGGTGTGGAGGTGAAGTTCGTCGCGGCTCCGGGGGATGAGAAGGAGAGGACGGAGCACTTCCACTTTGTACTTGGGGTTTGGTTGAAGGAAAAATTGGAGAAGGGGGAGTTTGTGCCGAGTCCGAAGGTCCAGGTGGTTGGGGGAGGCTTGGAGGGGATCGACAAGGGGTTGGATGAGCTGAAGAAGGGAGTCAGCGGGGTGAAGCTTGTGCTTGAGGTTTGAATGGGCCACGCCTGTGGACACGTTGGGAGCTATGATTTGTTTAGCATCAATGACTGTCTTCAAATGCAGCCACCTCAGAAGGACAGAATAACAAAAGATGACGCAAACAAGTTGAACGCTCATCACGTCAATTCAACCGCTTCTGTCTGAAAGATGCTAGCGACATCACAACTAGCGGACTGCACACCACGTATCGATAGAGTCGATCCCGCCATCTGCATCATCGGTAACGGTAAGACGATGATCTCGTCGAGAATAGCTTTTTCCTAGTATCGATTAACGCAGGATGTGCCTCTCTGCTCCTTTACTTGCCAGTCTACACCATCGCCTCCTCCATCTTCTTCCTCATCCTGGCGCGAGCCCCGAATTTTGGCGGTCCTCACGCATACATATCGGACACCACCCGCCGAGCCTGATGTCAGCCACGCGCCGCTGCTTGCTTGCATTTGTCGTACTGGCTCCTATCGTGAACCGGGTTTTGAGATATGCCCCATTCAGCTGGTCTTTCCGCCGGTCTGTGGTCGCGGCTACAGTGTGCGGTCAGCACATTCCTAATGCTACCGATGTCATACTCTGTCCAAGGGGGTTGCATCGTTCGCACTGTTATCAGGGTTCTGATGCAGAAGAGTTCAACCCTGATCGCTGGCCTCGGGACTCGAGCGGAAGAGAAGGCGCCCGAGATACGTACCGCCTTCCGACGTTTAGAGCGGGACTACATAGCGGAACGGTTCGCAAAAATGAGATCTCCACTCTGAGGGGTAGAAATTTTCGGCGGAAACCTGCGGAGGGGTTAGGTACTCCACCACTAGCTCACCAATTGACCCTGACGCATGTTGGGGGATTTCGGGTCCGCATGGCTCAGCTGGAAGGGTGGTAGGCGCGGTTTTGGGTGGGATGACTGGTTTTGATGGAATGTGAGAGTTGAGGAGAAAGCGTATGGAGAATCGATGTTAGGGAGATGGTGTTTGGGGCAGGACGCTCCAGAAGAGTGAAGGAAGGAACCCGGCGAATGTTGCGGCTGCAGTCTTCAATAGCGTAAAAAGAGGCGTACGGTGGTGTGTGTGTGTGTGTGTGTAATTCCTACATCGGAGGGCCATGCCTCTGTTCGTACCCCTTCCCATTGAAAGGCGTAGCCCAGAGTGTAACCGTTTTTACCCACTCGGCCTTACGGCCATGTCCGGTATTCGTATCTCATTTGAGGTATGGCAGATAATCGTGGTCTTGTAGAACCACGGCTATGTATATTATGTTGGGAATTTTAAAGCCTTCATTGTAATCAGATATTATTACACTCTACAATGTACCTTAAAGCTTTTTTCTTATTTCTCCGGGCCGAGCTCTAGTCTCTCTGATCTATGTATTCTTAGATATCTAGTATTTTATTGTATATCGTCACGTAAGAGAGAGAATAGTGATATTTGTTAAATCGAAGTCGAGAGCTCGCTTTGATTCTCGTAGGGATATGAGATTTAATCGAGGTCTATTCGCACGTCGATAGTTAGCTGAGAGGTATATAATTATTACTTATTACTCGCTGACTTTGTTATTAAGAGGGTATTTTTTAAGTATATTAGATTTAGCTCTCTTATCTGGTCTCTTTTTTGTAAAAAACCTTTATATAATTCTTATAAACGAGCCGACTTATCTATAGCCGAAGTCGGGTATTTATAATATTTAGAGAAGAGTTATCGATTAGCGAGGAAGGAAGATATTATTCGACCGAGAGAGGTAGGGCTCGTCGTTATATCGATAATATCGAATTCTTCGAGAGAGACGCGTTAACCCTCGATCTAACGCGTCTTATTATTCGATTTTCGCTTATACGTAGTTAATCGTTATCGTAATTAAAGAATTCGATCGTATATCTATATATAAATATACGCTTCTTTAAGATCTCTTAGCTCCTCTAACGTGTCGGATCGTAAATTTACGCCTATTACAGCTAACGAGTCGGGATCCAATTAACGCGTAGCAGCTACTAAACAGGTACAGAGCAGACTTCCGAAGGCATAGGAATCTTTGTTAGAGGGTTCGTAGCCGGCACTACGTATAGGTGGATCTCGTTGCTAGCCGGCGTACGGTGGTAGTTGAATATACTTATGGATAGACTGCTGTACAGATTTGAATACGAAGGGATAGTTGTATAGACTGAAGTCGAATAAGCCTGCAACACGTATGGAACTTTTACGCTTGAGAATACCGAGAGAAAAACTTGCAAGGGGAAAAAGTGGCAATGCTGACAGGGAGGGAAGCTGAGTGCCAAGCCCCGGGGGACGAACCAACCCCAGATCTTGCCAAGATCAATAAACCTCGCCAAAATTCACTCTGGTGGACGAGCTTGAGCATGCAAGTATTTAGGAGGCATAGCTCCAGAATTCTACAACATGTGGTTTTCGTAAGAGCCTGCATCCTTAACGTGGTCGAGACTCGAAGCCCTCGGAGGAAAGTGTAGAGAAGGTGAGATCGGACCAGAAACGGTCTTCCCACGCAGCCCCCTCGCCATCCAATCGTCTCTGTGCACTGACTGATAGGCCGCGGGACGTCGGCTTGAAGGATATGGGGCCGAAAACCCTCTGCAGGACGAAAAGAAAAGGCTTGGCAAGCACCCAAGGCTGCCGAATCTCACTTCGATCATTCTCTCTACCGCAACTTTCTTTCTGTCGGCCGTGTGTAAGGGTTTTGACGATGGCTGTCCGAACCTTCCTACCCAGATTCCTTCAGCAAAATTTGTTGGTGTGGGTCGTGGAGAGGATCCGAGGTGAATGTCGGACGGCCGGCTGGCTGCATCGACTTTGTAGTCGTCTTCACTCATTGGAGGAAACGAAGCACGTGTCTGAGTGGCTTGGGATTGGTTTGTAATCAATTAGGACTTTGCACTCGCTGAAGGAGAAAGAGGAGAGTAGATAGGAAATACGAATAGGGTCGCGCAACCATCTCGGTGGATCAGCCCTACTCGTATAGCCAGGGTACGAAGAGGCTTGCACTGAGAGTGTCTGCGTTGCCATCTAGCGGCGGAGAAACGAAGTAGTATTAGGGCTTACCGTAATCTATGGTATCTTATCATTGTCTGACGCTTGGCGTGATGTGATTGGCTGACTAATGCGACGAACGGTACTCTATCCTCTGGTGTACTTTGACCACTCTCTGACTTTTTGAAACATTCAAACAAACAATTCACAGCATCCTTACTTCAATGCCCAAAGATCTTTCGTGTCGCCGCCGAACGTTGATTCATAGTGCAAAGTGCTTGCCAATTGACTATCGACGATTTCAATCAAACTCCAAGAAATCAACGACTTCCACCGCTTGTTGGAAACCTACTTCTCAGCGGACCTGCCAGCACTTGACGAAAGCCATGCTATAGACTCCGCCAAAAGCTCTGCTGCACCTATCAGATTCAAACACCTCGTCTGCTCGGCTCTCTATGTCGTGGTTCTCCATCCTCCCCGCCAATCTGACCGTCATCGAAACATGGATCATCCGCTTCTTCGTAAGCACACCCGACTGCCCCCCGTCCGGCCATGACATCCTCGCTGACAACCACCCTCACACACAGCTCCTCCTCGGCATCATGACCATCGGCCCCTGGGCCCTCTTCCTCATCTACGACGTGCTCCTCTACATCATCCGCGCCGTCGCCTACGAAATCCCCTACTTCGGCGGCCGGGCTCGCGGTAGAGGACGGCCTCGCGCGCCGAGCTTGAAAGAAAGACCGAATGGTAGGAGGAGGACGTTTAGCATCAGTGGGCCTTCGAGCGGGTTCGTTGTGGGGGATGAGAATGACAAGGCGGGGTTGAAGGGGAGGGGGTTGGATGGTGGTGTGCGTGATGAGGCGGCCGCTAATTCGGAGGATGATGAGACGGTGGATATTACTGCCGAAGGTGCATATGAAATTGAATGGGATTGTTGAGATATGTGGCTGACTGATACAGAGAGTCACATGATCCGCTCGGCGGATCTCTGGGATGCTAGGACGGACAGCCGGTTCGTGGCGTGGAATGACACGTCGAAGAAAAAGCCCTGAATGGTGTGTCCGTCCGGCATGTTGCTTTTACCCCCTCAGCTGATCCAGTACTCCTTCCAGATATCGCAGGTGTTGTTTGACAGGTGTCCGCAAAATCACGACTGAATAGAGCAGGGGTAGGATATTCGAGGCCTTGACCGACCGCAAGCGTTCAATCGAGCTGCCATTTCCCACTAAATCCTTACGCCTACGTGGCAGCCAGCCCAGCCTTAACAACGTCTCTTGCGATTAGGTGCTTCCCTCGGCCGAAGATGGGGTACCGAAAAGCACAGGCGAGATATCACCAGACCGTTGAGAGACATGGAGAAAGCTCTCCAAGCGTTGAGAACACTGGATCTATTTAACCTTTGGTCAAGGCGCTGCTTAGAGCAATCTCGAGCAATCAAAAGCATAAAAAATAATGATATCCTGAGATCACTCTCGGCTCTTACTCGCCAGCATTGAAGGACCAAAGCCACTGGCTCCGACCACCAGTGTCTCTAGCCCGCACTACCTCCTAAATGACTGAAGCTTGGAAAGGTTCTCTGATCTCCAGACACGTGAAGACTCGGGTTCTGCCTCGAGCAATCAAAAGAACTAGAAACAACGTTATCCTGAGGTCCCTCTCCGCTCTCTCTCGCTAGCGTTGAAGGAGTAGGGCAAGCCCCTGGCTCAGACTACCAGAGTCTCCAGTCCGCACTTCCGCTCGGCGCCATTGCCATCATCATCCAACTGAATGTCTCGGTATTGAAACCACAATACTCCTTGTCCTGCTCCTCCAAGCACTGTGACACCGGCCTGTACACTAGTACGATAGCTCGCTGCATACATGCGTTCGGTTCCTGCTACATATTGACAGCGCGGGTTCGAATGCTTCTACATCCCCCAATGTCCACCACTTCGTCATGTACCTCATCTCACCATCGCAGCCAATGGTCCCGTTGCATTCTAGATTCTGTACAGCTACACTCACGGTACCAATCCCCCCATCCCCTCCGGTCTTCCTTCGACTTCTTCTCTCTCGGGACCAGGCAGCTAGACCCTCCTGCAGAATAGGAGACGGGCGTCGATGGGATATCGAAGGAGAACGAAAGAGCCGACTCAAGCGCATAGGAGCCATCGGGAAGCTCCACATCGTCGGATGGCGGGACTATCTCTAACGCTGTGGATAGCGTAATTTGGCTCGGGTGGTCTGGCAGAAAGAAGCATTTCCTTCCGTCTCCTGAAGTAATACTTCAGTGTCTGCAATCGCCCTTCGACAGTTCTGTACAGCCCACCCGTACATTCGCTCCGCGTCGGACAAAGCCTCAACGTCGTCGGCATCAGGCCCTCTCCGGGAACCGACGAAGCGGGCTTGGGTTTGCCCTATTTGATCGGAACGCGAGATCGACACATGTGGGCTCCGGGGCTTTGAATGGAAGGCGCGCTCGAAGACTTGCGGTCCCTGCGGATGGTCGATCGTGCTTCCGA
The DNA here is from genome assembly GCF_014066315.1 of Letharia lupina. Classification (NCBI taxonomy): domain Eukaryota; kingdom Fungi; phylum Ascomycota; class Lecanoromycetes; order Lecanorales; family Parmeliaceae; genus Letharia; species Letharia lupina. The sequence goes on from NW_023502976.1 coordinate 2,114,685, forward strand.
GACGACCCTTTTTCCGCCCCCGTCTGCTCTCGCAGGGATGGGGTTTTTGTGTGAGATTCGATGCTAGCACGCGGACGAGCTTGGGGCCTGTCTGCGGAACGGAATGCGATGGTGGGAGTGGGGCACTGGTGCCGGCAGTGAGGCAGCGTTCAATTGGGTGAATTGAAAAGTTGTCGATGATGGATTTCATCGTAACTTGGGCTGATTACCAGTCCGCTGTTCAGGTATCAGATGAGGAGTTCCTATCTTGTAACAGGCTTCCCTATACCCGAGATTCTCTGAGCAGGCGTATCGGTCCATGTCGGCTTCGGTGCTCGAACCGAGTGCGGACAGGAGACCGGGCGTTCTCGCCTTCTTTTATAACGCCGACGTCGTCCACGGCGCTAGCGTCCTCTGTGTCGCCGAGATATCTCCTCCGCTCGCGGGCCATCTCTGCTTCGGGGCGCCTTTTTTCTCACTTGCCGAATCGTCCTCGGTGAAGCGGTGATTGTGTTGTAGGTGATCGGGTGGCCGGTCTTGTACGGCGTCAAGATCTCATCGAGGTTTTGTATCGTGTCCTTGAGCTTTCGATCTATGGGAGTGGTCAAGGAGGGCTTCGGTGGTCGGTTCGGTCGGCCGAGTGGGAGTTTTAGGAGATCTAGAGAGGATCGCGCAGCTTGCGAGACGGGTTTCAAGTGTTGCCGAGCTGGTTGCAACTGAGGCTGCGATTTGTGACCGAAGAGATTGCCAACAGTGAGGGGGCTGAACGTTCCTGGCATTTCCCAACCTCTGGTGATATCCCTGATTACGTCAATAAAGTCTGCTCTTGATACTACCATTATGTTCGTCGCTGGATCGGCAGAGCTGGTGTTTCCTCCCACGATACGACGTCGCTGTCCTCGAAGCACGCATTCGGATTCCGAATCAGAGCCCGAAGTCACATGGTGTAAGATTAGCCGTGTGACTCGCCGAAGCAGTTGTGCCCGTCAACACCGTCGGGCGCGGCCTTGAAGATCGTTTGGAACGCCGGACTGATCTGCAATAGGAACAGTCGCTGTTGATCCCAGCCGTCTCGATCGGGGCCGAGTCGGACTAACGTGCCACGACCGTCGTTGATCTTCCCTTCCATGTCTCCGATGAGCATCGGCAGCTCGGCCCGGATCCGATCGGAGAGGATCTTGCCGAGCCTTTTCCCGCAATGCGTGGATACCAACGGCGAGCGTCCCTTGCGAGATGTCGCCGTGGCCCTCGATTGAGGAGTCGTCGCTCGGAATCGTAACGAGCTCTCCCTCAAGCCTGAAATTTTTGTTACTCATTCAGTACCGACCTGGAACAGAACATCTACCTTCCTTGCCCTTCCCTTCGGTTTACTTTTAGCGAGCGTCAGGGTCCCTTTCGCTACGATTTCGCTACGCCTCGAGGGGAACAGAAGTATGCGTACGTGCGTGCGTGTGTAGGTAGATGGTTCGTTCGTTGGGTGTGAATACGCTGTATATGTAGATATGTAGGCATGACGGACGGGGGAGATTAACGACCCTGGTCCGGGAATAGGGTAGGTATGAGATGGGCGATGGGCTACGGGAATTTGGAATGGCCGGGAAGCGGGGTGGGGGCTCAGTGGGAGGGAGGAGAGGAGATGGTGTGCACGGGCAGCGGCGCGGGTGCAGGTGCGGTTATGATTGGTGGGATCGTTGTGAGCTGTTGGATTCGATCGATGGGTGGTTGGCATGAGGATTGGAGCATCACTGCCACCCCTTGTTATTTGGTTGGCTTGAGTAGGTCATGGTTTGCACTTTTTCTCTGTTTGCGTTCGGTTGGATTCAAAATTTCCTATACCGTACTAGATATGATAGAATACAAATGTTAATATCCCATACCTTATCAGAGTATGGTATGACAGATCAATATCCCATACTATACCATATCTTTCCGGCCAGTAAATTTATAAGATCAAATTTTAGAATTTTTCCATTTTTGAAAAGCGTACTCGTACTATCCAGAAGTGAGCTACCTCGCTTAATAGCGCCGGGAGAGTTGACCAATCAAACTACGATTTTCGTGGTGAACTAAGTAGTTTGATTGGTCAACTCTCCCGGCGCTATTAAGCGAGGTAGCTCACTTCTGGATAGTACGAGTAAGCTGCGGGCTATATTTTAAAAAAAAAATTAACAGATTTCAATAGAAAATTATAAAGTTATTAGATGATTAAAAGTAGCGAAAGAATATTTTAATAATTACGAACGTTAATTTATTTACCCGCGATATCTAGTTAAAAAGCGTAAATCTATTAAATTTATAATTAGCTATATATATAAATTTAAGATTTTCTAGCTTAGTCTTATCTTATTCTTTTATATATAAATTAGTATATATAATAGAATAAGATAGGGCTGAGCTTGAAAACCTTGAATTTGTATGTGCAGCCAATCATAAATTCAGGGTCACTACGCTCTTTGGTTAGACCGGCTGAGTCATCGCGGGTAAATAAACTAGCGTCCGCAACCATCAAAAAAATGTAGTCGGACAGCCCTGATTAAAAAATAGGTATACATTATTTGATTTTAGAATAACTTTTTTATTTTCTATTAAAATTTTGCGATTTTTTTTTAAATTATAAAACGAAATGTGGGCTTTTGAAGAGAAAAAGAATTCTTAAATTTAGTCTTATAATTATTAAAGCGCAAGGAATTCAAATATCGCTCACCAAAGATCGCTCACCAAAGATCGCTCACCTACTTACTCGATAGCCCTGATCAAAAAAATGATTATGAATTTAATTCATAGGCCTTTACTCGTATATACTAATAATAATAATATTATTATTATTAAAAAAGAACTTATTTAAAAGAGAGCTTTATATAAGTTTTATAAATTAATATCTAAACTAGTTTAATTAAATTTAAAAAATTATATAATATATTTCTAAAGTCTTAATAATAGCTTTTTATAATAATTCTATAGTAATTATAAAAATAATATATATACTTTATATAAAAGTCAAGAAATATACTTGGAAGGAATCGCGAAACGAAGTCCTATAACTTTTTTGTAACCATCAAATGTCGGCAACGCCGTTACCATACCGCGTTCCGCTCCGTCCTTGCGCCCCCAACGCCCAAACCCTTGACACCGTCCTTGATCCTGCTACCCCTTTCCCATAAAACCCTCTGATATCTTATCTACCAACCCTCATCTAATTTCTCCAATCCTGGTGCTTGATCCATCCGGCACGCTTTGGCCGACTTATGCATGTTCATACTCCCTCGTCCGTCAACATCCAATTACCAAGGCCTCTTCGCAACCCTGGAACGCCTGCCGTTTACATCGGCTAGGTACTCCAACGCCTAGTCGGCAGCGCTCGCGGTGCTCTTCTGTGCCTTTTGAAGCCCACTATTCCGATGATGATCGCGACAATGACACCGACGCCGGGCAAGACCACACCGATGGCGATGGTCGAAGGACCGCTCAGTCCGCCATCGTTACCGCTTCCTTTTTGACCTTGTGAGGATGAGGGTGAGGGTGGAAAAGTGGTGGAGGAAGATTGGGTAGGACGGGGTATACCCGTTGCAGGATTTGGCTGCGAGGTTGGAGCCTGCGATTCCGGTACGAAGGATGTAGATGGTATGTCCGTTGCAAGAGTTTGCTGCGAGGACGAAGTCGGAGGTACGGGTACAGAGGATGTAGATGGTGAAGTGGTGGAGGGCACAGAGGTTCCCCAGCTCGTGATGTAGCCGGTATCGCTTGTGCCGTTGAGCTGAGGACAGTCCACACTGAAGGTGCTAATGCTTCTGCTCGTACAACTTTCCAGAGGTACCAGTGTAGCGTTGCTGTTGCAGTAATCCGTATAGATCGTGACTGAAAGGAATCATAATCAGTACATTCCGTCTTGGTTGGAAGCAGCTTCAAAGAAGCGAGCGTGGTAGATACCGGAGCAGCCATTGTCAATGGTGCTCGAACTGGCGCTATTGATGAATGTGGGAAATTGCCCACAATGGCCATTTGCCAGATCGGTGTGTGTGTACACCGTGGCGTAAAGCGTCTTGCAGGAGGAATCGGTGTAAAAGCGGACGGATGTTGTGGCGGAGACGGGGATGATATTGTGTAGGTGCAACAATATTAAAGCAACAGGTAAATAACGCCCTGCCATGGCTCTAAGCTCAGGATCAAAAAGACCGGAAGTTGGCAAGGGGTCAACAAAGGCAAATGCAATGGGTGTGTCCTCAGCTGAGATTGCATTTTCAGCTGAGGTCACATTGGAGCGTGTCAGACAAGACTGCGGCGTCAGCAAGGCTGGATCGGTACCCGGTTTTATGTATAAATTCATTGGGACCGACAGCCCCTTTCCTGCAAAACTTGAAGGATTACGCGCGCCGGTACCCAATCAGCTGGATATGGTAAGCCGGGCTGTCCTCCTGCATAATCAATATGCTAGATAACGCATCTGGCTGCCACTCTCGCCAGCAGCCTTATCGCTAATGGAATCCAAGATTGAGTTCTCGTCGGATGATAAACGGATTAATACGACGGTCTTCAAAGGCTTCATAGACTTCTCAGCTTCACTCGAGCCTTTTTATAAGTACTTCTGTAAGATGTTGTTCCGAGGTCTTCTCTAACCTTATCGCTGGGCCATCATAAACACGTCTGCCATGCACCTAAAAATGACTCAACGCAAAAACAGCCATGGCTCCATAGATTGCAACACTCCAATTAAATCTCGGCAGCGACAGTCATATATAGCGGCCATAATGTAAAAACTATGCCAAGCTGAGGTAGAGTATAGCAACGACACTAAGCGGAGCTCCCCACCTTCCAAGCTCCACCGACGGGCTTCGGAGAGCTTCGCCTCCCCAACGTTTGAGTATGACGTAGGAATTGTATGTGATGTAGGAGGAGAGGAAGGCTGCCACGGTGAAAGAAAAACTGGCGTTGAAGGCGACTGAGCCGCCGATGTTCAAGAGGGAGAGTAGGCAGGTTAAGACGAAAGAGACGGAGATGGCGTTGAGGAGGATGTCCCAGCCTGGTTTGACCCTTGGCATGAGCAAGACTGCCCACATCATTCCTAGGGGAAGCACCGGCGAGGCATCTCTGATCTCTTCCGCTCCCATGGAGTCAGCAGCCACAGTTTGCTACGCCTTGGCTCTGAAGCCTTACACATATGCATGGCCGAATTAGGTTCAGTCAGTGAGTACACTAGACCAGTGATTTCAATCAGACAAGAGAGCCCCAAGCAGGGCCAGCCACCATTGTTTTGGAACTCGGTGAATACGAGTCTTCCAGGTATCTTCTTGGGAGCAAGGACCCAGAGTGGGATGAGGATGGCAAAGAAGCCACAAACGTGGATGACCACCATCAATCCCTCAATCAAGGGCAATCTCTTCGCGAAAAAGGTGTTGAATGAGATGGCAACGATGGCAACTGCAATGATGAGGAGTCCCGTGCCATCTCTCGAAGACGTAGCTAGGGTCGTTGAGGATCATTATGCCCGGCATTTGGACCGCGACGAGGTATCCGCCACGGGCGATACTGACTTGCCATCCGAGCACACAAAGCCAGCCTAACACGCAATTTTGTGAGAGATGTCCAGCATTTCAGGCCTCGTCTGGGCTCTACTTACCAATTATGAAGCTCAGGATCCTTTGAGCACTTGAAGGCACGAATGTAGAAACCCAATGGTATTGCCCACCCGATGTCGGAGCCATACAAAGTGTCAGCAATGGACCACGACAATGGTCTGGAGAGATCCTACACAAAGGCCAACACCGCCATCGACAACACAGCGGTTCCGAAGCCGAGCACTGAGACGACATGCATCCAGACTGAGCCGGCAAGACCGCCGTTCATCAGTCCATATGAGCTGGCCCTGCACTAAAACATCAATCGTGAGTCAACCGGTTTTCCATTCCAACAGCGATATACAGTAAAACCGCTTCCCATGTGCACATGAGAACTGCCGTGCATCCTAGAATCGAAATGTATCGAAAATTACGCTCTTTCACTTTAGCAATCATCTGACACCTAGCAAACCTACTCAAGAGCATTTTCTCACGCGTAATCCCTGCTTCTTGCCCACTCTATGCATGTCATATCAGTCTGCAGCGGTGCCATCCTTGCTAAGCACAGTATCTTTGTGGGAATAGATATTCACTGCGAACTGTTCACCAGGGCTAGGACCATTCTTTTTGCACATACTAGCCGAGGTGAGAATCAAATGCTTAGGTTATCAAGTTATGAAGTGAATCAGAATCTGACATGAGAAGAATGTGTCTAGGAATGAGGGAAGTGAAACATACAAAAGGCCTGCCAGTTCGAGCATTCGAACGAAAAAGCATCCATAACATATGAACGCAACTGCTAAAGACGCACGAGCGTTGGCCGCAGAAACGACCAGATTTTCAGGGAGAGGCTTGCGAGACAAATTCACCTGCCTTGTTCTGACTGCCATGGCATATGTAAGCATGCCTCACGCCTCATGCCCACCTAGGACGACCAGCTGGGGGAGGGTGTATCGAAATCTACCACGCCGTCTGGCTCGCTGGATAGCTTGCTCGAAGATACCCCCTATTCTGCACCAGATTTCGACCTGCACTCCGGACATACTATCCAGCCGGCGTGAAAATGATATATACAGAGAAGTTCTTCACATTACCAAGTTTGATGCATCTGGGCAGAGGTGACTTGAATCGTGTCATCTTCACACTTTACTTGGACACAGATTGAGTGACCGGGCAGGCGGATACAACGTATTGTCAGAGAAGAAGAAGAAGTTTTTTCTCTGGGCTGTGAAACGCCATCTCTAGCTGTTCACATTAGCCCAGTAGCATGATTCAGAACCGACTTCTCAATCAAACGTAATTGCGGATGCATTTAGAACATCTGTACTTTCTGAAAAGAAGAATTGTATGAGATGAGATCAAATCCAGCTGGAAAATTTTGTAGACCTTTTCACCCGAGCTACCCGGCGCAAGAACAACCACAACGTCAACGACAACCACTCACCACCACCCTCATTCATCCTCACAACACCATCCCATTCTCACCTTTCAACCATGACATCTAACCCCAACCTCTACGGCCTCCCCCGCCCCCGAACCTCCAAACCCACCAAACCCACACCCTCCTCCAACGCCGCCTTCACCTCAGCCCTCTCCTCCCTCCTCGCCCTCCCCTCCCCCTCCACCACCACTACCCCCGGCCGCGCCCGCCCTTCCAGATCCAAACCCGACATCTTCACCGCCCACAACAAAGGCGCCAAAAAGCGCGCCCTGGCCGACATCTCCGGCCCGCAATCCCACGCCCGGACCAGCGACGCCGTCGACGCCGCCACGCTGCACCGTTCGAAGCGGAAAATGGAGGACAAGGCCAGACTGTACGCGAGCATGAAGCGCGGCGACTACGTCCCCCCGGCCGACGGCGGCACGAACAAGGAGGAAAACGCGCTCGTGGATTTCGATCGCAAGTGGGCCGAGGCGGACGAGGCGGGCGAGGCGGGGAGATACGAGACGGAATCCGACGATGGCGGGGACAGCGTCGACGACGGGGGGGAGGGGGAGGAGAGGGTGGAATACGAAGACGAATTCGGCCGTCTCCGGCACGGCACGCGAGCCTCGGCGTCGCGGGAGCTCCGCCGCCGCGACGCCGCCGCGCACGCGGAGGAAGAGCTGGGCCGCATGCGGGCGCGGCCGGCGCGGCCGGAGGGCCTGATCGTCGGCGACACGATCCAGGCGGCGGCGTTCAACCCGGCGGCGGCGGGCATGGAGGCGCTGGCGCGGAAGCGGGACCGCAGCCTCACGCCGCCGGAGGAGGTGCACTATGATGCCGGGAGCGAGGTGAGGAGTAAGGGGGTGGGGTTTTATCGGTTCAGTAAGGACGGGGAGGGGAGGCGGAGGGAGATGGATGCGTTGGGCAGGGAGAGGGAGGAGACGGAGAGGGGGAGGAGGGAGGGGGTGGAGAGGAGGGAGAGGAGGAGGGGGGAGGTGGAGGAGAGGAAGAGGGTGATTGCGAAGAAGAGGGGGGAGAGGCTGGCGGAGAGGTTTTTGAATGGGTTGGATGTGCCGTAGAGGGAGGAGGTTGGAGCTTACGGGGTTCTTGTGCGGTAGGGGTAGATGAGGTCCACTGAATTACTTGAGTATGAGAGGTTCAAATCTCTATCTACATATTACCCTTCCCATTCTTAATTGCCGTCGGGGACAGGCTTTGTGTCCAACTTTCCTCCCGTAGGACTGTTCGGGCCCACTGAAAACGAAATCCGTCGAGCGTTCACCTTGGAGCGCGCCTCCATGAGCGCTTTCGCCAGCTCCTCCTCATGCCTAGCCTTCCCCAACATCCCTTGAATCCACACGCGAGCGGTCGGAAAGAGTGCGCTGCCTCGGTGGAGGACCACGGTTTCACCGCGCGAGTTGATATTGAGAAGACTCGGGAAGAGACAAAGCGGGTCGAGACCCGTGGTGTCAATCTTTCCATCGGGCGGCATCGAGAGCTCCTCCAAACCGCACATGTCCTCCGCTTGCCATTTGTTCTCGTCGCTGGAATCGGGCTGCTTGAGGACGACAAGTCTGGCCTCGTCCTTCCGAGCGCTTTCCCATAGCGTGACCGACTTTGAGGCAATGCTGATCAAAGCCTCCTTGAGGTCTGCCGACTCAGATGGTGTAGTCAACGGTCGGAGGATCTCGAGCACTCGTTGCACCGTGGACTTTACTTGACTTGATTCGGTGATGGGTCCGCCACCAAGAGCGTCGATACCGCGTAGGGTCAAGACTCTCCATACACTCTCACTTCGTCCACCCGCGGCGGAGAGTGACTCGGACACTGCTTCCAAGAACTGGCTCACTCCTTGATGGTTCGGTAGGCGATCTGGCGGAAAGAATGGCTGCCATATGAAATCGCACAGGCAGATGGAGATGATATGTTGAACATTTCTCAACCTGAGGAACTCCGAAATTGGTGTCCGCCAGATCGGCGTTGGGCCAAAGACGGGACTCAACTTGCATAACTCTGAATGAACAGCGTCGGGGTACTGTATCCCGTTCCGTGTCGATAAGCTGGGCGTGATCCAAACAAGGAGTCAAGCGAATTTTGACTTACCTTCATGGCTTCTTCTGGTAGCTTCTGGAAGTATTTTAACGATATGGCTTTGATGGAATCACATATTTGCCGAAATTCATTGGAACTGAGAACATATTAGCATATGGCTGTTATCATCTGAAAGTGGATAGAACGGACTAAAACTCGATCGTTTGTCCCTCGATAGGGAATTCGGCCTTCAATTGCTTCAGCTCCGTAGTCAGCTTCTTGTTTCCCTCGCCTAGGGCATTTTCCAATAGAGCATGTTTTGTCTTCTTCGTCTTCAGCTTCTCTTCGGCCGCTGAGGATCGTTGTTCCAGCTCTCTATTCTTTGCTGACAAATTATCTTTTTGGTCCTTCAATTCTCGGACTTTCTGTTTTTGTTCTTCTTCGAATTCGGCTTTCTTCGTCTTCACGTGCTTGTGAAGTTTGGCTTTCTCCTCCTGCATTTTCCGTTTGTTCTCTTCCTCTCTACGTGCCTCTGCTTCGGTATACCGAGTTTCCAGCTCCTCTTTCATCTCTTGGCATCTCTTCCTTTCCTGGTCACAAGCTTCTTGCTCAGATTTGAGTTCCTCGTTTTCGTGTCGGAGATTTTCCATTTCTTCGCTCTTGATATGAGTCAATGTCTCCACTGTCTCGTTCAGTATTCTGATTTTGTTATCCTTCTCCATCTCCGTCCCATAAGCCCCTTCAACCACATCTATGTCTGGTGTGAATGAGGACTCCAGGTACTGCGCAATGCCTGCAAGGCGTTGTAGGGCCCGATTGGAGGAAGCTAGTACTTCAGCTGGGGATTGAGACCCTTCGGTACTGCGGCGGCTGAGACCACAGTTGTTGGAGGAGCCGGGTTCCTGATCCCTCTCTTGATCTGACCTTGTATCTCTGCGTTTAGATAGCCTGCCACGAGCACCATTCGCCGGGTTGGACATCGTATTCTGGCCCTGGAAAGTTTTTCACTTCTTTAGCTACTTTAATTTTGGAATTCAAACGCTCGAAAGACTCTGTTACGGCGAAGGATTCCGCTTACCTCTTCTTGAGCCTGCGCACCACCGAAGAAAGAAGACTCCGCACGATTAGAGAGACGACGCAGAAGACCGTTAAAGGTAGAGTGACTTTTTGAAATAGTACGTCTGCTCTCGGTCGGAAAGTTACGATTCGGGATACGAGGACGCATAGAGTCTCTCAGCGATGGCTAGGATAAATGGATTGAGGCATTTCGAGTGAAAGGTTCGGTATAACATACGCGGATGTGTCAGGCGACTTTGGATTTCTTGGGGGAACAAGAAACTACGCCATACCATATTGCATTGAGGTGTGGATGAAGATCCAATCATGCTAGTCCATGTGGTATCTTGGTATGTCCGAGGTGCTTGGTGGTAAGCGGTTCCACCAATAGGACAGAGTCAACTGTGTGCCATTCCCGGCCCATGTACAAAATACCACAGAAGTCTGAGGTCGTAATAGGCTCACTGCTGCGCTGGCACACCCCAACTGGTGATTGTGCATTGACCATGCAGGCATCATCACCGCGGGGCAGAAACGCGATAGCTTGGTGCACTCCTCATTCTGGTTAATTTTCCTGGCAAGCCCATTGCGTTGGTCTTTGACGCTGTAGCTCTGTGGCTATGGGCGTATTTTGGAAGCCATTATCAAGAACTTCAAAATCGCTCGTGCAAAGTCTTCCTTGTGCGAAGACTTGCTAGAACACTGACAATCTTGGTAGAGTTATCGATTGAAGAGTATCAAGGTTACTCCAAAATCGCCGCAGACATGCAGATCTGGTGAGGAAAGCGGAGGCATTCGCATATTCTTCAGCATGAGAGTTGGTGTCAAGCCCAGCTGAGAAGTCCAATCTCCCTCTCTTGCTAAGCACAACTCGAGCCACTGGCTTACACGCTTCCTATAAGTCCATCCGCTGATAATGCCGGCGAAGCTGCGATGATCTGCAGGTAGAGTTCGCGGAATTTTGGTGGGGTCCCTCGGGAAGCAGGGGGGATTACCCGTGTGCCCGTGTACCCGGCTCCTCGCTTAAAGTACCTTGAACCACGGTATTCCCATATACTTGTAGGGCTGACGCCGACGTCCGAATTTCGGAAGCAGCACCCCAGCTTCAAAAGTCAATTGTAGAATTTTCAACCCAACTTCATTGGGTACTGCCTGCTAAATGATCGAGATATGTCTTCCGTGAACCAGGTATATATAGCTGTTATAGGTGAGTTGCTGAGCTGGTCGATATTGTTTCAGATGTCCCTCTTGCCTGGCCTGTCTCTCTATTCTTGCGGACAAGAAACAAATCAAAAAATCGAACTCGCAATGGCATTTTCTGCTCCTGTCTAGAATGGACTGATTTCTCCAATCGATGGCCACTGTGATCTGAAACTTTTCGGCAACATGTGCTATTGATTCTTTCAGGTTCCTACATTCTTCGTGCTCGTTTCTCTAAGGCATTAGCCAAAACACTTCCTGCGACATAATCTGACACCCCCCAGGAGCCGGCGGCGTAGGCCGCCACTTCCTCTCCCAGCTCTCAGTTCTCAGTCACAAAGTCCCCAACATCTCCCTCGTCCTCATCTCCCGCTCCACCAAAAGCCTCCGCGCCTCCCACCGCACCACCCCCCTCTCCCTCGAGACGTGGGAAAAAGACCTCGAAGCATCCACCTCGCCCGCCCTCACAGTCGACCAGACTCTCAAGTTCCTACAAGAACTCCCCGACAAGCGCGTCCTAATTGACAACACCAGCAGCCAAGACGTCGCCGACGCTTATCCCGCGTTTTTGAACCACGGCATCAGCATTGTGACGCCCAACAAGAAAGCTTTCTCCAGCACCCTCGACCTCTGGCATTCCATCCACGAGTCTTCCTACCGCCCGTACGATCCTTATCTCGGCCGCGGCCTACTGTATCATGAATCCTCCGTCGGCGCCGGCCTCCCCATCATCTCCACCCTCAAAGACCTCATCGACACCGGCGACACCGTCCGCCGCATCGAGGGCGTCTTCTCCGGCACCATGAGCTTCCTCTTCAACAACTTCGCGCCCGTGGACGGCAAAGGCGGCAAATGGAGCGCGGAAGTCCGAAAGGCGAAGGAGGCAGGCTTCACCGAACCGGACCCCCGCGACGATCTCAACGGCGTCGATGTAGCGCGGAAACTGGTGATTCTCGCGAGGCTGGTGGGGTTGCAGGTTCAGAGCACGGAGAGCTTCCCCGTGCAGTCGCTTATTCCGGTGGAGCTGGAAGGGGCGGAGAGCGGAGAGGTGTTCATGGAACGGTTGGGCGAGTTCGACAAGCAGATGGACGAGGTGAAGAATGAAGCTGTGCTTGAGGGAAAAGTGGTGAGGTTCGTGGGCAGCGTGGATGTGGGGAGGAGGGCGCTGAAGGTGGGGCTGGAGAAGCTGGACAAGGCCCATCCGATTGCGGGACTCGAGGGGAGCGATAATATTGTCAGCTTCTATACGGAGAGGTATGGGGATCATCCGTTGGTTGTAAGGGGGGCTGGGTGAGTCCCTTTTTTTCTTTTCTTTATCTTCCTTTCCTTTCCCTCTCCATTTCCTGGCGAGGCGTGAGATGGTGTCGGCGGTGTAGACTTCGTGAACATTACGCTAATAAAACTACGCATCACAGCGCCGGCGGCGCCGTCACCGCCATGGGCGTCACGGCCGATTTGATCAAAGTCATCCAGCGCGTCTCGTAGACCTGTCGAATCACTCTACCCTACATCTACCTGCGTCGTAGGCGGTGGACACGATCATAACTGTGCCCGAAAGAATATCCGATGCGAGCCTCGTCAACTATCTCAACTCCGAACTATCTTCCAAATCCTCAGCCTCGGACCTGTCAGCGAACCTTCAATCAAGTATCGTATGTAGAGGGCGCTGAATCAGCCCGTCCGTCCATCCATACTTACTTACATACATACCTACTATGCGGGCGCCTACCCCCTCTTGATTGTATATATTAAACCAAGTAAGTTGTAGATAAGATGAAAATGCACGTATGGTGTCTAGGTATGTTCGTTCGGTGATGTAGATTGGATCGAACACCGTAATCGATGGGTTTGTAGTAAGCTAAGATATACTCCTGAGATGGAATCTTCTCGTGCAGGAAGGAGCTCAGGTGCGGGTCTTGGTTTGTTTTGCGCTTGTTGAAAGAAGGGAGAGGGGGGATAGGGGTGAAGGGGAGGAAGGAAGATAAAATGAACATAGTGTAGGTATTGTTGGTAAGTCATCTTGGGGATCGGTGTCGAGGATGTTTTTTGAGGTGGATGTATGTATGTATGTATCTTAGGTCTGTCTACTAGACTATACATGCTCAACTCGTTCGAAACTAGCCGCTTTTGAGACGTGTTTGATCGATAATGGGTTCGACGTTGGGGATGTGAGGTATGATTACGTGTAGGGATTAGAGGTGGTGTGGTTGATAAGGTTCATTAAGGGAAATAATAGATGAGTAAGTAAGACACACAGGCTTTTCAACCCTCAGCTCCCTCGACAGCGTTTGTATTGAATTGCAATCTAGATGTCGAGATGTCGTGCTTGGCTTATCGGAGAGAGAAAAGAAAACCTAAGGAGAAACCTGAAAAAGAAAAAAAGACAAACAGACAAGATCGATGCGCGTTTAACCATCAATATGTATCTTTCTCACCGATCAAGGAGGCACATCTTTCGTGTTCGTTGTCAATGACGAGTTCGCCGTCTGAGAATTATCCGCGCGGAATGATCCTCCAGTATCACTTCCCCACTCGGATCCTTTCGACTTTCGACTCTGATACGACGCTATGAATTCGCCCAAGCCTTCGGGACCGTTGGAGCCTGCGTGCTATGTATCAGCCTAGATACTCTGTTCAAATGCAAATATGAAAGTCAAAGTGCTAGCCGATGTTGCAGTTGTTGTTGGCGGGGGATTATTTCTTTGGACATCCTTACCATAAGCGTACTCCCTCGGCCTCACCTCCGCGTTCTCATCGTCGAGAAAATGCAGCAGCGGCGTCCAGATCTTCCAACTCGCATCTAGCTCGTCTCCCCGCACACTTCGAGCCTTATCCCCTTTCAGCGCGTCCAGCAGCAACACTTCGTATGCTTCTGGTATTTCGCGGCCGTGGTACGTAAGGTCGAGGTCCATGGCTGAGGTTTTTTGGGTGGTTAGGGATGGGACGAAGGTGTTTATGCTTAGGAAGACGCCTTCGGACGGCTGGACGCGGATGGTCATTGTGTTGCTGGCGAGCGGGTTGGTGGTGAAGATTGCAGCGTTAGTGGAGGGTTTGAAGTGGATTTTGATTTCGGTCAGGGATTCGTTGAGAGCTGAGAGAGTAGTTGAACGTTAGCTGCGTGGGAACAGGAAAATTGGAATAGCGCCAGATAGGAATCTGTCTACCTTTGCCAGCTTTGAGCAAAAACGGAATCCCCGCCCATCGCTCATTTTCAATGTGCCCTACTGCTGCGCAGAAGGTGGCGCATCTGGAGTCATTGGGGACGTCTTCCTCGTCTTTGAAAGCGGGCTTCTCGCCATCTTCGGATTTTTCGTACTGTCCAATGATGGTGTTGACGTACTCGATGGGTAGCATCCAGTCCAAGACTCGGGCCTAGAAGAAATGTCAGCAAAGATGATTCCACATCGCCAGGGGACAGGAGTAAGAACCTTTTCGGCGCACAGATCTTCCGCTGAGAAGGATCTCGGTCGCTCCATTGTGAGCAGTGCGAGTATCTGCGTTAGATCTGCGGCGACGGTAAGACATGAAAATTTTGAAGATGGAAAGAGACTTACGGTTCTGCATCACGTCTCGAATAGCTCCTACACCATTAAAGTAGCTGCCTCGACCTTCTGCTCCTCCAGATTCTGTTATTGAGATCTGGAAACTTGTCAGAGGCTAGAAGTTAAGTTCGCGAAAGATAAAGCCTACCTCGATGTTATCAATGTGCCTGGCGTTCCAAATGGCCCCGAAGATCTCGTTTCCAAACCTCAGTACGAGAAGGTTGTTTACGACTTCTTTTCCGAGATAGTGATCCACGCGGAAGATTTCATCTTCCCTCCAGTTGGGATCCAAGGCCCGCTGTAGTTCTCGTGAACTTTCGAGGTCGTGGCCGAAGGGTTTCTCGATCTGGAAAACAGCGTCAACAGCTCTGTGCCGGATATCCGGCACTTGATTTAGTTTCAAGACAGGAAAGTGTACTGACGATGATTCTGCTCGCACCTCTCTCAGAATAACAGTGCTTCCTCAAACCCTCTTGCATGCCCGTGAAGATACTCGGCGGCAACGCCATATAGAACAGACGATTCTGCTCTTTCTTTCCTGTCCCAAGCTGCTCAAGTCTCCTCCGGAGAGCACGAAAAGACTTTTCACCTCCCTCATGGCCGGATACGTAAGAGCATCTTTGGCAGAATTGCTCCAGTTGCTCTGCAAAACGCGGACTCTCGAGGTTGATGGGCGATCTGATGATGGAGAGGAAGTTGTCATGGGTCATCTCATCCGGGGCAAAACCTACGATCTTGAAGTCGGTGGGAAGGAGACATCTTCGTTCCTAAAAGCTTATTAGGCGTGCTAGCTATTCTTTGGGTTGTGGGTGCGCCCTTACGAGGCCAAAGAGTGCTGGAAACTACGTAAAGCTGTTAGTACCAAACATCGGTCTTACAGAAGTTGAACTCGCCAGCTTCTTCTTTGCAAGATCTCCTGAAGCGCCCAGTATCACCAGAATGGTGTTTTCTTGTATCTCAAGAGGGGCCGACATCCTGTCTCGGCTCTGGCTTGTAGAAGCTCGACGCAATCCACTCTCGTCGGTCTTTCAGATGTTCCAAACAAATAGATGTTTAAATCGTAAGATGATGCAAGAAGAATTATATCCTAGGAGGTACAAGGCGGTCGATTTAATTAGCAGGTCTTCAGCTTTTTCTTGAAATTGTCATCCACTTCTAGTGTAGATGTGCATGGATCCGTTTGATTGAAAATTACTCTAGAGAAAGCGGTCGCATGAGCGGTAGGCGTGAAGCATCTCTGGTGTGATGCTGATGCTGATACTGTCGGTAAAGAGCAGTGACATGATTGTTGCGGTGACTCCAAATCTGGGCAAACGGCACACGTCATCGCAGTACACGAACAGCAAGTCCGCATCGAGCAAACAACATTGGCAGGGAGCATCATTATCATCATCAGCGAGATCAGTACCTCTATTCTACTTCACTTATTACGAGTACAACTTGGAGGAAAAGAGGTAGAATGATGCTTTGCTTTCAAAAGGAAGATCCTACACTGCTAGTGCAGCTCCCGCGTGTACGTAAAGGCCAGGCTCAAGAGCCAAAGCCTGCTTTGATGATACAATGATACAATGACATGCCCTGAAGCACGTCGCGCTTTTGCTGTCGAGGGGCGTAATGAATACACCACCGCCCATCTCAAATCCCTTTCATCCATCAGGCACCCTCGATCGAGCAAAAAGAAACCTGTTCCCATCACAATGCACTGTAGACACTCTGGTAGAGTCAATGCCTTACTTCGCTTGACTCCTTGTCCTTTTACCCACCCCCATCGGTTTGGCAGCAGGCTTTTCAGGCTTCTTCTCCTTCTTTGCCTTGGGCGCTGCCTTGGGCGCGGAGGGATCCTTCGCAGGCCTCCCCCTTCCCTTCTTCTCTCCCTCAGCTTTAGCCGGCTTCTCTTTCTTCTCCTTTGGCGCAGCCTTCTCCTTCTTCTCCTTCGGTTCCTTCTTTTCCTTTGGCGTAGCAGCAGCGCCCTTGGGTCTCCCCCTTGACTTCTTCGCCTCCTTCACCTGCTCGGGTTCTTCGGTGGCTTTGCGCTTGTTGGCAGGGGATTTGGCGGGAAGTTTGGTTTTGGCGGGCGTGGCTTCGGGCTCTTCCTCGGCGGGAGAATCTTCTTGTTCTTTCGTGCCGTTGGCGTCACCAGAGGCTTTTTCTTCGACGTTAAGCTCGGATTGGTTCTTCACGACGTCGTTGCCGGGGCGGGCGAGGTGGATCGCAGGGTCATTGGGTTGGGCGGATTTCTTGATGGTGTTGCCGCGTTTGGATTGGACCGAGACTTCGCCTTCGGCTTTCTTTTCGGCGACTTCTCCGGATGGGGTGGAGCCGTTCCAGTTCCAGGAGGCTGTCGATAAAGAAGGAATGTCAGTCGCATTTGGTAAACATGGGAGCAGATCTTGACATTCAGAGATACAGTACGCTCAAATTGATGGGTAGAAGCCGCAAAATGAGAGTGGTTGCTCACGCGCAACGCGCTGCAAGAAGCTCCACGTACCTTTGTCGCCAACCTCGGGCGTCTTCTCGCTAGCCATGTCGACTGATAGGCTTTGTTGAGATAGAGATACGGGATACGAAGCGGTGGATGGAGTCGCGAGGTTGATGCGACCTAGTTCAAATGAGAAGATTGTATATCGATGTTATGATGTGTGAAAGGAAGGAAGGAAAGAAGGGCGAGAATGAAGCTGAGGTTGCGCCAGAAGGGGGGAGTTGTTTTGTCTTGGCGATTCTGGCGCGGCGATCGGCGACTTGGATTATGCGCTAGTGTGGGCTAGTAAAATAGCACTGGCAGAAAGACCTCATGATGAAGGTAAGAATGTTCCGGCAACCAATAATGAAAAGGCTTATGTTAATAGTGATCAGTGACCAATGACCAGTGTACGAGATGTGATAGCACCACCCATTAATCCTTCAATATAGAGCACTGAATTCAAGTGAGCCAGACAAGTGCCTTGCTGGCATGCTTGTCATTCAATTCGACTATAGAATACATGGGTGCCTCTCTAATGAGGATCAAGTCACTCCCTTTAGGAGCCATCTCCTATTCATCAGATGCTCCATAATATGCTGAAACCCAGCTGTCATACCTTTGTTGCGAGAGAAGAGTGCGCACCCAAGTGAAAGGACAAGTCGTCGGAAAGTAGCATCTGTGCATGCACCGGCACTTCTAGAAACTAGTGCCCATAGTTGGCACCCCATCCACCGCGATTGCTGTTTCCATAGAATCCCGAGCCATACCCAGGCCCGTAAGCTCCGTAGCCACCGGCTTGGTGATTCTGTCCTGCAGACTGATGATGCCCGCCGCCTAAGCCTCCGGGCCCTCCACCGTATTGCGAGCCCTGCTGACCATGCATCTGATGGCCCATATATCCACCGTAGCCTTGTTGACTCTGACCTTGACCTTGGCCTTGGGATTGTGGCAATCCTGTCTGACCTGGAACATTTGCAGCAGACCCGGGACGTCCTCCAGGCTGGCCTAACGCAGGACTGGGGCCACCAGGTACTTTGGACGAATCACCATAGTTGCGAAGTGGGTCGTCGTTGCCGCTCTGTTGGCCCATATGAGACCCAAGCCCCGAGTTCTGCGACTGGTAAGTCGACTGAGAACGGCCAAACACATCGGGCATGCTACCATGGTTGCTAGCACCAGCTCCGGAATATTGCTGAGAGTTCTCTGGTGGTTGTGTCGACCCAGTACGCCCATAGTTGCCGAGACCTCCGGGAGCAGCGCTGTCTCTACCAGATGACGCGTGCTGTTGTGCGAATGCACCTGTGTTCGCTGGTGATGCTGAATGCTGGTCGTAGCCCGTCTGCGGGGATGCCCCATACCCTTGATGTGGTTGACCATACATGCCTTGCTTCCCTCCGGCACCTCCGAAAGGTCCTCCTCCATATCCGCCTTGGCTGCCGCCGTACCCGTACTGAGGAGTTTGTGTAAGATACTGATCATCATATCGACGGACGTCGTCAAACATCGGACGCTCGCGACCATATGGATGATTACTTACTTGATGTTGGTTCGCGTATGAGGCATAGTACGGGTGGCCATAGTACGGATGACCATAAGGATATCCTCCATGCTGGCCTCCAGCCTGGCCTTGAGCCTGTTGCTGAAGCATTTGATGCGGTTGACCTGGCTGTTGTTGACCGGATAAAGAAGGGTTCGGGGTCGAGTGGCCGCTGGTTTGAGCTTCGCCGGTTTGGCCGAATCGGTTCTGAGATTGTTGAGCTTGAGTGGTTGCGTACTGAGATCCTTGCTCGGCTGCAGATGAACCGAAAGCACTACTTCCTCTCTGCTGAGATGCGCTAGCATCTTGAGCATTCTGCTGCGATTGCTGACCATAGGTTCCGTAAATGCTATTCTGATAAGCATTTCGCTGACCATCGGAGGTGTGGTATGAGGACATGTCGTTTGACGTAGACGAGTAACCGCCCTGCTGAGGCTGGGTCTGTTGGTGAGGCGGGTTTTGTCCCTGGGAAGTAGAGGGATAGTTATCGAACTGCTGAGACTGCTGGATCTGCTGACCGAACGGCTCATATGCCTTCTGCGCAGGCGCCGATATCTCTTGCTGAGGCGCCTGTTGTCCATAGCGATTGTACGCGTATTGCGAATTTTGGGACTGGAAGCCTGTGTCATTTGGCAAGGCTTGACTTGGCTGCTGTACGGCAGATGGTTGAATTACGGGTGGCAATCCTGGAGCTTGTCTAGGTGTCGGAAGAGGATCGTTCACCTGAGGTTGAGATGAGAAGCTCTGTTGCTGAGGCGCCGGTGGAAGTGCAGCTCTTGGTGCAATTGGAGAATGCTGAGGTGGTTGCGCCCGAGTCTCAGCGTCTTCTCGATCACTGTCAACGTCCACATCTTCCGTAGTCCCGTTCAGCCCCATGCTTCCGAATTGCACCGCTGCCCGATCAACTGCATGCTTCCCCGGCATTACCACAGCCTCTTGCTGCTCCTGAATCTTTCGCTGGTAACTCGGCGAGCGTCCTGGCATTCCTGTCGCTTTGTATGCACTCGTGGCAAAACCGCCAAGTGGAGGCCGCGAACCTGATTTTTGCTGAGACGGATGAATGGGAGTGGCACCACCTGCTCCATTTTGTGGATCTATGGTGCTCGCCACTGTACTGGCTGCAGTGGCTGACGGTGGAGGTCCAGAAGCATCGAGGACCTGTTCGAGGTTTGTCTCCGTCAATTCATCCTTCGAAGGGGTAATATTGGCAGGTGGCTCGGAGGCTGCCAAGTCAGATGTTGGAGGAGTGTTTGGGATTTCCGATGTCTCATTCACCGTTACAGGTGGCGGTAGCCCAGGCATACTCGTGTCCTCGGGAATCAATGTGGACGTAATTGGTGGCTGAACAGGGGCATCATGGCTCGGGACTGCGCGAGGTGCCTTGGGTGGGGCAGGGGCAGGGGCAGGCTTGCTGAACATGCTAGCCCAGCTACGAGTACCATCAGGCTTCGAGGGTGGCTTAACCTCTTCGACTGGTGGTGTAGGTGCTACATCTGCCGAGATGTTCTCCCAGGATGATTCCATCGGTGTGCTGTCTGCTGCTGGCTGTTCCCAACCAGCAGTTGCACCATCTGAGACCGGTGTGTCTAATTCGGATGTATTCCCTGCAGGGATTGAGTTGGTCTTGCCGGCGCTTGTACTACGCACGCCGTTGGCTGCAGAAGCACCTCTGCCGCCGCGCGGTGCCCCTCTGCCACGGTCTGAGCCACGGCCTCGACCGCCGCGCACGCTCTCAAATCCACCTCTTCCACGTCCACCGCGAGCTGAGGTCGAGACCTCCGCGCCGGATGATGGCTCTTTGGCCTTTGACTGAGATCGTTCTTTGGTCTTCTTCTTCACCTCGCCCCATTGAGAAATGTTACCTGTAGAAGCGGATCCCATTAACGGACGGCATTCAAATCAAGTAGATAAAAGCGGAATACGTACCCTCGGAGATTCGATCAATGGTCCCCTCCAGATCACCGTTAGTCTCCTGCAATGCGAAAACGAGGTCCTCGTCGGTCCAGTCTGGGAACATTTCTTTGATCGTGCTGAGCTTAGGGGCATACATCTTCTTTAGGTCTCCAAGCTCTCCTTCGTCTTCATAGGGTATTTCTGTAGGGATCTCTTCTTTGTGTCCGTTTGCTTGTCGACTGCCGCCTCGACCACCTCGACTGCTGTAGCCTCCGCGACCTCGACCGGAGCCTCGACCTCTTGGAGCCGATGGCCGCGATTTTACTTCCGACATGATGAAGATGTTGTGTACTGTACGTGAGGAGGTTCGGTGATTGTTGGACAAAGGACTGGAACTTATTTGTTCCACGTGAGGTCTTCGATCTTCAAGGGCGGAGGCCTAGGTCGAACTCACGAAGAAACCAAGGCGGAGTAGAGTAATTTGGGCAGACGTATGAAGGAGGAGAATTGGACTCAGGAATAGGAAGAGGCAAGGTTGAAAGAATCGAGGGTGATCTTTGTGAAGCTCTGCCTGCCCTGGTCACGACTAAAGCGCGTATCCTAGAGTCGATTTGAGTTTAGCGCCCGCTGCTTACTAAGGAGCCGCTTCGCTACCATCATGAGATTGATGACCCCTCGTGCCCTCGCCTCACTTCACTATTGACATGTCACAATTGACATGTCTACAAATAGTTGAAGAGAATACATTGATTCACGATTGTTGTTCATTGCATGCTGTGCCGACAAGGACACAATGCAAGTGATCAAATGCCTTGATGTTGAAATCACTTCCTTACTTTGCTATTGCAGCCTACTACTACCTGCACCATCATCCCGCCCAATATGAAGACAGCTGTAGCTCACAGTTGGAAGTCTTTAGCTTCGAAGATACTTCCGCCTCTGCCCCTGTCGGCTCGAGAGTCACAGCGGCTCCTTTCACTCCTCAACGCCTCTTTCGAGCAGCAACTTGACCGCGAATATTCATCCGAATCGTCAAGCATCGAGCACTACGCCAACCATCATCTACAATCCATTTTGACAAACCCCCTCTTCGAGGCAAAGCCTCGAATGCGTGCCTCTTCCAGCAAGAAAGGTCACTTCAGTGGAAGGCGCCTGGGACAGCTACAAACCCTTATGGAACGACCTATGGACGCCTTCAAGGAGCGGGTCTCCCAGGGAACAGCAGATTTGGGGACAGCAAAGGCTTTCCTCAATATCCAGTACAGGGCTTGCTTGGCTTCTCCGGCCGCCATGCCTAGGGCAGCGATGCAGTCTTCTGGAGCGGCACCGACCATCCTCCAATGGCTGTGGTCTTCTGGCATGGAAGACACAGGAGAATTCCTTACGGACCAGGAGTTTGTCGCTCATTTGGTCCCTTTCCTCATTGCAGAGGGCCGGCAACCTCGGATTCTGCGCTGGCTACATCGGTTCCACAACCCGGAAGAGAAGCCATTCCCGAGTCTACGCGGATTGGAGACCTGCCGCATAAAAGGCTTCTTGTTCGCAAGGATGATCGAAGCAGAGGCGAAAATTGGGGATGGACTGGAGTCTGCAATCACTTTATTTATTCGAAGCCTTGATGGGCTCCGGAGCTCTGGGTCGACCAAGCGTTCATTGCAGAACGGTGCTATACGGGCAGCGTGGATGCTGACAAAATCCATTCTTCGTCTGCCAAAGGCAGCGCGGCCTGAGCCTAGCACCATTCAATCCTTTTTAGAAAAGATGAGAACTTTCGATGCCGCCCCTCTACTCAGTGCAACCCTTAGCATCTATATCTCGGAGCGGCGTGATCCCCAGCCGGCTTTGACATATCTTCAAAATACCTCCGCTAAGGCACTAGTGAACAGGAATGCTGGGCAGTGGTCTCATATTGTTCTTCTTGGGTTGAGAGCAGCGGAACTGTTTCTACGGGATGGTCGCCAAACCGAAGCCCTCTGGATCATGGGATTCCTGCAGGAAAATTTCGCACTCGAATTAGCCTCGCCGCCAGACCCAACTCGTAAAGTTCGTGCCTCCGGTCAACCCGAGATGATGTCGAGAAGGGAGAAGGACAGTCTACTCTTGCTGGATACGTTGACAGCACAATGAATATACCTTGCGTCCAAGGCCTAGTGACTGTTAAGTGCACAGAACCATGGCTTTATCATCGCAGGGACCGACAAAGGATCTAAGAGGTTTTCGCTTGTTCATGGCTAAAACGATGCTCTGATCACCGGCAGTGTTGCCGTTCGATCAGACTCATCTTGTCTCTAGCGGTACCAGTCTACTCGTTTGGTATAACTCATCAGTCGCTGCAAATACCGTCTGGCTCCGCATTTCAATCACGCTGAAACTGGGAGCCTGCGGACGTCGCATGTGCACAGCGAGCGATCGCTACTATCGCGAAAGAACCTTACTGTTGAAGTCTTTGGGGTCGACTCCAGGGCTTGCGCAAATGATGGACACACCATTGTTTCAAGTTGAAGCTCTGGTCATATGCATACTTGCACAGTGTATGTGTCCTTGGAAGATCGAGCAAATCAAGCTTGTGCAGTAGGGTTCTCGCCATCGACATCCAGTGGCATAAGTCGAGGGCTTGCATCGATCACTTTCCTCTCTCTTAAAGTGACGTACGGGACGCTGCTTTCTTGTGACTCAAGCCAGCTGCTTGTTGTGTTTAATCAAGTTTGCCTGGTTGTTTTACCTCCGTTTCGGTGATGGCTAGAAAATGGCTGGATTTGCAAAATTATCCCATGCTGTTCTGAGCTTTTCTATGGTTGGATACGCGGGACTGGGCTGGATATGGTGAGCATGTGTGATAGTGCTCCGCTTTCAAGGGCCCATAGTCAAAAGCTTTGGCGATTAATCTTTCCACAAAGCCAGCCTATTCAAAACATCAAGTGTCAAATTCGTCAACTGCTTCAAAGTTTGAGGGCCCGCCCCAGGCATAGTTTTTGATCCTGAGATCTGAGAAATAGAACTATCGCTTGATCTTTCAGCCGATAAACGATCCTACGGCTCGCGGCTGTTCTCGGCTTATTATCCCCCTTCCTCGAGACCATGCTCAAAATCGAAGATGAATCATGGCTGGAGATCGGTATTGCCTTTATAATTCCTCAACATTTTTCTATTTAGCGGAGTTTACCGCCCACCCAAAGGAAGCCTTCCGTGCTCATGGTACGTCGCTGATTTGTGGCCGCTTGCCGAACCCTGAATAGAAGCTCCAGCCAGGGTCAAAGTTCTACTCCGAGCTTGTACAGACCATGCAAGCCTCCACCGTTCGAAGCAGCTGTGACTATTGGAATCGCCAGACAACGCTTGGAAGATCTTCGAAGCAAACAAAGGAACTTTGGACGATGACAGCAACACCAGAGATCGAGCACAATCAAGAGTATCTTGACTGCTTTGATGACTGCTAGTTTCTCGGACTTCTCAAAACCAGATGCAAAACCAGGTGGATCATCCCCTCAGATTCCATTGGCATGGGAATGGTCGGTCGAAGCCAGCTTCCGAGTGTTGTGAGTCCATACCATCCACATTCTCGTACGCCGCCAGCCTTTCAACAGCCAGCGCTGCCAAGATATAAATTCACGGCGCTTTGATCCACGAGCTTTGCCATGACTTACTGCAAATCTATGGCCGCATATGCCATGTTTCCATGGCCATTTATATACCTCTATGGACTTGAGCGCCATGGAAAAGTCTGGGCAGATCTCTTTCTGGGTTCGAACTGCCGTAAGCACGGATTGATTTCGGGCTGGACATGCAGCCTGGAGCACGAAACTTCGAATATGCAGCCGCTGATTGATTCGTGGCGGTTGGTGGAACTGTCACCAAATCTCAAGCAGCAAATATCAGCCGGACACAGCGTAAATAGTCCTCACAAATGCAGCATTTGTAGAATTGCAGTAGGTCCCAAAACAAGAAAAAACAACCTTGCTCTCCAGTCTCCGACAACTAATAACTCTTCCCAAACGTGCGTGCATGCTCCCGTCGCCTGGACTAGCCCTTGCTTCACCCCATTCGTGATACGCCTCCTGGTCGATAGTCTTACAGCGACATACATAGCGATCTTTCCACCCGCTCTGCTAGTAACGGCCCTCTGGTCTGACGAGTTGTGAATCCAAGGGTTTTGGCGTTGACGGATGGCTGAAGTAGGCTTCCTGATCGGTGGAGATGCATTGGGGAAATTGGGGCGCGCTCTACTTATTCTGACTTTACTGCGTTTCGTGAGTGGAGAGGCAGTGGCTCGGCTCAGCTGAATTTGACATCATCCAAGATCGTTAAAGATCCCATTTATCTTGTTTGCATCATTTGACATTGCTACGCAGAGCATGTCTGCAATGGAGCTCTCACTAGTATGAACATGGTCGTTCGTGGAGAATTGCAAACGCGTCTCTACATCTGTATCCCTATCTCTATCTCGACCCCAAGGTCCCCCAATCCACTACCGCCAAGCATACATAACACCTTGGCTTGATAATAGCGCACACAATTGAGAGGAGATACTTTGCTAAGCGTCCGACAGAGGCATCGACTTCCTCCGCGGCAAAGACCACTCGAAACCCATCGCTGTTGATGCATACGGGCTCGCTTTCCACGCAAGAGCTAATCTTGATACCTAGCACGCCCCGTCGACGGCCAGCAAGCGTAGCCGCGTTGGCGCAACCTCCGCCGGCGTCATCGTACTCGCGTTCAAGTAACGCATGATCCGCAAGCTTTCGGCCTCGTCTGGATGCAGCGGTGGGAAAGGCGTGCGGGGCTTAGGTTGGGAATGCGGTCGTGGTAGAGGGTCCATAGCACTTCTTCTACAGGAGGATCATCCGCGTTGTTCGAGTGGTTGTATAGTTGGTAGATGCGCCAGAACGTGGTAGTGCAGGTGAGGCGGGATGGGTGGGCTGCTGCGGGTTTTTATTAGTTTGAGAGGTGAGGTGCTGCGGGTTTTTATTAGTTTGAGAGGTGATGCGGAGCGGTGGAAATGGCGTGGTAAGGGTTGTAAGCGTGGACATCCCCGACTGTGAAAGACGCGTACGGCGGTGGGATTTGGTGCAATCGCTTTTTTGACATAGTATGAGTAATGGCTAGAGACTTGCTTTCTATTCCTCTCTTTGCCCGAGCGTTTGTATATCGCAACCGAAATGATTTTGTTGCGACATCCCTTGCCGTCCGGCTTTGCTACCATCGTTGCTGTTCGGGGGCGAGCTTCACGACACTCGGGCTCGGTATAGCATCTACCTTCGAGCTAGGCATCCTCGATATGTGGAGGCCAATGGTCACTATAATATTCCCGATATCCCTGCCTGAGACCAAGGTAATGAGGCACTCTCCATAGATCGGCGTGTGATACAGTCGAGGAAGAAAGCCACTGTCTTCTGATTTGCAAGACTGATCTTGGTGGGAAGATAATGTCGTAAAGCTCTAGACGTAGCTCCGTAGGCAAGAGGCTGAGACGATCGATCGCGGTCGCCACCATTCTAGCTTGGCATTTCGCAATTCTGAGGTTGGGGCATCTCAGGATATGTAGAGACCAGGATCGTGCCCTTGCTCAAGAGCTGGTCATCCCTTGCATGTTAGATGTGCAAAATCATCTAACGCGGGAACATGAAATCCCTCATATGCCGCCAATGACCTCTGTCGTACCGATACAGCGACAAGCCATCAACTTGCCCTTGGGATCCTTCAAAATTCTTCTGTAGCTCCTCCAATGTCCTTTGAGGGACCCCATCTTCCACTTTGTTCTGTATTGTATAGTGGGCCTTGAAGCTCTTATCCTGTTTGCTCAGGAAGTCCTCCCATTTCTCCTTCAATCCATTGTAGATCGCTCGGGATGGTGGGGAATTCACATCGATGGCTACGCCATGACCTAGGAGGTATACCTTGCCCGTGGCGATTGGGAAGGACTGCTGCCTCTCGGCTGCAGCGCTGATATCGGCCTCGATGGTGGCGAGGTGGGAGCCTGGAAGAGCGCGGAAGAGGGCGATATGGGCGGAGAGCTTATTGAGCTTTGGTGGGAAGTATTGAGTGCGGAGAGCAGTGACGCGCTTATGATGCTCAGGATCTGTGTGTAGAGCAAGTATATAGCTATCTTCCTCTTCTTGGGCCGTATTGGGAGTATGATCAGCTCGGCGAGCGTATTTGTCTGCAGTATAGGGAGCAGAGGATGATTGGTGGCTGTTAGATGTGGTCATGGTTTCTGTTAATTGCGAAGTCAGCTTCGTGCGTTTGCTCCAGCTTGCATTGCGGAAGGCAGAGCGCATGACGGGTAGGGTATGGCAGCAGATAGGATTGTATCAGAAATGTGCCCCTTTCGAGAGTAGTGTAGGGTTAGGGCTGGTACTACTCCAGCGCTGTGGGGGACTTTTGGTGTCGACCACTCGACTTCTGTGTTCACTGCGCAATACCTTTTGAATCAATCTTTTAAAAACTACTACTGCTAATCCTCTCTGATGTGTACGGTCATTCTCGCACGCAACATTGCGTAGATGAGTCACGAAGCGGCGGCTCCGAAGCGTTGGCTCTGTAAGCATGCAGCAAAGCAGGACCACACAATCACATCTCCATCTCAGAAGCAGTCGTTGAATAGATACTGGCCCCTTAGCTTGCTTATATATTGTTTTGTAACCGGCGAGGTGCATTCCTAATTAAGCTAGACGGCTTAGCAGTGTCTGCATCACAATCATCGCGCCTCCAGTTATCTCACCTCACATCCTCCTTACGATGCATCCGTGGGACTGCGGCGATGTAGACCGCAGCTGTTTGCTGTCTTCTGAGAAAAGAGCCTGGGTCTCTCACTAACATGTCCATGCGTCGAAAAGAGCATGCTGCTCGTTTTAAATCGTTATATTCGAGCATGAGGACCATTGGGCGACATGATGGCCTCATCAAGGTAGTTATGCGCAGGTAGGCGAATTGATATGTTTCAATGAGTATCCCAAGATAATCACTGTGTCTTGAAAAAATCCTCTCAAGCATGCACTATAAAGGATTGGTATTCCCAACTCCTCCGTCCCACTGCTATCATCCTCATCGTCCCTCATCGCACTGCGCTTGACTCGACTTTCTTGCAGAATCACCTTGCACTTTAGAGCCATGAAGTTTAACGCTCGTGGTGGGATTTCCATCCTCGAATTGTTTCTTTACTTCCCCTCCTTCTTCATTGCAGTCTACATCTGCTACCGTCATGGCTTCGGCCGCTCCTCTGGTTGGGTCTTCACACTCATCCTCTGCCTTATCCGTATCATAGGAGCGTGCTGCCAGCTCGCTACTTACCACAGCAAATCACAAGGCCTATTCGAAGCCACCATCATTCTGGACTCCGTGGGCGTTTCGCCCCTGCTTCTAGCAACACTTGGACTCCTTTCTCGATGGTAATAATATCTTCACCCAGAAACAACCCTTTCCTCTTCCCCTTCCCCAAACCCTTCGCCTTCACGAGAGACTGATAGAACTCTCACAGCATCGACTCAATCAAAAAAACTAGCACCTTCCCCCTCAGCGCCATCCACTTCCGCACAATCCAACTCCTCATCACCATCGGCCTAATCCTGAGTATTGCCGGCGGCAGCAATAGCATCAGCTCAGGTGACAATTTCAAAGTGCAATCCACCTCCAAAGTCGGCATCATCCTCTACATCCTCGCCTACGTCGCCCTCACCCTCATTAGCCTCCTCACCGGTTTCAAGCTCTCCCAGGCCGCAAGCGGCGAAAAGCGGCTCCTCCTAGCAGTGATCCTTGCGCTGCCCTTCATCCTCGTCAGACTCGTCTACTCCACCCTCGCCGCTCTGACGCATTTCCAGGAATTTAACCTCCTGACGGGTTCGGTTGCCATCTTCGCCATCATGGCCGTCGCCATGGAGTTCGCCGTGGTTCTAATCTACCTCGTCACCGGGTGGACAACCAACGTGGTCCCTGCTTCTCAGCGTGGTCCGATCATGTCTCGCCCGTGGAAGGGAAATTCGCATGGCGCCATCTTTCACCCTGGTGGCCGTCAAGGTCGCAGGCAGGGCCCTATTCATGGCTTGGTCAATGCCGCTGTCGCCGCCGCGCAACAGCAAACTGCTCAGCAGAGCGGCGAGGTGGGGCGGTCCGGCATGCGTTAATGATGCTTCCGCATTGTTTGGTTGAGTTTCAGGTGCTCACCCTACGTGCTCGAGCGATTTGTGATTCATGATCAGTGTTGGCTGCGGAAGGAAAGGAAATGCGGTCTTGCAGAGAGCAATGTGGGGAGGACTCTAGCCTTGTTTAGATTTCAGCAAATTTAGTGCTTTTTGGGCGAAAAGTATTCGTCACCGAGATCTGGTGTTACTTGACGCTTCACCCCTGCTCAGCCAACTCACTCGCTAGATGTGTCCGAGCTTCTGAGTGAGTGAGAGGGTGGGGTAACACTTCTCATGGCTTCTGCCGCCAAGCGGTCATCATCGATATCCTCTCCACTTTCGGAGTGTACTGTTCGTCTCTACCATTGAAAATGAGTGTTTCGCTGCTATTGCCTTCGAATCTAGGCAGGATCCTCTTTGAGAACAAATGACAATATTCGAGGCCATCACCGTTATCTAGTCAATTTATGAGGCATGAAGTGAGATACAGTTCACCTTGACTGCCTTGCTCATTGATGATTGACAACAGACGGGCCGATTGCGGAATCAAGTTCCTGAACTGGCGACAATCGCTCGCAGTAGATCGGCCATATCAAGGACTTCTTGTGCTTCATCTCTCTCAGACACGACGCTGATATCAACTGTTGCGGCATACCTTCGGTGTATAAGACCCAACCGTGACGCGTGTCTTCTGCAAGTCACCCCAGAGACGTCCTGTAAAAACGTCAAGCTGGTTAGGGAACAACAATACGAGTCAGGGCATACGGCTTCAGACCCTAGAGAGCACATCGAAGATTTCGATCAAGACCCTGTTCTGATGCTGTCACTCAGTCCTTCGAACCGAGTGAGCCCTTGTGGTACTGGGCGGACTTTGCCTCCAGCGGACCCTATCTAGAGCCCTCGCAGTACGCACGTCTCTCACCTGCTCCGGCGTCGCGCGTTGCGTCTACGCCAGGGCCGACATGCTCAAGATGCAGCACACTCGGCTTCGACACGAGCCTCACCGAGTGGCATTTGGAATGGTTGTGGTGCCAACTAGAATACCTGCTGGGTACTTACTGTTGACGACGGACTGAAATGAAATCTTTACGCAGTTTCTGCCGACCTGTGGTCGAAGATTTTGGATCAGCGTGTCCGGAAGTCGTCTCGGATGACAGGGCTCTGGTATCCGGACCGTATGATCAGATCTACCCGGGTAGCGCAACGGTTGGATCGACTCGCCCTTCTCTTCACTTGATAGCAAAGACGGGTAAGATGCGAGGTGCCTACCGCTATACACCGCCTATCTGCTCTCACGAGACACTCATCGAGCCGGAAAATCGTCGAAGGTGCGACCTATCTGCTGGGAAGTAACTCGCGTCTCATGGGACGGCATCCCTTGTACCATGGATGGCTCGTCGCTCATCACGTTACGCCGATTCTTCCACGCTGCTGGAGAAAGTCTTGCAGAGATGCTCGTACGCGGTGCAGGCGAATTAGAGCTCTGTGAGGTTCGGAGCGATTGGTCGGGCCTGGGTCGTTGAGGTTCGATGGTGCGGAGACGGTGTGGCTGATCAAGCGGCAGGCATCTTTTCGCCCGATCGTGTCGTGTAACACGTAGCTACGGTCTGGGGGAAATAGCAAGGCTTACAGTCCACTAAGGCAAGTTGATCCGGACTGTCGGAGCAAGGAGCGTTGAACGGGGTTAGGTGACTTTGCGCAGTCCTGGAGATTGAGCGGAGTACTATCGATCGTGCTCGATGAAAGTCCGTGCTCACTCGTGCGTTTCACTGATAGGACATCTCAACTCGCATTTCCTCATCCTTAATTCCGCCTTCCACATCTCCCGTCTTCCCAGCTCCAGTTAAGTCTTCAGGAAGAACCTTGCCGCCGTCTGTGTGTCTCGCCAATCTCTTCGGCCAAGCGAAAAGAATTCCGATTAGCGGCATTGTGGAACAGAGACTCCACCGTCAAAGTCAGCATGACAGAGGGTTGCTTTCATTCATTCTGGTAGACGGCAAATCCGTATCCGTCAATCTCCTAGACCTTTCATTGAGATCCTGTATTAGGTATAACCACCTGGTAAGTTTGCACTTCATTATTACATGGACTGGATTTCACTTTGTGTCAATAGCAACATAAATGGCCGATGATGCCTAGATATCATTCCAGACCGAGCCGTCTAGACACTAGTGATATAGGTCTCAATGCGACCGATGGGGCGTTAATCGGCACTAATATTCTCAAAACGCTCTTTCTATCTATGTTGGACTCGTAGTAACTGAAAAAATGACCTCTGTCATCGCGGTTGACAATGTGTGAAGCTGACGTTTCGGACGTTGGCCGCAAGCCTGAGATCAAAACTGCTGTCAAAGCATGAAAGAGGCTATTGGTAGCTGTGAGTTCTAGAATAAAGAGGTATGTTGAGCTGTTGTTTGCAGTAGCGAAAGCTCTAAAATTTGTGCCGCTAAGTGAGGTGCAACTGGAAGGCGGCTGTGACACCGGGAAAGAAGGCGTAATTGAGCGCTCAGTGAGCTTTGATCCGCCGCGGTAGTGGAACTGGTCTAGGTTTGGGACAGGAACCAACACACACCGTCCTGAACTCTTTTGGTGGCACAATAAGCCCGCTACGTAGATATCTTGTGCGACTCGGAGACTCTATCTTCGAAGTTCGTAAATGGTCGGGGTGACCTTCACAGAGGGTTAGAAAGAGCAACCGGGTCTGCCCGGAGGCAGTGAGGTCGAGAAGTTTGTCAGGCGAGGCATGCTCGGCTCGCGATTTCAAGCGGCGACGTAAGCGCTGCCGAAAGCAGACGTCTTAGCGCTTTTGGAATTGGCCATCGAGGGCCGAGATGGACAGACATGCGGACTATCGTTGGGTCCTCGGATTGAGCTTCGAGCAGTGCGAAGCTTTTAACCTGGTCTTTCATTCCGCGATCGACGCGCGCTTTGCTCATCTGCGGTGCGATTCGGACGAAGCGGCGGCGGCGGCGCTGTTGACTCCGAAGCCAGGGCTCAAGAAAGCGCGGACGGAAGAGAGCCGAAGCTGGGCAAGTCGCGCCGGTTGGGGGGTTCTAGGGTGTGTTCGTTGTTCCGGCGGAGGAGATGAGCAGGGAGACATCGGTCGTGTCGTTAGCTTTGGCCTCGTTGGTTGCGGTGGAGGTGAGGAGTTGGGCCATGAGGGAGACGGATGCTGCGATGGGTAGGATGGAATTGTCGGTGAGTTCGAGTATTGTTGGCTTCGCAGATATGGTTATGAAGAAGAGTGGGTTGCGTGAAGGGTTCTGGGCGGAGCCGGGGAATGAGATTTGAGAGCGTCATGGATGATGTTCTGGTTATCTATCCGCTCGCAACTTCTTTCCTATATCTGGGTGCCCTATTTAATGATCGGACGATCTTCCCGAGCGATATCGCGGTCTCTGGAATTATCAAGCAGTGATAGATGATAGCTGCGATAGTGAGTATCGTGACTTGTATGTCTTTGAGAACCGTAGCCGATATAAAGCACGGTCAGAGAATAAGACGGTCATGCTGTTAAGATTCAAGCTTCGCAAATAAACCGGAAACCCTTTTTACGACAAGTAGAAGGACTCATATCTGAGACAGAGCATATCGCCGAATCCCTGAACTCGTATAATCTTTCCCAAACTCCACTTACCAGCGATCTGAAAAGCCTTTCTCAACATCACCCTTCTATCCTTCAATACCCTTCAACCGCATTCTCAAGCGCTTCCTCGTCGCTACCACTGCGCCCTACTTTGTGAGCTTGAGTAGGACTCTGGGGCGAACCCATCCCGTCCAGATGAACCCATTGACTTCTCAATCTCCGACTTGGGGCATTGACCCTGGTGGATTGATCGGCCATGCCGTGCGTCAAGCCGCCATTACGGCCATTCGGGGCGACGGAGCTGAGGTGTTGATAGAGACGAGGCAATACGACGAGGCAGCTGCAAAGCAGGCCGCAGGCGATCTCCGCGTCTCTGTTGTTCGATCAGCAGACAGGCTGAAATTTGGAAAATACGCTTACACCCATAGAATAGACTTAATCTTAGTATAGGTGTAGTCTTTGGTGCGGGTGAGGGGGACGAGATAGATCAAGCGTAGTATGCTGGCAATGCAGGCCCTAAGGAATATCAAATTAGCTGCCGAACCGTTTGAACAAGGGCAGACTCACAGCCCGCCGGTCAGGAAAATAGCAGACAGTCCGATCTTGCGCCGCGTCGACATTTGCAGGTTCCAAATCAGATAGATTGGCACGCTCAGCATCGCTATATCCGAAAGTACGTTGAAAATGGCCGAGGCAAGATACAGGTCGTTGACGTCGAGACAGTGCCCAGCTGCTTCCGGGCTCCAAATCTTGCTGCGTGGAAAACACATAAAGATGGGGATGAAAGCGTAAACGATGTAAAAGATGCCGTTCACCGCGATGAGGAATTGGGTTAGCCGGTAGCCTACGTCTCGCTGCACTGAACAGAAGATTCGGAGAATGAGCAGCATGATCGAGAGCTTTGTGAAGAACAACGCCAGGCTGTAGATTATGTCTCCGTAGTTGGAGTACTAGGATCTATTCAGATAATCTTATTGCGCATGAGACAGGCATATGAGATTTGGAGGACTTACTCGCCGATTGTACTGGACATCTTTGTATGACAGGTCCCATTGATGGGTACCGCCACCGTGCCTACCAATAGAGAATTCAATGGACAGGAAGACCATGAAGCTCGCCTGGAGTGGCGGGTTAGCGACTCGTGCCTGGGCAGACCCAGCAACAAAAGCTTGCAAAGGGCAATTCTACCCAACCCAAAACACACGTATCTGGCCGACGTCAGCAAAGGCACTTTTCCCGGTTCGAACTCCCTGTGGGGCTTCCTAACAATCTTCCCATTTCAGAGCTTTCACGACATAGATCTTCTGCAAGTTCTCCAGTCAGTGATTTTCTTTTGAAGATCAAAATTTGAGTCATCATACAATTACGGGAATCAATATACTCCCGCAACTGTTCTGGCAACTCAAACAATGGTATAGAATAGGGAGTAAAAGATTGGGGAAATTACTTACAGTATATAAGCGAGCCGCCACCATAACCGTGGTCACTATAGTACATGCGACCACTGTAAGGGCCTGGTATGGCTGCAGGGTGAATGGACTAGTAAAATCCGGCGTTACTCCTGGCGGAGGGGCCAAACCTGTTCCGTTCGCAGAGGCCATTTGTGGTCGAGGCTGTCTGGAATGTGTTTTGGGGGTTTGGGCCCAGATGGAATGGAATTCGCGATAGGTGACTGAGTGCCATTTTAAGTAATACCTGCCAAGGTTGAAGTGGACAAGATGGAAAGAGAATTGGAGTGGCATTGATAAACTCGCATTAGAAAGTAACGATGATACAGCCAAAAGGGGCGAAAATCTGCATGTAAAACGTGATTAGGAAGGACACTAGGGACATGGTGTCCCCAAAGTGCATGAAGAGAGCGTTATGTGCCACTTCTGAAGTACTGGCTCTTGACTCATGCCAAGTGTTCGGTGCAAGTAGGGCTCAGACTGCCAACTAGGCCCTCAAGATATGCTGATCTGTTTTGAGTCCCAATTTGCACTAATACTCAGAGACCCAAACTGTACAAATGTAAAACCGGGATTTCTTTTAACAATATGAATGATCTATAGAGCTGAAGCACAAGAGATCAGGACCAGAATGATCATTTGAAAACCTTACTGACTTGGGGAAGCTTTCAATCATTCATAGCCTCGTCTCTGCTCCCCCCCTCAAGACATAGATGCTGACTTAACTTGACTCCCGGGCGAAACGTAGCCTTGCGTGGATCGATCGGCTCGCACAATGGCGAGGTGCATGCAGCATGCATGACTCGCACATAGCCGATATCATTTAGCTATCAATTCGCACCCTCGGAAAAATAAGCCGTAGGATTATATTGGCATGACATGACACATAAGTGCTCTGTCGATTGTACGGGCGCCATGGGGAGGTTTTGCGGATCAAGGGAACCAGTGGACCGCGCGGGGTAAGGTTGCAAGTTGCTGTGCGCTTAGTGTACGAGGTAAGTCAAGGTCGCTTGCTTGATCGGCCTTATTTTATGCAATCACGCGGAGAAGGCATGAAGGATTCCATCCACATCGCTGCGATGACAGCAAAACCTACGTATCAACGTTACCTCAGGACGTTGCGATTGCTAGACCTCAGCCTCGTCTCTAGTCTCCGGTAGGCCTATCGAGGCACAATAATACCGCACAATGATAAGTGGGGTGGGTCTTGGCACTTAATCAAGCAAATTGTGCCCCAATGGTCGGGACATTGGCCGAAGTTCCGGGCTCTAAAGTAAGACTTGGGGGGTTGTTGTTGTTCGATGAGGGGATACAAAGGAACCTGTCCCACAGCATGTAAGCACCACTGAGGCTGCGTCCTCGGGGTGCCAGATATGTGGAAGGTGAGAGACGATGCGCGCCAATCACAGCTCCCTTCACCCATCCATCTCCTTTCGTGTATCTGCAGCATAGAGACGGTCCGAGTCCAATATCATGGGCTGAGAATGAGACCGCTAAATCATGAAAAGGGGTCGGTAGAGCCATTCATTGATTGGCTCTATATCATAGCAACCGCTGGATTGATGATTATCACCGGTTTCGTTGCTGCTGCCGCCCATCCAAGTCTAATAGAGAAGGACTTTAATTTCAAGGTCAAATTTTCCCCTGTGGAGCACGCGGGTGACAGAAATAACTATCCGCACACGCCAAGAAGTCTCTCCACCTTGTCAGCTGAGACAGCTCGACGATTATTCTCTTCAAGGATAAACTTTTGCGGAGCGGTCTACTTGTATTGATGAGGTCCTTAGATTAACTCGCAAGAATCTTCAGCTAGGATTCTTGGTTGTGAAATTATCATCGACTTTCCAATTTTAGGGTGTGCGGATATGTCTGTCACCCGCGTGTGGAGTCGTTGCGCCTACGGCTAATCACAACATGATTCTAGTACATGTGCTGTAAAGTAGTGATTAGCCATCAATGTTGTACCAGCTTTGTTAGGTCATGAGAGCACCGGTACTGATCGAACTACTTCCTTTGCCTAGGCATAGAGACTTCTATGGTGCAGAATGATTGTCGACTCTGCTCAATTCAATGCCAGTCGTTTCTGAAGGTGGTACCCTTCTAACATTCCACATCTTGTAGTATGCTTTTGCGACACTGTAAACGTTGAATCCTAGCACTGTGGACCCTGCGGCTGCTGCTACTACTTGATCAAGATCCGTAATAGAGCATGCAGTGCGCGGGAAGAAGTCTCGTCCAAGTCGAGTTGCATACCGGTCGAGCGTCTGCCAGAACGACGTCGTAGTACATAGTGCTGTGCCAATATGAAGGCAGCAAGGATAGAATGAATGTCAGGGGGAGGAACAATGTGGTCACCATCGTGATTGCACGCAAGTGAAGGTCTTCGGACTTCTCAGCCAATGGTGTGCCATGTGTCGTTTGAGTGCTGGGCGTGCCTTCAGCCGCAGAACTCCCGAATCGGAAAGATATTCCTTCCCTCAGAGCTGCTTCGTTGACTCTTTCAATATCTTGTCGTGAACGTGAGGATGGTGTCCTGGGTGGGACCAGCATGGAAAAGGCGATTGCAGCACTGATCAGGCCACAAATAGACAGTGTCACTAAGATAGCTACTACCAGACCGGCGAAGTCTGCAACGAATAATCGACTGAAGGCAGGGTAGTCGCCTGCTGACACCCTTGGCTCGTATCGAACGCCAAGGTCCATGAATCTGGAGAAGTGGATATAGCACTCGACAGCAAAGCACAGAAGTCCAACCAAGGCAACGAAGATCGCTCTCCGAATACAAAACATCCACGCAGCGACTATGAACAGGATGACGCTGATCGCCATGAAGGTCTCGGTGACATTGAACGGTGCTTCGATTGCTGCAATAGACTGTAGATACTTCCAATCGGCACTGCTGGTTGTCTGCGCATGGTTGTCTTGGTTCGAAAACTTTCGGGCCTGTGCGACCAGATGACCTGCAGCGACCGCGGGAAGGGTTAAAACCGCAATAAGATCCACATCAATAGACCCCGACTTTCGCTTCCTTGGATGCAGTGTCCATGATACTAGGACAGATAAAGCCGTGAGGTACCAACAGGTGATCGTCCCAGGTCCATAGAGCGAAGACACCAGAGCGAGTCGATTCTGAAGCTGAGAGGGAGCCGTCGCCATGTGAACAATGTGCTGTTACAGTATGGTAGAGGTTTGAAAAGGTGCAGTTCCGAAGTAGATCTAAATGTATTCTCTAGGCAACTCTCTGGGTGGAATATTATCCGACATCTTGACGCTAGAGATCTTGGCGTCTTGGCATGTGGAACTTCAGGTACTCGATCAGATAGGGCTGAGACTAATGGGTCAAAACAGGGTTTCTGGCTCGCGATTGTTTAGTCGGATTTGGTAAAGAGAGGACACCAATGAAACGACTCACCAAAATCAGACAGGGTCATGGATCTATCAAGTGCTAGTCCTCGAGGTTGGCGAGTAACCAGTCCAGGCTAGCGTTGTCATCTGTGTAACAGGCCCCTGTCACCACGTTACTGTCAGAATACTGTCACAGGGATCGCATAACATTTACTGCGCAACCATGACTGAACTATCAGGAACATCCAAAAGGCAGTTATTCATACCCTAATTGACAAGTCTTGTTGTACCTAGTCTCTGATTGTTCTACGACTTAAGCCAGGACCATAGTCTTTCTGCCCGGAGGACAAGAATTGAACTTGTTGTCGCTAAAAACAAGAAAATCCACCACCTAAAGTAAAAGCAGGACTCTGGGTCCGTCCTGAGCGGCCTTGGCAGTGGTTGCGTCAGCTGCGTGCATTGGCCAATCAACGCACACTCTCGACCCCCCAAAGCTTGATGTCATCGAACATGGCGCTCCCCGTCATTGGATTCCCTTGTTTCGTCATCAAGCAACAGGCCAGCAGGCCCTTTGAACTGTACAATTATATACATAACTATATACACGACTCCATACATATACACACACACATATATATATATACATACAAATATATATACACGACCATATACACGACTAAAAATACAAAACTATATATATATACTATCCACAAACACCGCGACGAAAATGGGCGCCATTGAACCAGCAGCTGCGAACCGCTCCCTCAGCACCATCCGCACGGAGCTAGAATTCCTCCGCGAATCCGGCCTGCTGAACCCTATGCAATTCCAATCCATCATGAGCCAGCTTCCCGTACGTCCACATCTTCCATGCTTCAAAACCCCATGCTTCATGCTCTCTAACAGCTAGTACAGCAACCCGGCGGTATCCCAAGTAGCTACATCGATCCGCGCTACGCGCAAGGCGCCAACAACTACGTCAACATGCCGCAGCTCGCGCAGGCGGCGCAGGACCCGAATCATCCGGCGAACCCACAGCATCCCAAGGTGAGTATATCTATATATACACAAAGGCGACATCCTTTTTTTCAACAACGTGCGAAGCAAAGCTTTGAGGGAGGCTAATCAGATACCATGTACCTACAGCACGGAGCATGGGCCAAGAAGCTCGGGGAGAAGCTCGGCAACGCGGCCATCTTCGGCGCCGGAGCGACCGCAGGCTCGGACTTGGTGAATTCGATTATCTGAGCCGAGAGGGGTTGCGACCCGGTACGGAGACTGGCTTTTGGATGGTTGCTGATGATAGAGGTATGCTTATATATAGATGGGAGGAGAGTAGGGGAGGAAGAGGTGGGAGAGTGTAGGTGCTGGCTGTATCCCATATCTTGGCAAATATTTTGTATTTTGGCACATTGGTAGTACATTCTCTTGGCAGGACATCAAAACATTGCTTTCTTTGCAACGCAATAAACATTGATCAACAAGGCTTACAATCACATTTTGTGCTATAAACTTTCAGATCTGCCTAAGAAAAACAATTGCGATTTTTTCCTTCTCTAGGTCGCTTTACTCTAGTATTATGCTGTGTTAGAACCACCGAGTTATCGACGTTCGGTCGACAGCCTCTGAAGTGGACTACCTATCAAAACATGGGCTTGATACGCAACAAGCTCCCATCAATGCGAGATATGTATGTATAATGACATGTGCCATCTCCCTCGAGACTTCCCCAGAACCCTTCTCAGCGTTAGTACTCGCAAACAGTGAGGCTATATAGAAATAACGTATGCACAAGTAGATATGTAGATATATGATTGGGTATATCCAACACTGGGGTAGCTAAGAGCTTTTTAGATATTTGGATTAAGTAGATAGCTCGAAAAAGGCTCCTTAGCGCTAGAAAAACTCTTATATTTGAGTGATATGCCTTGGAGTGAAATGAGGCTATATATAGATGTGGGTGGGTGGGAGAAAAATGATATGGCTCTAAAAGAGATGAAATTAAATAAAGAGTCGTTGATAGGTGCAAAATAGGTGGCTATATAGCTCGTACTGGACATCTATCCTCAACTTCTTATCGGGGTATTAATAGAGGTATTAATAAGGGTATTAATACGAACGGCTGATTAAAACAATCACTAACGCTATGGCTTTATAATAAACTTATTAACTTATAGTCTTACTATTACGATTAATACTTATAAATAGTAAGATTATATAGAAATAATGTATATATAAGTAGATATATAGATATATAATTAGATATATTTAATATTAAAGTAGCTAAGAGCTTTTTAGATATCTAAATTAAATAAATAGCCCGAAAAAGGTCTCTTAATACTAGAAAAACTCTTAAACTTAAAATATCGTTTAAGAGAGTAAAGGTTTTAAGAAGAACTTTTAATGGTATCTATTATAGTAAGTAATAAAGATTGATAATACTAACGCGAATGGACTGAAAGGTGTTAATATTATAATAATATTTTGAGTATGTAAGTTGAGTAAATAATGATATATAGGCGATAGAAATCTAACTTCTAACGGCCTAGTAATTAAATCTTATTATTACTAAGGCCGACGTTATATATTAATATTATAGTCTCTCTACGAAAGAAATAGTCTAAATAATAGTCCTTAATATTAAATAATATTAATATCTCGCGAAGGTTATTAATAATAGCGTTTCTAGTGAAGAAGAAGCTTCTTAGCTAAAACAGCGGTATATTAGATAAAATCTCTTATCTAAAGAGATAACGTAAGACTTTAACTATGTATACGTTATTGTTTAATATAACTATTATAAATATAATTTCACAACGAAATAGATTCATTTTGGATGCTGAAAGTATAAGTTTTAAATAATTATTAAATAGCCTTATCGAGTAACGTATAAGAAACCATTTATCGAAGTCCTTCTATTAAAGATCTCGCTTATTATAAATAAATTTATCTATATATAAAAATATCGCGAAGGCGAGATAAAAGAAGGTATATAGAGTCGTCTTAATATAGGTTAATCTATTAAAATAAGAAAGGATTTAAAGTAATAGATTCTTAGTAATTAAACGCCTTTTCTTCGTATTAACTTCGTTATAAAGATATCGATTATCTATAATAATATGTTATAACTAAAAATAATAAAATATTAAGAAATTATCGAATTTTATATTTATATAAGCTAATCTAAGACTAATAAGATATATCTTTATAAACTTTAACTTAATATAACGAGTACTTAAATTAATAATTTAGCTCGTAAGGGTATTTATAATTATTAAGAAGAGAGATTAGATCTCTATAAGTGCGTAATAGATCATATAAAATCTTACTAAAGTTATATATATCTTTTTAATTTTAGTAATAAGTTTCTATTAGAGAAGTCGTATAATCTCTCGAGATAATATAATCTAATTATATTAATATTCTAATAAATCTCATCTTATTTTAGCGAAGATATAAGATCTTTTAGCTATAAATATATATTAGCGATTTTTTAATATTAAAAATATAATAGATTATCGGCTAGCTAATTAGTCTTTATAGATATTTAAGTAAATATTATTATAATATTATAAGTAATTATTAATATAGCTATATCGCGTAATAGAGTTATAACTAGCCTATATATAGAGAATTTATATAATTTATTAATATATATATTATTATTATAGTAGAGAATTAAGCGAGATTCTTATAATTAATATAATTACAACTTTATCGCGTAATAAATAACCTTTATTTCTTTAAATTATATATCTTTAAAATAATAATATATAACTATTTTAATACTAAAAACGTTTTTAAATTAAATTAATTAAATATAATCGAGATAGTCTAAAATATAACCTCTTATATCGAATTTTCTAAATATATTAATTTATATATATTATATAACTTAACTATTAACGTAATATATTAAGGCGACGCTATTCTAATACTTTAAAAAGATATTCTACTATAATAAATCTACTCTTATATTATCTATAATTCATATAATTATTATAAACCTTTAAAGAATATTAAAAAGTTATTTTAAAAATACTCTTTTTAAAATTATAACTTTAATAGCGAAAAAGAGAAAGTTAATCGCTAACTCGAGCTCTTAATATAAGATAATTATTCTTTTTAGAAGATTTTTAATCGTAATTCTCACTTTAATTAGCTTATTTAAAAAAAGTCTCGCCTATATATAAATACTATCGAATTCGATTTCTAGAAACTTAATTATAAAACTTATTATATTCTTTATATAATTAATTTAAAGATCTAATTTATTATATAATTAGTTAAATTACT
The DNA here is from genome assembly GCF_014066315.1 of Letharia lupina. Classification (NCBI taxonomy): domain Eukaryota; kingdom Fungi; phylum Ascomycota; class Lecanoromycetes; order Lecanorales; family Parmeliaceae; genus Letharia; species Letharia lupina. Next base: position 2,156,151 of record NW_023502976.1, read on the forward strand.
AGATATATATAGCTACGTTATTATTTAGTAAAAGAATTATAAAGAAATCATCTAAGTAATAGAGTATTACTTTCTATAGAAAAATAGTAATTAAGATTTAAATAAAGGCCTTTATAAAGAGATTAAATAGAAATAATAATATATATAATTCGAATAATAGATATTATTCTTTTTAATAGCGTTTATTATAATTAAAATTAAGTAGTTATTAATTTAATATAGCGACGAATATATATCTAAAGACGTCTTTAAGATCTCTTTTAACGAATTAAATCTTTAAGTCTTTCTATAATAGTACTATTACTATATTATTATATATAATATATTTTAATATACCTTACTTCGTCTAAATATCGTTATTAACTAAATAGTTATATAAGAATAAGAGGTTATAAATTCGTCTTTAATCTTTATTATATTTTAATATTAAATTAAGTAGCGAATAGATATAATAGAGCTTATTTTAAGAGTTAACCTCGGTTAGGCGATATTACTAAAGCTATTTTTAAAGGTTTATTAATAGTATTTAAGATGCTTAACGTGTTAATAGATGATTTTAATTACGATAAACTAAGATAGAGTCTTAAAAATCTATCTTAGCGCCCTTTCGAAGAATAGTTAAAATAGTCTTAATAAATATTAGATTCGAGTAATCATTTAATTATTTAAATTAATTATTAACTATTAATAGTTTTTAATAAAGTAACTTCGAGTCTAGTAAGTCGTATAGCGCGTATAAGAATCTCTTAGATATATATTATAGCGACTATAGCACCTACGAGTATCTTAGAAGTTATTCTAATTTGATAATACAATTACTTAGTAGTAATTAATTAAAAATACTTATCGCTAAATTATAAGCTTTAGAGCATTTATCTAATAAGTAATTTTATTAATAGATTAAATAGATATATAAATAAGGGTAACACTCGCGAAAATAGTTACCTCTATTAAAATTTCTATAAATTCTAAGTTCTTCGACTGTAATAAGCTTATTGGGATTAGGTATATCGATATTTAGCTTACTATTACCTATATAAGTTCTTTTAAATATAAAAAAATCTTTATAACTCTAATCGTTCGCTTTTTAGACTTTAAGATTATCTTAATTACTCTAAATATATATAATAATAAAGGCGAGATAATAAGCGAGAATAAAGTTAAATTTATAGATAAGGGGTAGTTATAATAGATAAATAATATACGCATAAAGAGTCTTATTTAAGTCTTTCTTCACGCTTATATAAATAAAGTAATCGATGATTATTAAGTATATAAGAAAGTAGTATATTATATAATTATAGCTATTAATATTCTTATTCTCTTTAATTAAGATAGTATATATATAGATTAATTTAGCGAAGTTTTTAATCTTAAAGATCTTAAAGAAGATTTACTTAAAATACTTAATATTTATACTTTAAAACCTTTTAGTAATACTAAGAAAGAGCTTCTTACCTTCAAAATAACGAAATAAGATTCCTCTTTTTTTTTTTTAATTTAACTTAGAGTTAAATAAGTCTAAATTTAATATATTCGAGTAATAATAATAATAACTACGACTATAATAATAGTAATGGCGATATAACTTATAAACCCGGCCCTTATAATAATAGCGGTAATTTCGCTTCTCTTAGATTTTAAATAGCTAGACTATTAATTTCGCAAGGTCTACTTTAAACCCTCTATTAGGCGAAGATATTTTATCGATCTTATTTAAAGTAATAGTCCTCGATAGCGTTTTAGATATAAAGATCTTATCGCGGAGGGGAGATATTCTAATCTTAATGACCTTTTTAGCCTTAAGGGCTTTAAAGATCTTGTTAGTAGCGTTAGAGGTCTTTTTAATAATCTTAAAGATGGGTATAACTTGTGTAATTACTTTTTTAGATTTGATAGTAATAGCGAGAGTTATTATAAAGTATGTAAGAGTATAAAGTATATTTATAATAGTTAAAGATTAATATATATAAATTTAACTATAAAAAGAAGAAGAAAAATAATATAGCTCTAAAAGAGACGAAATCGAATAAAGAGCCGTTGATAGGTGTAAAATAGGTGGCTATATAGCTCGTACTGGACATCTGTTCCTAACCCCTTGCCGGGGTACCAACAGGGGTACCAACAAGGGTATCAATACGAACGGCTAATCAAAACAGTCACCAACGCTATGGCCTCATAATGGACCCACTAACCCACAGTCCCACTGTTGCGAATGGTAGAAGAGAAGACAATGAGTGAATACCCTATCGCCGAAGCATGCATGCAAGTGCAGATGAAGATCTGCACTGCGTGCTGCAGTCGCGTGGGCCCTGCAACAGACATGCGCCTATTATTGTGAGATGTATGCTAGGTAATTGACCATTCGCGATTTCTTGGGACGATCATCATACAGATGCATGGACTATTTGATGGTGGTTGCTCTGCCTACCTACTCCAGGTGTTGGGCAGGACATGGCGATGCGAAGATCCCAGGATTCTTGGGTGTTGGGCAATACGTTTCCCTTCTTGGTCTTCCGCGCCCACGGTGAGTACGTATCGAATTCAAACTACCATGGCTGATGCATGAGAACCTCGTACTGGGGGGCACTTTGCAGGCGGTTTCTGGCTTCCTTTCTCCTCAACCCTCACGCCCTCCATCGGCGCCTACGGGCACCACTCGACCTCTTTCAGCGACATGGATTCATCGGCCGGCCTGACCGATTCAATCGAATTTCCTGCATCGTTCGCCTTCTTCCTCCTTACCATGGGCTTTCTACCGCTCATGGTCGCCATCTGCTGTCTCCGCACCAGTATCTGCCTGGCGGTCGTGGAGTCGGCCCTCACCATCGTCTCCACCACATTCTGGCAGACGGCTAAGGGTGCCGCGGCTGTTGCGGGCAAGTGTTTGAGTGCGGCCGGGCGTTTGGCTTCGTGGCGTGTGCGGCTGCATGGTGAATTCTCTTCGCGTTGACGTTTGCGTCGGTGGATTTTCTGGTTCAGTTGCGTGTTAGCGATATGGGTTGTACTGTTAAAGGGACAGCGCAGAAGGAGGAGATGTAGACAGAGGCTGCGGTACATCAGGTGTAGTTCAGCGGTAGTCGAGGTAAAGAATTCCGGGAACGGAGTCGTGAGAAACCACGTTGTACCAGCTACCGCGAGGCTGTTTCCGCCGTAAGTTTGATCAGCCATGTTGCACATCTTTTCGGGGGTGTACAATGTAAACAAATTCAATAAGACTGGGAGTTGTCTGCCGTTCGGACATCAGCTCGGTGATGGTGTGTGGCATAGTAGTTACTAAGGAATCTATTACAATGTAGAATACTACGATATTGAAACTCGCTTTGAGAGAAAAAGTACGACTGGAAGAAGAAGAGAATGCACGGTATTTAAGATGTTGAGAGAAGTGACTAACTATGCTTTAGATCGGCATCTTGAGCTAGCGCTGCTGCAACTTCGCAAGCTACTCACCCTCACTCTTTTGACATCATCATTCCATCTCTGTCACCCTATCCCACCGAACGTCAATTGATCCCTAGATCTTTAGGAGTAGAGGAGGGACGTTGGCTAGGCATACTATCATTTCAAATGCAGGCAGCCATCCAAGATGCCATCAATCTCGCCACCCGCTGGAATGCACGCCGCTGCTTTGCCATATGGGCATGTAAGCATACAATGTGAAAGAATGATGTAGTTGGTCACTAACTAAGAGTGGTGGGCCATGGAATAGGTAGAAGATGAAGCCTCATACTAACCCAATTGGGAAAGAAGGTTCTGGTCTAACACCACACTGTTCCGTCCTCATGCTTCTTCTCCCTCGATTTCGTCACCTCCAACGCATTAAGCAGCATTTTCAGCCGCGCCGCAGCTTTCATGGGGCCTGAGACCCTCGACGTCGTGCTCGCCTGCACAGATCACAAAGTTCTAGGTAATATACCTTGAAGCTTCCGACCCACATATACGCTACAGACAGGGTCTGGGCGCCCCGATCATTTCGTCTTGTTCATATATCCACAGACTCTAGTGGAGATCCGCCGAACTCCCCAGCCCTGCAGCGACGTCCCGGGAACTCCTGGCGCTGTCTCCTGGGGCTCTATCATTCTGCACGAGCTGGTGCATCTAGACGCTAGTGATACACTGGGCGTGGAGGTCGCCGATCTGCTTACAGAGTATACAGCAAGAGCTGTGCTCGCTGTGTTACCACAAGGAACGAATGCTACCTCGGAGACGAATGCGTACGAACAGATGGCTGGTTTTGCCTGGGCCTTGGGCCTCGGGGCGCCGTGGTGGCAAGGCGGCACAGGCCTTCATGACTTTTCCAATAGCAACTTCGACGGCATGTGGTAGCTTTTGGACCATGGGTTATCGGAGCACCCCAAACTGCGTGACGGTTTGATCGGGGGTCGGAGTAGATAGGTACCCAGCACTCTCGTGTGCTGAACGTTCTGCCCACAATCTTCCAACAAGCCTAAGAATCTCTTCTTGGGGATTGTCATTACTCTTCTCATGGACTCTCCCAACCATCAGAAGCTCCGCCAAACCAGCCGTTAAATAACGCATTAGAGGGTTGCGCATACCTCGAAAGAATTTTGATTGACCTAGAGGCAGATGTTATGCGATTCGCCATGGACTTATGAAGCCGACGCCAAATCGAAGCTCAGCTTGAAGACCATTGAAAATCGAATAATATAAGTGAGTCGATCGTGAAGGCTTCGGGCAATATACCTTAGTATAGGCTTGATATCGTCAACACGGACGAATAATGACGGCGCGATCTCTTGCAATGAAAGATCAGGCACGCAGTCGATAGCAAAGACGAATGACACTGTTCGCAGGTCTGGATCACAGAAATCAAACCGGAGCCCATCACACTCAACCTGTTCGTATCCTGTGGAAATTGGAACCCAATTGCGAAAATATCCAAATACAATACCAACAAGTCACGATCGGGCCTAGGCTCTTGCAGGCCTGGAGAACGACGGAGGAACACACGAAGTGCCACAAAACATTGGCCTCGAGCGAGCAGGCGAATCTTGTTGATACTATTGCTCGCACAAGGTTTTCTGCCTCTCGGACTTTGGTGACCCCCTAAAAGCCCAATATTTTCAAACCTGGGATTGACACATTTTTCATCTCCTGCAGTTCAAAGTCTCCGGGCAATACTGCGCATTGCTCTTTTCGGCCCTCGCTTTTAAGCTTATCTACTCTAAGATCTCCAGTGAACTGGTGTAACTACATAAGGTCACACAAGCGATTCCTTCACTAACCGTTCTCGGAGCCGCTGTGGCAGCCTGCATATCTCAGCCTTGTGGGTGGAGGGGGGCGGCTACGTCTCATTTTTCTCAACGTTGTATCAACGCGATCAAGCCATAGAGATGCGTGCAGCACAAAAACACGCTCTCACGTCTACAAGGAACTGCTGCTAGGCTGGAACCTCTCTAACATCCCGTCCTCTTTTTCCGCACTGGTGTAAGAAAGACGTGGCTATGCCTGTGCAATTTCAGCTGGGTCTGGAGCTCACCAATATTGTCAATCCCATCAGCCAAGCCCTGTCAGCACTCGGCTCCCTGGCTCTGGTTGACGCCATCAAAAAATCGGGCTCAGACTTCATTACAGAAATTAAATTGGCCAACCTGATCGGAAGGCACCGCATCGATCCCGTTATCAAATTCCATTTTCGGGAGATGGTTGCCAAATCCGATCAGAGTATTATATCGAGATATCTGGACATCATCATGGAGTCTGGAAGTGGACCAACGGTCCAGGAGGCACTGAAAAGTCCCCCTCTTTTCTCAATGGTCATTCAGCTCTCCGGACTGGCCTTTGCGCATCAAGAAGAGCCTCTGGCAAACGCCATTGTAGACGCGATCGAAAAGATTGTACAGGAATCAAATGGCGACTTAGGGATCGTGCCGGACTATGTGTCGCTACTGGGGACAATTCGAGCTTGCCAACAGCAGACGGCAGCATTCCGATGGGCGTATCTGTACGATGCAGCCGAGGACAAGATACACGAGGCTTTGGACGGCCTTAACAACCAGTTTTCGAACACACAGTTCAAAGACCGCTCTTTGCCGGTTGCTGTATTGCAAGGGTTGCTAATGTGGTTGCAATCCTTGCAGAGCTTCCCAGAGCACAGACTCTTGCATCTGAGATGTGACACTGGAATCAGTACCGTGGTCGTATGGTGTCACCACATCCTTGGCCTGAGTTTGATGATAACGATAAAGGGAGCCGAAATTCGCTTTGGCGATGCGCCATATAACGTCGTGGTCGAAGAAAGCCAGAACCAGAAGGCTAGTGTATCGCTGATGGATCCTCTGGACCCACAGGAACCTCTGTTCACTTTGCAGAACGACGAAAACAGTACGGGGACTAGCTATGAACATCGAGCAGAAGCTTACGGATACGGTGCGAAGTATCTCCAAAACGCGAAGCTGTCCTCCCAGGAAGTGCAGAGAGGCGCGCAATGGGTCATATCTCACAGCGTTAAAATATGTGGAGCTCCTCCTGCTTCGAACTTTGACGCTCACGTCTTCAACCCACGTTACATCGATGAAGATAGACTACTGACTGCTGGCCGATTTCTGTTCGCGCTCGATCAGGTCATTACAGCTCCTAGTGACAACTCGGCCGATATGGGCGAGGATATACCAGCTTGGCAAGGCTTGATGACAAATTTCCAATGGCTCGCTCTTGTATCTATCGTCATCACGTTTGCCAGGATCCGTGAAGATGACCTCGTGAAGTGTAAGGAGATGCCACTTGCCCTGGATAAGCTTCCCATGCTTCCGACCGAGTTGGTCAGAAGATTCGAACGCAAGGATCCCGAGGTATTCATAGATTTGTTAGGGTCGTTCGACATCCTATCTTACCTGCTGTTAGATCGCCGTATGGGTAATGACGCCTATGTCAAACCTGCTGTTCTTCTGAGTGCGTGGGGCTGGAGTATCTTTCTCGACTCGATGGATTCCGATGATCCTTTTGACGTGCCTGTTGACACACTACGAGTACTGCGCGGAGTTCCTTCTCGCCGAGGCTTCCGTAGGACTCGGATCATCGATGGACCACAGAGTATCTTGATGCTCCCAGATTTGCAGTCTTTGAGTAACAGTAGCCTTCGTGTATATTCACCACCAGGAGTAAGCAGGGCGGAAAAGGGCGTCACTCTTGTCGGCCATCTTGCCGATGCATTTCAGGTCACACAACAGTTCACATATCACCATTTGCATGGCCCCCCAACGTACACGTATGGATTCCGGAAGATGACGGAATGGTCCGTGAGGTCTAGCAGACTTTCTCCCTGCCAATGCGACAAGCCCAAATCGGAGTATTTCACTTTGACACCCAAACACACGGCCTCATCAGCGAGCAAGATTGCCCTCATCGACAAACTTTTCGAACTGAAGGATAGTCCCGTAGACAGAGCTACGCCGCCCGACGCAACAAACAACCCTTCCCAATTTTCAGACTTGGAAAGAGTCTTCGCCACCAAGGATCGCAAAAGATACTTCGTCTACGTCTCCGACAACCCCGCCGCACGGTGGCTCCAGCTCGATACCCTCTACAGTCACTGCGGACCCGAGAACCTGGTAGGCGGCGCAACCGATTACTACGTCGCGCTGGGCGGTCAAAACACCTGCCCCGAATGCGCGGTCCGTAAAAGCGAGCTCTTGCCGCCGAATGTGGTTTGTCTTCTGTAGGAAGGCGAGGCTGGGCTGTGGGTTGCTGATTTGCATTGTTCGCTACTTTGTAGATGAAATTACTCTCATCGGATGATCAGGGACCAGTTTGATGCTCGGTGTGGTCTGGATTTCATGAGTCCGTGGTCGCACGCTTTTGGGCTATCGTATCAAGCACTCTCTTTTGTTAGACCACCAAGGAAGATTTTGAAATGGTACAGAATTTTGGCAATCTGGTATTTCAAAGCAGGCAAGAGATATTAATGAAGCGGGCGCGGTCGAAATTGACTCAACAAGGAAGAAATTGAAAAGGATGGTTGGACTGCGAACCCTTGTGGGAGGATTTTTTTGGTACCAGGAGAGCCGGATTCACTTTCAAAGAAGGATTTTGGAAACGTTTTAGATTTCGTTATAATTATCATCACTGTCCTGACCGTTTTTGAGGACCACAGTTCCTCTTAAGTTTTCAAAAGCCCAAAAACCTGTCCAATGCTCGTCTCCCCCTTAACCACGACCGTGCACATCTAGCTCCAAACCTCGTTCACGCCTCTGCTACATCGCTTAAGTGCATACCAACGGTAGACATCAGAACGACACAGATACCCAGCTTCCCCGTGAACATTTCCCTAAAATCTACCAAGCCGAACTTTCTCACGTTATGATCGTGCCTCAGACACACTAGTCCGCCAGCACTGCAGATGACAACCCATTCCACACTCCCGCTCCCGGCCACAGCCTCAGCCTCAGTCCCGATCCCGTACCCCTTACCAACCGCAACACGTACCCCATCCCATACACATAGCCTGAGACTCCGCATCGGAGAAACCGTAGAGGCTCCTCCTACCTTGGTACACAATCGGAATACTTGCAACCTTCAGACGACGATCATCCCTATGGCGCTCATGTGGGTCCTGGAACTGACTCCTGGGGGCTGAGTTTTGGCCACAGTCCTGAATGCGGATCATACGCCAATGCTTATAGCCGAGGATATTATACATTTCCCGCATGTGGTATCAGTAGCACAGTGTTTCAAACCGATGATTCGGATTTCCCCTCCCAGCTACCTCCTGCTTTATATCGGGAGTTCTAATGGGATGGTGGCGATGACGATGGTGGTGACAATGCAGGTTTTTGCTGCGGAGATTGCTCGCTGAATGTGTCAGAAGTTAGGCTCTACTACTTCCCAGGAAGTAGCATTACCGACTGCCATTACAACAGTTCCTTCAATTTGACCCCAATTTTATCACTGGGGAATATGGTCAAATGAGGACAACCACTTATTAGAGAGGGGAGTACTGCTGTGGTCAATGGACATACACTGTAGGGGAAGAGTCCTCATTGTTAGGCGTATCTTCAAAATTGACCTTCCTTTTAGCACGTCCCCCTTTGTCTACTTTCAGGTACTTGGAACGATCTATGTCCACGATGGTGTGCCACGATAGGTCCCACTCTAACTAGTCCAATCATGACTTTCCCACCGGGTGGGCTCTCGACGTGGAAGCCACAACCTGGTCCTACATCAGTATGTAATTGTTGTCCTACAAGTGCACCCTAAAACTATTTAGTTGGGGCTGTCTGGCCGAATTCGACTAGGGACGATATGGTTCGCATCTTAGCTCCACTCACTATGAAGGATCTAGCCTGCCCAACCTGAGGTCTAGGAAGAAGTACATCGTCCAATGGCAACGTGGTCACAACCATTGAACCGCCATGGCTTCCGCTCATTGGACCACCAACGGAAGCACTCTATCTCGACCCAACATGGGCTTCACTATGTACTCGCATCAACAATGACGTCTACATTCTAACCACCTTCGCTATTTTTGATCCACCGTCAGCGTTGACTCCTGCGTCAGTACCAGTCCCTGCTCCACTGGTGGCAGTTGTTGCTCCTACGGTCACGCCTACACCGAAGCGCGCAGACTCAACAATAGTCCCAGAAAAACAAGGCGCACCTTTAACCGAAGTAACCAAGCCTATACCTTTGTCTTTTGATGCGGGCGGATTCTCCGGCGAAGACAGGAAACCCAGTAGGAGTTAGGCCAAGTCCCTCGCTCGCTGTAGCTTCACCCGACTCAGCTCAGCCTGTCAGTCCCGTAGATCCTGCTGTTGGAGCCAAAGACTCACCGGTTAGCGCCTTCACCACTTGCCCCTGAGCCGCTATATGATGATCCACAAACATCATTCTTGGCAGTGTACAGAGAGAGTAAGTCTACTGCTTGCTACAGCTTAAACTGCTGACGAGACCAATTGTGAGCCTTGAATTTTTTTAAACACTGTACTGTCATCTTCTCTTCGCAGATTGCTTAAGACTATATCGAGCATTCTTGCCTTACACGAATCACCATTACAGCGTCAGGACCACCTTTTCTCCACTGACAGTCTTCACCTCATCCAGGACATTGGGCAGCTCTTCTAATCCATGCCCAACAACCCTGACCGGGAGCGGCACCCTGTACTTGCCCTCCTCTACAAGCTTGGTGAGCGACGGGATGAGCTGCTTGCCACCCTGCATGTCGACCATGGACCACGCGCTGACGTCGAGCTTGTTGACTCCCTCCGGTACTGGAACTGGCACGCCAGTGATGATGGCAGCGTACCTTTTAGAGCCGGCGGGGTCGAGCACGTCGCTGATGTCGGTCTGGCTGGCACCGGCCGACACGCAGTCGATAATTACCTCGACGCCGGCGGCTCCCGGCGACGCGGCCTTAATATCAGCCACGACGGAGGGAGACTTATAATCGACGACGGACGTCGCGCCGAGGTCGTTAAGTCGCGCGTAATGCTTTACCGAACTCGTTGCCAGGATAGGCAGCGATGGGTAGGCTTTTCGCAGGAGCTGAATCGCCGCGGCGCCCGTGGCGGAGCTACCGCCCAGGACAAGAATCGAGGAGGGCGCTTGTCCCTCGGTCGACATGCCCTGCAGGAAGGGTAGCGGGATCTTGAGGCTGTTGACAATGGCGCAGACGGCGGTGACGAAGCAGACGCTGGTAAACGTCAGGTCAGCTCTGGTGCGAAACCCGCACGCGTCGATCACTCGATCTGGATAGACCTACGGCAGTGATGCAGCCTCCTCCAGTCCGATGTTCTTGGGCTTCTTGGCGAGGAAGGGCGCTGGCACCGCGACGCGCTCCTGGAACGCGCCGCCCCAGGAGACCTCGTGGGCTCCGCTGCCCTCCCAGCCCACGACCTCGTCGCCGGGCTGTAGGTCGCGCACGTCCGAGCCCACGGCTTCGATAATGCCGGCACCCTCGATGCCCAACACGCGCGGCCAGCGCGGTATTAGTATACCCAGGTCGCGCTGCTTCGCGTCAATCAGGTTGAGTGCGATGACGCGCTGCCGGATCAGCACCTCTTCGGGAGCCAGCGTGGGCTTGGGCACGTGCACGATCTTGAAGGGGCCGCCCTGTTGCATGCACTGCAGCTGAGCGGTCGTCTCTGCCGTTGCGGATGTCATGTTTGCGGTGCTTATCGGAAATCTAGACGCTAATGTAGATGTAAGGATTCTACGGTTGTTTCTTGCTTGGTCGAGCTTGGAGGGAAGGTTGATGCAAGTCGACGACGTCCATTCTCCCAATATATAGCCTTGTAGGCTGTTCGCATGAGCCGTCAACTTGTCATCGTATTCTCTTGATGCTCTAGACTTGAATTGAAATCATCGGCCCGTCTTTGTGTCCCACTTAGAGTACAGCCAGTCTAAATATTTAGCGTCGCGCGGCTTCTCTAGCTTCCGCCACCAAAGTTAATATATAGGATATAGAGATTTGGCACACCTGTTGCTACCTTGCTATCACCCTCTCACTATCATACCCTCGCTATCGCCCTACCCTCGCTGTCGCCCTACCCTCGCTATCGCCCTACCCTCGCTATCGCCCTACCCTCGCTGTCGCTATGTCTCTCATACTAAATAACCCTACGAAGCTAGCCTCGATGCGACTCCGCCTCTTCAATATATTAAAATAGATCGTCCTGACGGCGAAGCAATTTGACGCGTATTAATCGTATATATTCAATATATAGAGTAGAAATAAGATACTAAATCCTTATATCGAAAACGGTTATAAGTACTCTTATTAATAATATAGAAGCTAACCTATTAAATAGCTTAAATTAAAAAAATCTAATCAACGTATAACTACTTTACGTATAATAATCAATTACAAAATAAAGCTAAAGCTTACTACCCACTATATATTATCGTTAATTAAAAACCTCGAGTTTTATACTATTTAAAAGCACGCTAAAGCGAAATATAATCACGATCTAAACTCTTTAAATACGTTTAAAAAAAATAAAAAACTTAAAGAAATAGTAGCTAGATAAATAGCTTTAAGATATAAAGCTTATTAAATAAACGACGCTATTAAATCTACTCACCGTTCGAAGACTAAATAAACTCTCATTAATGCTAATAATATATATCTTAAACGTTAGAATATTTTAAACGCTAAAATAAACTAAAAGAAGGCGAATCTTAACTTCAGATTAATAGATAGTAAGTTATATTCGTAAAAGAAATAATAAGTTAATTTAACTAATTAGCTAGAATCAACTAGCTATTTATATTAAAATATTATTACTATATATTATCAAGATAGAAAACTTACTTATAATACTATTTTCGCCTTATAAGTAAGAATAGAGATTCTATATATACGAAATTATCTTATCTTAATAGATTTCACATATAACTTAAATTAATTAAACTAGTTTCTATATACGATAGTTATAAAAGATAAAATAAAGTCTTAGAGACTTTATACTTATCTTTTAACTATAATCGAGAATAATAATATTCTTATAATTATTTTCGCTATTATTAAGATATAGTATAGCGATTATAATAGTTAAAAGCTTCGATATATACTTACTAATAACTCTATAGCAGAGTAAAGAGCTATTAATATCGAATTTTTAGGCCTTATAGCTGATAAGACTAAGGTTACTTATCTATTATATATATTCTATTTTAAATAGACTCTAAAGCGACGATTTTCTAGCCCTCGCTTAAAGAAGATATATCGTTATCTACGTTCTACCCTTAGATATCAAAAAACTATATATAAAGTGAAGAACTTAATTCATTAAGCTTCTAAAGCGGCTTCGAACGATAAAATTAGAAAATATATTAAGAAAGAATAATAAAAGACGAGGGAGTAATAAGCTATAATCTTTCGATTACACTCGCCTTTATTAATTTAAATCGATACTATCTCCTCTATTAAAGAATATTATTCGAATCTTAAAAATAAGAAAAGTAAGAACGTTCTATAGCGATTTAGCTTAATTAAAATCGTAAAATATTCTCTTATAATAGATAAAGAGTAAGATTAACAGGCTGAGGATCATATATATAAGTTTTAATTAAGAATCCTATCTTAGATAGCTAAGTATTTATATCTTTATCGCTTATCTACTTCTATTTAACATCTTATAATTAAATAAATTAAATTAATTAATTAGGCTCTAAAGGCTAATAACAAGATTCGAGAATTAAATAATAAGATTCGCTATAATTATTAGTTTTTTAGAAAGTATTAATTATCGTATAAAGATATTCGATATTAATATCGACTATTTAATACTCTAACGAAGTAGGATTTCGATAGATTTAGTTTTATATAAGAGGAGTTCGACTACGAGCTATATAAGAACGTTACTTCTAAATATTTTAAATATACTATTAATTAAGAAATCGAAGCTCTTACTAGATATCGACTTAATATAAAAAAGACTTTAAATAGCGTTAAGTCTTGATACTTCGAGTTAAAGTCGTAAGTCGCTTATATAATTATCGAATAGATTAATAAGATTATAAGGTAATAGATCTTCAAATTAGAGCGTATTATAGATTCTCTATAATTAATAAATATATTAGATTTCTAGAATAAGATGTTATATAGATATCGTATTAAGACGAAGTCTATTAAGATAGATTAATAGCGAGATATATAGTTAATATACGCTATTCTCCGCTTCCGCCTATCTATCTATTATAATAATCCCCGAGAAGCGATAATATAACTCTCCGCTACAGCGATAGTAGTATAGAGTGATAATAGTGATAGTAAGATAATAGCGATAGAGAGGTGACAGCGAGGTGTGCTAAATCTCTATATCCTATATATTAACTTTAGTGGCGGAAGCTAGAGAAGCCGCGCGACGCTAAATATTTAGACTGGCTGTACTCTAAGTGGGACCCGTCTTTGTAAGTGTGAAGATCATGGCCCTGATCGAGTTAGCGGCGGCCGACAAAATGTTATCGGCTAATTACCGAATCATACTCCGAAACTATAAATCCTTATCGAATCATACCTCTAATTACTGAATCATACCCCTTTATTAAAATTTGAGATATGATTCGATAAGAATTAATTGCTTGGGGTATGATTCGGTAATTTATTAAACTTGCTGTGTAGATTATCAGGAGTGAAGACTGGGTGTAGATAGGCTGGGGGGTTAAATTTAGCCTATTGTTAGCAGCAGCCCCTACGGGGGCTGCTGTTAACACCCACTCGGCTTTTATCTGATGTATTTAAGCTGGTAGATCACCCATTAAATACGGTCGAAGACATTTCCTCTTTTCTATGGTCGGATGGCAAATTTTCTCCTTTGCGATTTTTATTATGAATGGCAAATTACCGAATCATACCCCAAGTAATGGCAAATTACTGAATCATACCCCTAGGGGTATGATTCAGTAAGGATTCATAGTTTCGGGGTATGAATTAGTAATTAGCCCAAATGCTATCGATCCGCTGAGTCCTGCGATAGTGCTTCCCTATAAATGGTTAGGAGCGGCCGCCTTGGATGCTCACCATTATGTTTTCCAGTGGACTAACGCACAGTCCGCCAGTGCGGTTATGGATCTACCGGACAGCACAATGACCGACACGAAACGCGCTCAGAATGTCTGTCATGCCTGCATGTTGCGGAAAAAGGCATGCGACAAAGCCTTGCCCGCTTGTAGTTTCTGCGCCAGCCGCCGGCTGCGATGCAGATACGATATCTCGGTGCCTAAGGGTAAAGACCGGCGGGCGTATAATGCAGGCAGACACTTTGTGCCCCTTCAATCCCCGTCTACTCCGAGTGTCTCCCCCCAGGCTAAGGCTATGACGCGACACCTGCCGTCCCCCAAGAGCCAAAAAGATCCTACTCCTACTCAACACTCCAGTCTTTACGTCTTGCCGCAGTCAGTGGAAGAATCGCTCAATCAGCTGGCCCACCACTGTACCGAGCTTACCAAGCTCACGTACGATAACATCCTCGACCGCTACTTTCAGGCCTTTCATACATGGCTCCCTGTAGTATCGCCCGACTCTTTCCGCCGAGAAGCGTCACGGTATCGAGAAGAAGGACGTCTTCCACCGGCAGATTTCACAGTTCTACTTCTCGCCATGTTGCTGATTGTACTTCCTGCCCATGATCCCTATTTGCGATCGCCTCGTGCAAGTCAAGAGTTCCTCTACACGACCACTAAGTCGGCCTTCTCTCAAGCTCAGGCCTCTATCTGCACATCTCTGCGACTAGTCCAAGCGGCGCTCCTCATCGCACTACGGGAATACACATCCGTCCGCCCAGAGGCTGCATACATCTCCATGATGACTTGTGCCGGCTTGGCACGGACTCTGGGAATTGGAATAACTTCGGTGAGAACTACGAGAGACGCACAAAAAACAAGTGACTCCCGACTGGAGACGATGGAGAGGGAGAATCTCGCATGGGCGATTGCGATACTCGAGAGGTACGAGTGAACAAAAACACAATGCCAAGGGACAAGTGAGAACTGTTACTGAAGTTACATCTCAGGCTTATATTGTGTGAAATGGACCAAAGAGATCTACAACCGCAGATAGAGTATCCAGGTCCTGATTGTCGGTTGCCTTCAGATTTAAAACCAACACCAGGGCTCGATTCTAAGCCGGGGCCGAACTTGCAAGCGTTGAATCAAGTTACATTATCGAGCCTGGATGCTGCGGCGCTGGTCAATTCGGACGGCAAGCACAGTTAGTCTCCCTGCTAGACCGACTGTTGTTCGTCATGCGCCTTACCGCTAGCAATAAGGCGTCCAAGCTTGCGGAGCTTGCGGAGCTTGACAGCAAGGTCCGCAGTTTTCTCGAGATGGTTATGGGTGAGCTAGGGTGGAGGCAAACACTAATCTGCGTTCCCGTTGCGCTTTGTATCAGGTAAGCATCATGGACGGTGAGCCTTGATGGTAGCTAACGGCAACGTTAACAGGCTGCTTTTCCTTCTCCATGGGTCAGTCCTCGACACTCTCCAACATTCC
Source organism: Letharia lupina (assembly GCF_014066315.1). Lineage (NCBI taxonomy): Eukaryota > Fungi > Ascomycota > Lecanoromycetes > Lecanorales > Parmeliaceae > Letharia > Letharia lupina. The sequence goes on from NW_023502976.1 coordinate 2,172,099, forward strand.
AAAAGTGAGACCGACCATCAGAAAAGAGACATGTCGTGGAGCGGGCTCGACATGGTGTGTAGAATGGTACTCGATGTCACGCGATGGCACGGTGAAGGAAAGGCCCCGATAATGCCAATCTGCTCTTTCTATACCCTTCGGGCGGCTAGAAAACGCATACAGGAGCGGAACAAACTCGTTGTGGATGAGGCACTGTCTCGTGACATTGACAGTCTACTGAGCGCGGAAGAGGAATACCGTAAGACGTGGGTGTTTTAGGAATTGCAGGCCGTCGATGCAGAAACTTCGTCAACGAACTTTGCACCGCAAAAGACCCACCATACTCTACAGCGATTACCGACCACAACAAAATCCACTCCCGTCTTGAGACCTGAGCAAAACGTGACTGTTCCTAAACAGTAAGTAAGTAACCGTTGGAATTCAGCATCTTAGCCCTATTATGCTTGGCAATAACTATAAGTAGCATACAAACTCTATAGAAAAATAATAAGCCGTTATCAAATTCATTAAGTTATGAGCTCGATTTTACGAAACTCGTTACTACGACGACTTCCTTCGTAAGAGATTATTAAAGATATTCTTACGTCGTATAATTTAGCTATAGAGATCTCGATCGACGTTCGCTACGTTAATATAAGTTATAAATTATTACCTCTACGATTTCTTAGCGTATTTTTATATCTCTATATATATTCTATAATATTATATCGATTATAATACTATTAAAGATAGAAGATTAAGAGACTTAAAGATTTAAGCTAGAATATAGAGAAGAAAAGACGAAAGCGTATTAGATAAGATAGTTAGGGGAGGACCCTATAATACGTCTATAAAGCTCTCTACGAAGGCATTCGATAAGGCAATTAGAGAAGAATAATTTAAAGGTTATGAAATAGATATTACGAAGCCTAAATATAAAGGAATAGATACTCGCTTAAAGTCTATAAACTAATTACTCGATATACTCTATAGTAAGTTATCTCGAAAAGTCTTACTACGATAGATATACTTATATCTAAAGTACTCTTCTCGATTTCTTTATATAAGCGAGGTTTATAAATTTAAGAAGACTTTAAAGTAGAATATAAGTAATTAATTTATATGAAAAGCTATAGCTATAGTCCTAGAAGGAAGTAAATAAACCTTCGCTATAGAAGAAGTATTAAAATTTAATATCTTAGTCTTATTATACTTGATAATAACTATAAATAGTATATAAACTTTATAGAAAAATAATAAGTCGTTATTAATTTTATTAGTAATCGTAATCTATAGCTATATAAGCGTATTATAAGCCTAAGCCGCCTTAAGTTAATTTAAGAACTCTCTAAGCTATTTAAGCTATTTCTAAGCTATAATAATATAGAGTAAAGCGAGACTAAAGCGAAAAGCGAAGGCGAAAAGTTAACTAATCTATTTACTTAAGTAATTAAGACTTAATCGATAAATAGAGTACTATAGATAGAATAAAGTATAATCTAGTAAGTTAGACGTTTACGCGTAAAGATTATTAAACTTCTTTATATAACTGCGAAGAGTTCTATAACATTTTTATTAACTTTAAACTTAGATTATTAAGATAATAATATTATAATCGTAATTACTTTTATCGACTAGTATTATCTCGCGTAACGTCTTATAAAAACTATACGTATAAATAAGTTTTAAATAATAATTAGCTAGATTCTAAGGCTTAATTATATATAAATAGCGATTTACTATATAGCTTAATTCTAGAAAAACTTTCTCTATATAAGATAGAAGATTTAAAGTCTAAATATAAGAAAATATTAAAAAATAAGACGCGGGTAAGTAAGAAAAGTTTAAAAAATCTCTTTTTATAATAAGAGGAATAAGAATAAAAAGTAAGAAATAGAAGGAATACGATCTATTTAAGGCTCTTTTAATATAATAATCTCGATTATTCTATTATAAATATATATTATATCTCTCTCTTATTAATTCTTAATTAAGCTATAGCGATTAATACTATTTTATATAACGTTTTATAAAAATTATATATATAAATAAGTTTTAAATAATAATTAATTAGATTTTAAGATTTATTATATAGTTTAACTCTAGAAAAACTTTTAAAATAAATAATTTATATTTAATAAAAATCTATTAGTTTTAAACTATATAAAAACGCTAAAAATAATATAATACGACGAAAATATAAATTAAATATATTTCGATATATAAGCGATATAAGTTAGACTTCTAACGACTAAGTAATTAAATCTTATTATTAATTAAGTCAACGTCTCTCGCGAAGATAGCGGCTTCTCTATAAAAAGAGTATTTTAAATAATAACTCGAGTAATTAAGTATATATAGAGTACTTTATAACGTAGCGATAATATACTATCTTATAAAGATTTTATTTAAATTAAATAGCGATAATAATCTATTAATAGAGAAGCGAGTAAATAAGTTTTATAGCGAATAAATAAAATAAGTATTATTATTTATAGTAATAATAAATAGCGTAATTCTTCTTTTAAATAGATTTATCTTTAAAAATAATAGTAATAGCTTTATATAGTAATTATATAGCGTAATTAAATATCTTATAATATATTATTATTCGAAATCGCTATTTTTAAATTTAGTTTAGGATTATATAAATTCGCTTATATAAAGAAATATAGTAAATATAAGATAAAAGAAAGTATATAAAGTAATTTTCTCTAAAGAAGTTTTATTAAATTAGATAAGAATATAGAGTAGTAGATCTCGTATAATTAAATAACGTTTTTTAATATTAGTCTCGTTACGTAATCTACGAATATCGATAATTACTCGCTATAATAATAGATAATAAAAAACCTCGAGATTCTCGAATTTTATATTTATATAAACTAAATAAACGCTTATAAGATAGACTTTAATAGATTTAATCTAAATATAATAATTAGTTAGATATACTATTTAGTTAATAAGTAATTAAATAATAATAAAAAACGCGATAGTTCTTAATAGAATATAAAATTCGATATAGAAGAGTAAAGACCTTCGTTATTTAATAGCTACTTCTTATTTTATTAATTAGACTCTATTAAAGATATCTCGTAATATTATAATTTAAAGAAGTCTTCTTATATTATAACTTAAATAAATTACGATTTAATAATTCTTATATAGATTAAAAGCGCTTAACTATAAATATAAGTTAATAATTTTATTAAATTTAAAGCGAGAGAGTAAGTTAATTAAAGTATTTTACTTAATAGAAATTTAAATTATATTAGTATATATAAAAGAATAAGATAGAACTAAGCTTGAAAACCTTGAATTTGTATGTGCAGCCAATTATCAATTCGGGTTCGCTACGCTCTTTGATTAGACCGGCTGACTCATCGCGGGTAAATAAATTAGCGTCCGCAACCATCAAAATCTCGCCCTCCCACGCCTCCACGCCTCCCTCATCAAAAAAATAGGTGTACATTATTGACACATAGAATAACTTTTTTGTTTTCTATTAAAATTTTGAGATTTTTTTTTAAATTATAGAACGAAATGTGGGCTTTCAGATAAAAAAAGAATTTCTAAATTTAGTCTTATAATATTAAAGCGCAAGGAATTCAAATATCGCTCACCAAAGTTCGCTCGACAGCCGGACAGCCCGCTCACCAAAGTTCGCTCACCAAAGATCGCTCACCTATTCACTCGATAGCCCTGATCAAAAAAATGATTATGAATTTAATTCATAGGCCTTTACTCGTTATAAATAATATTATATTAAGCGAATAGTATAATTATTTATTTAAGCGATATTATAATTAATCTATATATAGAATTATTATTAATATTCTCGATAACGACGCTATTATTATAATAGAGTATAAGATATAATTAATATAAGTAAAATAGCTATCTATAAATAATTATAAGAATAATAAGTATTTCTTTAAATTAAATATTCTTTTTATAATAGCGAATAGCGAAGTATATATTAAATATATTATTTAGTTTAAAATAAATAACGATATTCTTAAAAATATATCTTTCTATTCTATACTTATTAGAAGTATTTATTTATATAAAATAGTAATAGCGTATAACTATACGACGAAGTAGATATATTTTATTTTATTTAAATAGAAAGATATCTTATTAGCGTAGATTCGCTGCGATTACGATAATAATATAATAATATCTTTATTTTTTAAATAATATAGAATAAAGTCTTCTTAGAAAAGCTTTATTAGAGATTATTATTTTAATAAAGAAAGATAGTAGATCTATCGCTAATTTAAGCTCGTTATAAGAAATACTTTATCTATTTAAAAGGGCTTTTATTAACTTTTTTATTCTTTTTAACTTATTAAAAAGAAGTCTAATCTTTATCTTCTTACTATCAAATTAAATTCTTAAAAATTCGATTAGAATACTTTTTTTATTCTTAATATAATTTATCTTTAGATTATAATTATCGTAGATAATATTAAAGTTATTACTAAATAGAGTTATATCGCTATTAAGCGAAAGAATAGCGAAGAAGTTATTTAGATAATAAAAAATAATACTTTAAAAGAGGATAATAATAAGTATTTAATAAAGGGTCTTAGCGAATAGATCGAAAATAAAGAGTACGATATATAAGTTAAATAATAAGAATCTATTAATATAATAGAAGCTATTTTAAAAGAAATTTAGTAATTAAAAGTTTAATTCGACTATAGAAATATATCTAAATATATTAACGAGGTCTCGCTTAATTATAACTATATTCTTACTCTAGACGAGTAAAATATTAATAATATTATTTAATATAATATATTTAATTATCTTATAGACCTCGTAAATATAATAGTTAACGAATTATAATTATAGAAAGAAAAGATTATAAATTCTTTTTTAATTATTATTATATTTTGAAATAAGATCTAATAAAGACGAAATAAAGTATTCTAAGAGTTCTACATCTAATTATATTAGATAATTATTATTCTTCTACTTTTAAAGGTTTTTAAATAGTATTTTAAATATTATAGCGATATTAAAGTAAGATTTACTTAATAATAACTAACTAGAGTTTTAATAGTCTATTTTAATATTATAAGTAATAATTATAAGTAAAATATTAACGAATATTTAATTAAGATAATTCTTAAGCTATTTTTTTTAATTATCTTTCTTTAATAAACTACGTCTTTTTAATAAAGACTTATTTAGCGAGATAAATATATATAAAAATAACTTAGCTATCAATTTAAGATTTCTCGATATTAATTATAATTAAGGAATAAGAGAGAGCTTTATATTTAGCGAGATAATATTAGCGAAGATTTTATTAATATAGCTAGTAATAGAATATAATTAGCTATATATATTATATATATATAAATAGCAATAGCTCTAAGAGTTATATAATTTATTATAATTAAATTAATTATAATAAAATAATTAAGAGTTTTAAGTATTCTAATAAAAAGAAGTAAAAGTAATATTATAATATATCTAAGATAAAGTCTGATTTAGACGTAAATTATATAATAAATAAACTTTTAATTAAATCGATAAGAGTCGCTATCTTAAAATTCGATTTTCTAAATAATTATCGAGTATTCGTTATATATAGATATTATCTTAATAAAGCTAAATTCTATTATAAACGAAGATCTTATAGAAATAGTATATCGATTAAAAGATATAAATAGTTAATAGATTAGAAATATAGTAGCGATAATTTAATAGAGCTTCTTAAAGAGATAAAATAATTATTTTATAGATAAAGAAATATATAATTTAATTATAGATCTTAAAGTATCGAAGAAACTCTTTAAGTCTCTTAATCTCTTTATTATCGCTAGCGAGGCGGTTAATAAAGCTATTAAATAGCTTATTAAAATATTTAATATTAAATATCTTATAATAGATTTATTTAATATATTTTAGATTTATCGCTTTAAAATAAAAAAGAAGAGAGATTATTATAAAGTTATTATCTTAATATAAAAAGAAGTAATATAATACTACTTTCGTCTTAAACGATATTAGCGTTCTCTACTATAATAGAGCTAAAGTTAATTATAAAACTTAAAGAGATATAGACGATAGCTGAAAAGATAGAGCGAATAGAAATAGCTAATAAATCGATAGTATAAGAGTTTAGAATACGAGTTAGTATATAATAGAGATAATCGACTAACGATAAATATAAATCTTATTAATCTTATTCTATATACGAGCGAGTTCGTTATAATTCTAAAATATATTATTTTTATTAATCTATTCTTATTCGAATTTCTAATAAGCGAATTATAATTAAATAATATAGAAATTAATCGAGTTTAACGAAGTAAGTAGTTTTATTAAAGAATTTAACTAATAATTAAAAGATATAGCGAGAATAAAGAGGGATAGAGATCTTTTAGAGAGCCCTCCTATAAGTTTAATAAGTGGTTTTTATAAAAATAGTAATTTAGTAATAATAGTCTAATATATAGCTATAGTCTTTACGATAGACTTATAAAAACGCTTAGAGATTATTAATAATAACTAAATAATAATAATATAAGTAGAAGAATAATATATTTTCTAAATGAAAATTGCTTTCGTCTGATATTAGAAAAGAGAAAAGTCTAAAAAACCTCTTCTTATAATAAGAGGAATAAGAATAAAAAGCAAAAAATAGAAGGGGTACGGCCTATTTAAGGCTCTTTTAATATAATAATCTCGGCTATCCTATTATAAGTATACTATGCCTCTTTCTTACTAGCTCTTAATTAAGCTATACCGATAAGCGTTTATATTATTATAGCTTTAAATGTCAGAGACGACTTTAACTTTAAATAAAAGACTATTATAAACTCTATATAGATATTTAATTAAAGTTTTAAAACTTATATTATCTCGTTTATTATATATATAGATATTTATATAGAGTATAAAAAGTAGTTAAATTATCTTATATCGAGAGTAATAAATTTAAATAAATCTAGAAAGAGATATTAATAGAGATATTTTCTATATTATAATATAAGAAAACTTTATATCTATAGAATAGAATTAATAAAAATATTAATTAGTATATATAAATATAAATAAGATAATTAAAAATTTATTACTAGTAAAAGAGATAAAGTTATATTATTCTCTATTTATTATTATATTTAATATATATAATATTATTAAAATAATATTATAAACGTACTCTTAATATATTACTTAGCTTTATAGTCTAGCGAGTCTTAACGAAGATATCTTCTATTATATTATATCTTCTTTTAATTTATATAATTCGATAGTCTTATTATTCTATTTTATTTTACTTATATAATATATCTCTATACTAGTTTTAATAAATAGCTTTAGATAAAAAAGCGCGAAGAATTAATATACGCTTTTTTCAGATATTTAGATATTTAAATAAAAGACTTACTTTCTTATTACTTAAGATTAGAATTTTAAAATATTTAATAATTATAAATTTAAGATTAATTTAGTAGATTCTCAGATTTCGCTACTCTTACGCTAAAACTTCAAATTAAAGACGAGAGTATACGAGTACGTTTAAAAGAGAAAGCTAGAAAAGATCTTTAAAAATCTTTAAAATCATCTTTTCTAAATTCTTTTCTTTTATAAAAATAATAATAATAAAATAAGTTTATAAAGTTATAGAGTTAATTATATACTTTTAAATAATATAATATAAGTAGATCTATAAATTAAATTTATAATCTATTAAAATATAATCTCTACGTATCTTAATTATCGTATTTCTTATTTATCTATTAGTTAAGATTTTTAAAGAGGACTTAGCTATTGGGCGAAGCCGTAGCGTAGCTAAGACTCTTAGCGTATATAGACTTAATATAAAAGCTTAAGAAGACGATATTCTTATTTTCCTTCTTACTTCTATAAGAATTAATCTTATTACGAGATTTATATATAAATATATATATATCTACTATTAAGTTTATATTATTATATAATTCTAGATTTACTTATACTTAATTATATAAATTTATTTAATAATTTTAATTCTTTTATTTTTTAAGAGATAGTAATTCGAAATTAATATAATAGTTATTACTCGATTATAATTATAACGAAGTAAAAATAATAATAAATCTTTTATATCTCGAACGATATTAGATAAAATATAACCTCGAATTATAAATTTAATAAATCTCGGCTATATAAGTAATAACGAAGTTAATTAACTAGAGGATTGTGATAGCGATATTATTAGTTTTAACGTTAACGAATAAATAGCGTAGCGTATTTATCGTCGAGATTTATTATTAAAAAGATATCGTCTTATAGCTCTTAATAAAGAAATCGATATTTTTAAATATAATAAGATATATAATAATTATATTTAAGCGATCTCGATACGTTATTATTATTATTATATAAAAATAATCTAGATCTTAATATAAAATTAAAATATATTTTAGAGAAAACTTTAATTTATATATTAAGATATTCTTATAATATTTATTTAAAAAAACTAAATTTATATTATAATAAGTCTATATATAAATATTAAAAGTAGATCTATAACGCTAAAATAGCGTTTTATATTAATTCTTGAAATTTTAAGATTAAAAGAAATAAAATTCTTTAAGTAATGTAATTCTTTAGAAAGAATTTTAAGAAGTAATAATATAATAAGAATAAACGAAATCTTATAATCTTGAATAGCTAAAACTATTTCGAGAAATTTCTTTTTAATAAAATTAAGAATTTTATTAATAGATAACTCGATATTAATTAAGAGTATATAAATATAAGATAAAGATCTAATTAGATTATATATTAATTCGATATTTATCTTATTAAGTTAGAGGCTTAATTATCGCTATATAACGAATAATAAAAAATTACTTAATTAATAATAAGACTTTATTTAAAGATTTAAGAGATTATCGTTAATATAAATATTATCTCGATAAATAGAAATAAATTAATCTTACTAATTACTCGCTTAGAGAATATTAAGTATAAAATAAATATATATTTCTTATATAATTATTATATTAAGGAAGTTTTTAGTTTTTAGAATTATAAGAAAAATAAATTTTAGAAAGAATATAAGAGTTAATTTCGTAAGAATAAGAAAGCGTATATTTTATATAAGCGAGATATATCTAGATTCTATAATAAAAAAATCTAAAATAAGAAATATCTTAAGAAGGTTAAGTGCTATAATTATTATAAGAAAGGCTATTATATTAATAAGTATAAGATATTTAAATAGAATAATATTCATAGTATTTCTATCGACTTATTAATAAACTTAATATTTATATCGTTAAAACGATAAAAAAAGATAAATTCTTATTAAAGACTTTATAACGATAAAAGTAAATAAAGAAATACTTATTATATCTAGCTTAATCTATAAGAATCAAATAATTATCGAAGATAAGAAATCTAACTTAGTATTAATTAGTATTTATTTTAATAATAAAGTCGAGATTAATATAATTAATTAATATTTTATCTTTAAATATAACTTATAGAAATTCGATACGCTATTATTAAATTTAAGATAAATAAATAATAATTTAATATACTATTATAATATCTATTATATAATCTATGAATTATAGAATAGTTGAGAGCGTATAAAGAGATATAAATATATCTTCTATTCGATTATAAAGAAAAATAATTCTTCTCTTATTTTAAGTATATTAACTTTATCTAATAAAGATATTAAGCTTAATATCGCTATAAAAATCTAGTATTTTAATATTAATATAATATCGATAGATCTTCTTTTATTATAGAAATTTATTAATATATTAAAGAAGAAGAGTATTATCTACGTCTTAATTATTATTAATATTATTAATATAATTATAATTAAGTTTTTAATTAGTATAGCGTAAATAAATATAACTTATATAAATAATAATATTATCGCGTTAAAGCTATCTAAAGAGTTATAAGAATATAAAAATATATTCTTAACTTAGAAAGTAGATTAATTATTACTCTATAAGAGTTATAATTACGCTATTAAGACTATAATAAAGTTATTATTTAGCTCGCTATATAATTTATTTAATACTAAGTTAGCGAAGCTGAGATACTATCTAGACGATATCTTAGCGAAAAATTAAATTTAATATTCTATTAGCTTAGCTAAGGCTTTTATTCTCTTTATATTAAAGAAGAATAGAAGCTTATATTTATACGTTAATTATTAGAGTCTAAATAAGATAATAATAAAGAATCGCTATTTTTTATCTTTAATTAATAAGATATTAGATTATCTAAATAATACTAAAAGATTTATTAAGTTAAATCTAAAGAATATATATTATTATATTTAAATTAGAAAAGATAATAAGTAGAAAACTACGTTTTATATATATAATAATTACTTTAAATATTTAATTATATCTTTTAATCTAATTAACGCCTCTATAACCTTTTAAATTTATATTAATAAATCTTTAATAAAGTTAATCGATAAGTTTTATATAATCTATTTAGATAATATTCTTATCTATTTTAATTCGCAGTTAAAATATCTAGATTATATTAAGTAAATACTTAAAAGACTTAGACGATTTAGCTTATATATAAATCTAAAGAAGTATAAATTCTTTATTATTAAGATTGAATTTCTAAGCTTTATTATATCTATTATTAGCGTTTTAATAAATAAATATAGAGTAGAAATAATTCGAGATTAGTTAAAGTTTAAGATCTACTATAAAATATAAATCTTCTTAAAATTTATAAATTTCTATCGAAGATTTATTTATTATTATTCTTAGATTACTAGATCTCTAACGAAGTTACTAAAAGAGAGTATTAAGAATATTAAATTAGAATCTTTTAAATAGTCTAATAATATTAAGCGTATATTTAGCTAGCTATAAAATATCTTTTTAAATATATTAATATTATAATACTTTAATTCTAAGCTTTTAATTCGAGTTAAGATAAATATCTTAGAATTTATCTTAGCGAGTATTTTAATTTAACTCTAGATGTTACGAGCGTACTCTTAATATACTACTTAGCCCTATAGCCTAGTAACTTAGCGAAGATATCTCCTACTATATTATATCTCCTTCTTATTTATATAATTCGATAGCCTTATTATTCTAGTTCTATCTTATCTATATTAATATCGTATCTATACTAGTTCTAATATTATAATAAGACTTCTTTATATACTCGACGAAGAGAAATATAATCGAATATACTTTATTCGAATTAGCGAACGAATTTAAAGAAATACGCTAATAGAGGCTTTAATAAGAAATTAAGTTAAGTTATCGTATTTCTAAATAAGTCTATTAAACGAGTAACTCGATTCTAAAGAGCCTTATAAAATAGCGAAACGATCTCGCTAAAATAGTAGGCGAGGAATAAATAAGATATAGAGATTATTCGTATAACTAGCGAATTAATAGTAGAAAGAAATCGTTATAAATACTCTTATACTTATAGTAAGTTTACTATAATAATAATAAACGTATAATCTCTTTACTAAGTATATTAATAATATATATAGTAAGTCTACTATAATAATAGTAAATATATAATCTCTTTATTAAGTATATCGATAATATATATAATAAGCCTACTATAATAACGACGGGAATAGCTTTAAAATAACTACGATTCGATCTTTTTACTAAATATATTAATAATATATATAGTAAAGCCTGCTATCAAATGATATTCAATATATTTAATTCTTTTCTTATCTCTTTATTAGACCCTACGATTAATAAATTAATTAAGATAAAGGAGATGAAATAAAGAATAAATTTTTAATAATAAGAGTATAAGAGATATAGGGTAAATCTACAGTGAAGCTTTCAGATTAGGTTATCAATCGATGTTGAAGAATAATATATATATACGTTAGATTTTCTTTAATTCTATCGAAGAACTATAGTAAGAAGATTAGATAAGAAGAAGAACTCGAAGAATCTTACTAGCACGTAGACAAGATATAGCTAATATCTTTAGAATCTCTAAAGAATAATGTGGATATAGTATAGTTAAGACTAGTATACGACTCGACAATATTACTATACCTCGGTAAATCTTCTTTAATTAAGGTCTATACGAACTATGAATATTTAGAGACATAGGGCAAGTAATAGATATATATCTTCGGTCTATCAGCTATGGAGGCTATAGCTATTAAGAGAGAGGGATAGTATTACGAGCGTACTCTTAATATATTACTTAGCTCTATAACCTAGTACCTTAGCGAAGGCATCTCCTACTATATTATATCTTCTTTTCATCTATATAGTTCGATAGCCTTATTATTCTAGTTCTATCTCACCCATACTAGTATCGTATCTATACTGATTCTAATACTAGATAGATAATAAGTAATAGTATTTAATAGTTTTTTCTTTTAGAAAGATAATAGCGGCGAAGCGAAATTATAAAACTTATAATTAGAAATCTCTCGCTATTATAATAATATTTAAATAGTAATATTACTATCTAAAAGAAAATCTTTATCTTATAAAATTATTAATAATTTAAAATAATTTAAAATACTTTATAGAATTATCTAATTTAAATAGTTATTAGATTAAATAAATAATAAAGTTATTAATATTTAACTTTATTATTATATTAGTATATATAATAGAATAAGATAGAGCTAAATTAGAAAATCTTGAATTTATATATATAGCTAATTATTAATTTATTAGATCTACGCTTTTTAATTAGATATCGCGAGTAAATAAATTAATATTCGTAATTATTAAAAAAATAGATATATATTATTAATATATAGAAAAACTTTTTTATTTTTCATTAACTTTTCGAGATTTTAAATTTTTAACTTTAGAACGCAGTCTACGCTTTCCGAATTTTTAAGAATTTTAAAATTTGGTCTTATAATTATTAAAGCGTAAGGAATTTAAATATCGCTCATTAGAGTTCGCTCGACAGTCGGATAGCCCTGATTAAAAAAAAACTGGTATATATTATTTAATTTTAGAATAACTTTTTTATTTTCTATTAAAATTAAAATTTTTTTTATTTAAATTATAGAGTATAATGTGTGCTTTTAGAGAAAAAAAGAATTACTAAATTTAGTCTTATAGATATTTAAAGATAAGGAATTCAGATATCGCTTATCAAAGATCGCTCACCAAAATTTACTCGATAGCCCCGATTAAAAAAAAATGATTATGAATTTAATTTATAGGCCTTTACTCGTATAAATCTAATAAGATAAACTTAGTTAATATATTATTTAAACGCTTTAATTATAAGAATAAAAATAAGTCGTTAAATTAACTCTTATTTATATTATAGTAGAAGCTATTAATAATAGAGAGCTTAATAAGTTTTATTTTTATTATAATAAGAATAATATATAGATAAGTTAAAAGCTATAAGAATATAAAGCGTATTATTAGCGAAGAGTATTTATTTATATTATATAGTCTAGATATAAATATATAATACTCTCTAGATATTAATAAAATAAAAGAAATAACTATTTAAAGAGTAATACTTACGAGTTTAATAATTATAATAATATAAAAGACGTACTTAGATATAATATATTCTTCGAGACTTAAAAAATCTTAACTTAAAAATCTAAGAAGTTTAAATAAGATATTTATTTATTATTATTATAACGTAACTAAAAAGTAATTTAATATTTTTATTAGAACTATTAATTATAAATAGCTTATCTTATATTTAATTATTTAGATAATAACGACTAGCGAAACGATATATAATTTAAATAGTAAATCTATATTTAAATTTATTAAGACTCTTTAATATAAGAATATCTATATTTAATAACGACGTAATAATATAATATAGAACGAGTAAAAGAAAAACGCTAAAGCTTAAATAATAGATAGTTAAAGATTATTAAAGTATAAGAATATATTATATATCTCTAAAGAGGCTTTTATTCGCGAAGAGCTATTAAGACTCTATTATAATAACTTCTTAGCGAGATATTTTAAATTCGATAAAATAATTAAATTATTAAGTTAAAAATATTATTAAAATAGTATAAAGATAGATATAAAGTTATATATTAATATATATAATATCTATTAACGAGTAAAGATAAAAAGATATTATCTTTATAGCGAGTTAAATACGCTTTCTTAATCTAGCGAATCTTAAAAAGAAATTATAATAGATTTTATTATTAATCTATCGCTAAGTAAGTATAATAAATATATTTATAATATAATATTTATTATAATAAATCGATATATTAAGATAATAAGATATCTTTTTATAATTAAAAAGATTAATATAATATAATTATTAAATCTATTTTATAAGAAAATTATTTTAAAATATAATTTATTAAATAATATTATATCTAATTATAGTTTTATCTTTATAAATATATTTTAATTAAAAATTTACTTTTAATAAAAGATAAAATATAGATTAAATATTTTATTTTATTCTTAAACTAATAATTAAATTAAGCGATAGAATTAAACGCTAAAGTATTACTTATAAAATTATTATAACGAAAAATAAAAAAATTAAATAGAACTTTTATTAATTATAAAGTTTATTTATTAATAAAGCGAATATAAGATATTAGAATATAGTTTATTCTACGTAATATATAGCTATAATTTAATCTTAGATTTAATTACTAAAAATAGCGATTTTAAGAGAGAGATATTAATATCGAAAGAATATATAAAGAAGATTTATATATTACGCGAATCGCTAGCGAATAAATAACGTAAACTTATTAAATTATAAGCGAAGACTTATAATAAGAAATATTAGTCTTAAGTATTTAAGAAGAAAGACTTAATAATATTATTAATAAAAAATCTTAAGTAAAAAAGATCGAATAAGAAGCTTTTAGATAAGACTATTAATTTATTTATTATTCGAAATTATATTAAAATCTAGATATATCGCTTAACGTTATTACTTATTTATTAAATTTATAATATCTTTTATATATCTCTTTTAGAGCTTTATAAGCGTAGAATTAGTAATAATAGTATATTTAAGTATATTATCTTAGAACTTATTAATAATATTAAAGAATAGAAAGTAGAAAAGATATTAGATAAGCGTAAGTAAAAAGATAAAGTAAAGTATCTAATTTAATAGACTAGATATTCTATTAAATATAATTAGTAAATTATTAAGAAGAATATAGAATATATAAAGAAGTTATATATAGTTTTTTAGAAGCTAAAGTTATATAAATATAAGCGAAGAGTATAATAAATATAAATATAAAAAAGAGTTTAAAGATTAATAATTTTAAAAATAATTTAAAGAATTATAAGTAGTAAGATCTAATATACTCGAAGATATAGTAATAATAAATATATATAAAAATCTATATATTCGAAGATATAATATAACTATCGAAATTAAATTAAAAATTATATAGGCTAAAGCTCTAATATAAGCGAAATATAGCTAAGATCTTATAATTTAATTTAACTATACTATTAAAGTAGTAATAGCTACTATATTCTTTATCTCTTTATTCTTATTCTAATTCTTAAAAAAAAAAGTAAGAGAATTATATTTATTAAGCGATTCTTTAAGTGAGTAAGGCGGAGATAAGTTAATAGATATATAAGTAATAGATTTATAAGAGATAACGTCGTCGCTTAAGTCGCCGTTATTATCGCTATTAATAAACTCGATTAAGCTTATATTTAGCGATATAAAGAAATTAAAAGATAAATAATTAAAAAGAGATAGATTAATCTAGATATATAATTAATATATATATTATATTCGCGAAATATATTATAAGAATATAAATAACTATCGAGAAATATATAACGTTATATATTTAATTTATTATATTTAGAATATCTTATAGAGTCTTTACTTAATTTAATTAGATTATAATAAAATTAAGCTTTTTATATCTTTTAAAATAGTTTAATACGCGTTAATATTACGTTAATATTACATTTATAATTATAATAATATCTTTTAACTATTAAAGAGTAATAAAGAAAATCTTATTAAATTAAAGCTCGCGTAATATAATACGCTAATAGCGTAAATAAATATATAATATAGCGTTTATAACGTCGATAATCTCGAGATAAATAGATATCTTTTAAGAATAAAATTAGCTAGCGTTTTATATTCGCTATAAATTTAAATATATAATATAACTATATCGAGATATAGTTATTACGCTAATAGGCGTAAACGTTATACTTTTTAAGTATATTTCTATACTTATTAAAATAAGCGTTATAGATTTTAAAGTTATATTTAAAGTCGCGACGAATATAACGATAATAAATATTCTTTTTAAAAGAAGATATAAGGCTAGCGAAGCGCGTTATAATTAACTATTAAGCGAGTTATAAATATATTAGAAATATCTCTATAATTTTAATTATTATATTTATAAGAATAATAATTATTTTAAAATTTAATAATATATAAAAAGAGCGTAAAGAGATAATATTATTTATACGCTTTAAGTTAATAAAATAAGCGATTAATATAATATTTAACGAAGTATTAATAAAAGAAAAACTTTAAATAAAATAAAGAAGTTATATTTAATAATATTTATAAATTTTAATAATCGCGAGCTTTAGATATTAGTAAACGTATATTATGCGATAATATAACGTATCTTAATAATAATAATAATAATTAATTTTAATAATTAGTATATATAAAAGAATAAGATAGAATTAAACTAGAAAATCTTAAATTTATATATATAGTCAATTATTAATTCGTTAGATCTACGCTTTTTAATTAGATATCGTAAATAAATAAATTAGCGTTTATAACTATTAAAAATCTATATATAGAAGTCTTACTCTCTAAAATAACGAGTTCTCTAAGAATATTATTACTTTATAATTTCGTAAATTATAGAGCTTAATTTACGCTTTCTAACGATATAAAAATTATAAAGTTTAATCTACTATTAATGAATTCAACTAATATTTAAATATTATAATTATATTAAACGTATCCGAGATCGAATAATAATTCTTTCACCTATTTATATAATTATTATTCTTTTATTACTCTATTAATTCTATTAATTCTACTAATATAAATATATTTATTCTCGATATTCTTATACTTAATTAAATAAGAGAAGAATCTATAATAAGCGAATACGGAGAATACTATAAAGAATATTACGAAGATAGTTATTAGTAGTAATAATATAATAAATCTACTCTCTACGATCTTATATTAATTTACTTAGCTAGTATAAGAGAAGTTAATATAGTAGATAAATACGAAGAATATTACGAAGAAATTAAGCGGTAATAAAACTTTTAGTACTAAGAATACGACTTAGCTCTTCAAGATCTTATATTATATACTCTCTATAATTCTATATTAAATTATTACTTAATAAGCGGAGAATACTATTATAACTTAGTTTATTATCTCGCTACTTAGCTAGTTACTTAGTTTAATACTTTATAAGAGAAGAAGTAAGAGAAGAAACTATAATAGACTAATATGAAGAATACTACGAAGAATATTACGGAGAATACTATAAAGAAATTAAGTAGTAATAAGATTATTATCGTCAAGAATACGGCTTAACTCTTTCAGATTCTATATTAAATTATTACTTAATAAGCGAAGAATACTACTATAACTTAATCTATTATTTTTACTATATTAATATAATATATTACTATAATAACGTTATAAGAGAAGAATCTACTACGACGATTATAGTTAATTAGATCTCTATAGAAGAAATATTAAACGATATATATTTAGATAAATTAAAATCGTTCGATATCTATAGCTATCTTATTATTCGAAAGATTTTACTACGATAAGAGATATTATAGAATTTATACTACTAATTAATACGTTATCTTTATTTCTTTTCGATATTTTTATACTTCTTACTATAAGAATATAGTCTTTCTCTATTTTTTATAGATAATTATTACGAATTAATTCTCTATACTCGATATACCTTTCTAATTAAATCTTAGCGCGCCTCTCTTCGTATATATATATCTATATATTATATAGATTAAATTAATTTTATAGTAGTAAAAGTAGATTAAAAACGTATAGTAAGCGATTAGAGTTCGATTTAACTTAGAACTAAGACTAAAATTCGATTTAACTTAGAAAAATTTAACTTTATAAATTTAATTCATAGGCCTTTACTTGTAATAAATAATAGATTATTAATAATAGACTCTATATATATAACTACTTTATAATATTCTATAAAAGTATAATAAAAGCGTATATATTATATAGCTTTTATAATTTATAAATTAATATTATAATATTTAAGAGTAATATTTAATATTTTAAAAAATTATAAGTTATACTATATTAATATATAGCTAACTTAGAAAAAACTCTTTTTCTTATATTCTCTCTAGAATTTAAAGAATTTTAATAAATCTTTCTAATATCTATAATTTAGATATAATATAAATTTAAAGATAAATTCTCGAAGAGAGAAGATAATATTAGTTAAGATTTTTAAAGAAAATTTAATTATTAGACGAAGTCGTAGTATAGCTAAGACTCTTAGCGTATATAGACTTAATATAAAAGCTTAAGAAGACGATACTCTTATTTTCCTTCTTACTTCTATAAGAATTAATCTTATTATAAGATCGATATATATAAATATATATATATCTACTATTAAATTCATATTACTATATAACTCTAGATCTACTTATATTTAATTATATAAATTCGTCTAATATTATCTAATTTTATACTATACTTAAAATCTAGTCTCGAAGAGATTTTAGAGAAATAATTAGCTCGTTTTATATATTATATATCTAATATCTTAATATAATCTATTTTTTTAATTAAAGCTATCGAGTAAATTTAGTAAGCGATCTTTAATAAGCGATATTTAAATTTCTTACCTTTAAAAAATAATAAGACTAAATTTTAAGATTCTTTTGAAATCGAAAAGTGTAAATTGCGATTTATAGTTTGAATTTTTTTTTATCAAATTTCAATAGAAGATAGTAAAGTTATTAAATAATTAAAAGTAAAGAAAGAGATTTTAATTACTGCGAACGCTAATTTATTTACTCGCGATATCTAATTAAAAAGCGTAGCGAATTCGATTTTATAATTAGCTATATATATAAATCTAAGATTTTTTAATTAAACTCTATCTTATTCTATTATATATACTAATAAATAATATTTATAAAGTACGAGTAAAGGTCTATAAATTAAATTTATAATTTTTTTCTTAATTAGAACTATCGAGTAAATAGGTAAGCGATCTTTAATAAGCGATATTTGAACTTCTTACGCTTTAATAATTATAAGACTAAATCTTATAATTTTTTTCTCATATAAAGGCTTATATTTCATTCTATAATCTAAAAAAAAATCTTAGAATTTTAATAGAAAATAAAAAAGTTATTAGTATATATAAAAGAATAAGGTAGGGCTGAGCTTGAAAACCTTGAATTTGTATATACAGCCAATTATTAATTCGAGTTCTCTACGCTTTTTGACTAGACTATCTAAGTTATCGCGGGTAAATAAATTAGCGTTCACAATTATTAAAAATCTCTTTCTCTACTTTTAACCTTTTAATAACTTTACTATTTTCTATTAAAATTTTAAGATTTTTTTTTAAATTATAGCTCGAAATATACGCTTTTTAATAATGAAAAAATTTCGAAATTCGATCTTATAATTATTAAAGCGCAAGAAATTCAAATATCGCTCACTAAAGTCGCTTACCAAAGTTCGCTCGACAGCCCTGATCAAAAAATAGGTGTATATTATTTAATTTTAGAATAACTTTTTTATTTTCTATTAAAATTAAATTTTTTTATTTATATTATAGAACGTAATATAGGCTTTTAGATAAAAAAAGAATTTCTAAATTTAGTCTTATAGGTATTTAAAAGCGAGGAATTCAGATATCGCTTATTAAAGATCGCTTACCAAAGATCGCTCACCAAAATTTACTCGACAGCCCCGATTAAAAAAAACGAGTATGAATTTAATTTATAGGCCTTTACTCGTTCTAAAATTAAATAATACATATCTATTTTTTAATTAGAGCTATTCGACTACATTTTTTTAATAATTACGAATATTAATTTATTTATTAGCGATAACTTATATCTGCAAATCTAAAAAATTAATTTCCGTACGATTTTCGCCGAGTCCGCACGATTAGTACAATTTAGTTTATTTAGTAAACTTTACTTATATCTAAATTCTTTTCGTTAATTCTATTAGTTTAGTAACTTTAAAAAAATTTAGTAACTTTAAAAATTTTATATAATATACTTTAATATACTCTAAGTACTATTCTATATATATATAATATTAATATATATTATTATTAATATACGCTATATTAGAGTATTACTTATATAACTAATTTTATTAAATTATTTAATTCTATAGCTAAATTTAAGTTAACGTTAATACTCGTTATTGTAAAACCTTATCGTCACAACGTTAATTATTAGAACTTTTTTTTTATACGTATTACTACTAAACTGATAGAACTAGTAAAAAAGATTAGAATAGTTATTAGAGAGTTTCAGGCCACTTTTTTTTTTGCTATGGTTTTTTTAGGTTTTTAGACTTTTAGCAGTAGTTTTTTTAGAAGATCTAAATATCTAAAGACCTCACATATAAAAACAAGGTTATTTCTATAATTTTATAATAGATTTATCACTTATAGCCCTAGCCCTAGCTTTCGAGAATACTTCGTAGTTTTCTCCGTATATAGTTATAGAGTATTCTACTTAATATTACTATTAGCTATTATTTCTACTATTAGCAACTATACCTCGCTTATCTAATAAGAAGATATAGAGATATAAGATGTTTAATCTCTTTCTTATCAGCCTTAGAAGACACAATAGAAGATATCCTAAAACGAGAAAATGGCTAGCAGTCTATAAGGCCTTTATGAAGAAACGCTATATGGAATTAAGAACTCTTATACTACTAGTAATACCTTCGGAGATAGACCTAGAGAGCTTTTTTTGCGCCATTAAGAAGGCTGAAAGATATTAAGAAGGATAGAAGATATTGAGAAGAGTATAGATATATGAAGAATCGCAATAGTAATAATAATATTATTAATAAGTAGTGATAGTAATAGTAGTAGTAGTAGAAGTAATAGAATAGTCTTATTTAGCTACTAGATCTATAGAATCTATCAAAAAACCACGGCTGAAAAAACCATTAAACCAAAAAAAAGGCACTCCGAAGTCCCATTATTTTCAAACGTGGTACTTTCAGGTTTTCAGACTTTTAGTAATTTGCCACCACATTTCGGTAGCAAATCACTGAAAGTCTGAAAACCTGAAAGTACCACGCGGAAAAAAAGTGGCCTGAAACTCCCTATTGAATCGGCGGAATTTTAGCTGATTTTTGAGATAGTTGCTGAACCGGCGGAATTCTTAATTTCAGCCCTATGCGCAAGATCAGCAATTTGAAATTTAGTAGAAACTTTTTAGATTTGCAGATATAGTTAATCTAATCGAAGAGCGTAATAACTCTAAATTTATAATTAACTATATATATAAATTTAAGATTTTTTAATTTAACTCTATCTTATTCTTTTATATATATTAATATTAAAGATTAAGATTTATATATGATATTTTATTTATAAGAAGAGTTTCTTTAGAAGAAGCTCTCGAAGAGCTTTTAAAGAGCCTTCGAAGGGTTAGATTTTTTTTAAAGAATCTTCCTTTAAATATATTATAATATCTCTCTTAATTCTTAAAATTAAACTCTTTAAAGCTCTTAAAGACTCTTCGAGAATTTATATTAAAAAGACTATTAAAGTAAGTTAAAAGTTAATTAAATATTACTAAGATAATTTAATTTTAAGCTTACTTTAATAGCTTCTTCGATATAAACTCTTAAAAAAGCTCTTAAGAGTTTTTAGAATCTCTCTAAGAATTAAATATAATTAAAATCTAGTATTTAATTAGTCTTTTATTACTAGAAAGCTTACGTTTTAAAATATATTATTCTAGTATTAAGTAAAAGAATAAAAATTAAGCGTTATTACTTACTATATAATTAAGATATTTAATTTAAATAATAGAGTAAAATTATTTTAATCTTAATAAATTATCTATACTCTATAAGCGATACGATTAAATCTATATTATACTAATCTAAGAATAGAAAATATCTCCTCTTAGCGCTAAGAGTATAACCGAGGAACTTACTAGGTCGGCGCGCTAAGCCGGGTGAAGTACGGCCCATACTAAACTCGCCACAGCTTGACTGGGGGCTAGTGAGGGAGAGGCACAGCACACACTTATGGCAGGATAGCCGAGATTGCCATGTTGGAAGAGCCTTGAATAGGCGGTGTCCCCCCCGTTTCTTGCTCCTCATTCTTGTTCCTCTCGTCGCAAGAAGAGGTTTTTTGGACTTTTTTCTTTCCTGACATCAGACGAAAGCAATTTTTTTTTCTTTTTTTCATTTGGAAAACACATTATTTTTCTACTTACACCATTGCTATTCAGCTATTACTAATGGCCCCCAAGCGTTCTCGCAAGCCTACCGCAAAGGCCATAGCTACACGTCAGGCTGCCGCCACCAGACCACTACCTCTATAAGAACCGCCCACTAAACCTATAGGAGGAACCTCTAATAGACCCTTACCTCCTCCAGTAGGACCACCCACCCCGTCAGACCCGGTCCCTAATCCCTACACCGCTCAATTGCAATTGGCCCGTCAGGAGCTCGAACGGGAACAGGCCGACGAAAACAGCATGCTTCAGGACCGAGACGAACTCGCACGTATATAGAACGAGGTTAATAAGATCCGTAACCGTCGCGAGCCGCACAGAATCTGCTGATTCATCGCCCTGTCACCGCCCCCTTGACTCCCTACGCTGTTCACCCCAAACCAACACACAGGGCCCTTCGCCTGAGAATACCGTCGGGGATATCTCTCATTTATCAGCATTCAATCCTTCCGTCTAGAGCGCCGAAAATATGTGCCAAGAATGAAGCCCATTGATATCGGAATTGGATCGGACGGGCCTGCATTGCTTCCTATCCGAGAAAGAAAAACAGAGAATGCCACCTGCCGCTCCTGATCGAACATTGTCAGGACTTGTTGGGGGTTGTTTCAGCATTGTATCGGGCAAGCGCAATGATGCCGAGAACGGCGGCCGTCTTGGTGTAAGTCTCCCTCCTGGATACCAGTTCTCCATCCTCCTCAGCGCATCGCTGCTGCACGTCCAACCTTTCATCGATAGCATTCCGTTGAATGGAAGTCTGGATTTTCAAGCCGCGAAGCTAAATGGGCATACAGAAGCGTGATCTCGGGCGCTATGCCTACGAGAACAAAATGCCAGACTGGCTATACTGCCTGCTTGAGGATGAGGGAAAGCAGCATCTAGAAGATGCGCCATCCGGAATTTCAGATGTTCTTGGCAAGCTAATCGACCAAGACCGAGACGTCGAGACAGCGTACATCTGCCATTTTGCTGTACGTTATGTTGGGAAGATCAAAGTCAAGGGTAAAAATGAGGGTAACAATTTCTGTGGTTATCACAATATCCAAATGCTCGTCAGCTACATCAATGCCGCAGAGGTGCAAGGTTCTGAAAACTTTGCTAATGGTATTCCCACCATCTGGGAGATACAAAATATTATCGAGGAGGCTTGGGATCACGGTTTCAATGAGTCTGGCCGGCTGCAGACGGGCGGGATCAAGGGCACTCGAAAACACATTGGGACGCCAGAGGTATGCGCAACACTTTTTTTTTCAACCCATGCTGCTGGGGGGCACTCTTACGCCATCTTTGAACCGCTGTCGGTAGCGAATGACACGGAGTGAACAAGTCATTGACATACTTACAGGCCCAAGCACTATTTGGTAGCTTGAAGATCCCTTGTAAAACGGACAGGTTCCAGGACATCAAAGGTGGCGCCAAGGCCTACGAGCAATTGCTCGATTCCGTGGAGTACTATTTCTCCAACTCAATCACCACTTCACACCTGAGGACGTCTCCCAGAGTCCAGAACACCGAACTCCCTCCCATTTATCTCCAACGGCCCCGTCACTCAATGACCGTCGTCGGTATTGAAAAGCGGAAAAATGGCTCCCGCAGCCTGCTCGTTTTCGATCCAGCTTACAATCCCTCCAAGGAAATGTTGAAGATGTTAAACCTCGCTTCTGCCACCAATAGTGATACGCCTTCAATATCATTGATCAAACCCTACCGACGTGGGAAGAGGTATCTTAAAAGATACCAGGCTTTTGAGACTTTGCGCCTTGTACTTCAGCCTTCCCTTTCCGGTCAAAGAACGAATCAGAGCAGCTAGCGAACCAGATTGGACCAATATTGGTCTCTGAATATCACTTGAGGCCGGGGTTCTGGATTCAGCGTTGGGCCTGGCCTTTAAGCAAGCTTCCACAAACCTGGTCCCATATAGATGACCGCAATTGAGGAGGCTCCCACTGTCAGAACAAGTTCCTGCAATGTCATCTCTACCTACTTCTAATTGAGTAAATAGGTCTATTATGTCTTCCTAGAGACTGCGAGCTGTCTGCTTCGCGACGAAAAATCTGTGAGAAGCAACGATGCTAGAGCCGTGCCGATTCCGTAAGCTGCACGTCAAGGCGCATATCCCACGTTCGTTCGCAAGCTCCGAAGACTCCTGCGAGCGACTGGACATCTTTGATATTTCGCCCATCTCTAAAAAGGCTTCAGATAGTCTCTGGTAACCGGCTTTTCCCCTCTCTCCTTCGCCCAGCCCTCATAACCGTTCGGAAATTTATCGACGAAGTAGCGCATCACATCGGTGCACCTATTTGCACTGTCAGCTCCAAAGTGCCAAAGACCCTGAGATGCTGGAGCCCTCACATCTTTCTGTATCGAAGATTGCCGGGGTACAATGTTGAGCAATTCATATCCCAGCGACTGGACGCACGTCTTTAGCGATAGCTGCCGATAAGAGCTGCAATTTTCACTTACAGGCAGTACAAAGCATTCCGATCGTCCTGGTCTTCTTCTGGGTCTGACATTTGGAAGTGTTCGAAATAGGCTTTCACGTATTGCTTTCCCATCTTATGGCGGATTGGTCGCAAAGGCGCAAGTTCGACTACTTCGTCAGTGCGGTCGAAACATCGGAGTGTCATTCACATACTTTCATTGTGAGCATATATGCAGGTAGCATCATAAATCACAGGTGTGTTCGAGTTTAGGTCTGTGGAGACGTTGCCGTCCCAAATATCACCATGGACCAATCTCGGCTTGATCATCCTACCGCCAGTCTCCAATGGCCGAAGCAATCGAGGCACCACTTTCTCAAGAGTCAACCTACACAGTTCATGCACTTCCTCGTCATACCCCTGCGACTTCTCTTCGTTCTCAAAGACGCGTCTGATGGAATGAGAAAAGAACTCTTCCCACGTCTCAGTCCATTCAGTGTACTGAGGTATCGTGCCTTGAAGAGTTGGGACATGAAAGCCATATTTACCATTCGGGTTTACGCCGTTCATGTGTAGTTCTGCCAGACCGCGCGCCAATTTCTGAACGTCAGGAAGGTCTTCGTCCATGTCTACAAAGCCGCAGAGGAAGAAGTGAGTGTTGGGGTCGGAAGCATAAGTCCCCGAAGCATAGGGATGGGGGACGATGTACGGGAGCGCCTTGTAGAGCGATGACATTGAGACGAATTCGCCGGAGACCATGGCTTTGCCGGTTTCATGCTGCGCGACCTTTAGGAAGAAGGACAAGGCCGAGCCGTCAGCTTGCACGGTTGGAATTTCGGCTGTACGTGTCCAGTAGCTGGCTCCGAAAGGGGCGATGCCTTTGACTTTGGAGCCTGGTGGCAACTCTGCGAATGTTAGCTGCTTCAATCATTGATTAATCTATATTGCAAGCGGCTTACTTGCTGAGACATTGTCATCGACAAACTGAATCCATTTCTCATCAACATCAACAGGCTTATCCCAGACCGGTTTCCCTTCTTGATCTTCGGCTTTTACCATTGTTGATTATTCGTTTCGAATGCTCGGAAGTATGAGTTGAGGAAGGTAGGGTGAACAGAAGTGTGATAGATCAGTGTTATAAAGAGCGTTTGAACGTAGGCCAAAATCACAGGAAAGCGAAGCCTGCAGCTATATTCTCATATAGAATTTCAGACGAGGGAGGGGGAGGGGAGAGGGGAAGTATTTGTTTCATGGCGGCTGAATAATGTGAGGCTTGCCCTGAGAAGTTCAGTCTGTGATTCCTTCGAACGAGTTTAGCGCCAGATGCATGACTGCCACCTCCCTGCCAGAAGCTGCAGGCGCAATTCCCGTGCTACATTACTCTGCCACACATACCTTCCTCTTTGGGTGATGACTGCCAGTGCGATAATGCCTCGGTGGATAAGTACTTCCGCTCGGGGGACACCTGGACCATCGTTACCAGAACCAGCGTCCCTGTACTGTGTATGATTTTTGATCGCATCGACGTTCCATGAAGATTCACCCAAACTGCAACGCAGAAAATGTGGCTAGGAACATAATGAGTTTGAGTTTGGACCGTCAATTTTACGACAGCGGACTGCCGGACACTGCGAGAGAGCCCCCGCGGGCCGCATTTTAGTGGTGTAGCCCACTTTTCGTGCTCTCGGGAACGATAGAGAAAAGTCGCCGTCTGCGTACCTACACCATCTTGCGGCTCCAAGGTGGAGACGTGGGATGTGGTCATTGGTCCCGATCATTCGACTCAAACGAACATGGCGCTCCTGTGGCTGTTGAGCGGTCATCTTTTACCGCTTTGAAAGGACGACCGAGCCGTGCATGCGGGATCGGACGTATCTTTGCCAAAAAGAACTAATGATCAACAACAATAATCGTGCATCCTTGACAATCTAGAAGTTAAGTATGTGGCATGACTATCTGCGCAATGTTCCAAAGAGGACAGCTCGTACCGGCATAAGTGGCGTTGGTTCTCGACTCTCACAGACCCGAGAGAATACACGCGCAGCGTGGGGTTGGAAGCCGGGGGTATCGGCGTCTTTCGTTACAATCACCGTCCACTTCGAATTAACACCTACAGTCTTCCAGATACTTCGTGCTGCCCAGGACCATGCCTTCGCGCAAATTCAAAATTCATTGCCACCTCAATTCCAGTGATTGCTGGTGTGCTCTGAGAATCGCCTTCCAGATCCTCTAATTCGTGGGGCAGTTTCAAATTGCGAGACGGCCTTTTCCGAGAGCAGTGGTCCTGGGATCGCTGCGACCGCGCCTGGTATTAGCATGGTCTTCTACATGTCTTTGGCTTGCGCGGTCTGAAAGCCGGGAAAGCGGCGTCTCCGCCATGGAGCGCTCAAAGACAAATGCAACCTCCTCCGGTCGCTCCTTCCTCTCTCGAACCCTCACCAGGCGCGACGACGGAGAGCAATCGTCTGAAGATGGCAAAGGGCCGTTTGGGTTGAACACTTTGTTTGACCCAGATAACCCGGCCGTCGCGGACCTTGTATTCGTACATGGTCTGGGTGGAGGGTCGAGAAGTACATGGACGAAGTCCAACGACCCGTCGCTGTATTGGCCAAAAGAATGGCTTCCACAAGATCCTCGGTTCCAAGATGTCAGAATACACAGCTTTGGGTACAACTCCAACTGGGGCAACGAGAGCATTTTGAATGTGCACGACTTTGCAAAGGCGCTCCTTGGATCTATACAGGAATGTCCTCTAATCCCACATAATTCCAGGGTACGTACCACACGCTCAAATCCTAAACTGCAAACGACATTTCTATCCTAGAGACCGCAGACTTAGACTTATCTAGGCTCCATTGATCCTGATAGGTCATAGCCTCGGTGGTCTTGTAATAAAGCGTGCATACATTATGGCAAGACAAAAGGGAGGATACGAGAAAGTCTCTCAACGAGTCAAGGCTATACTGTTTCTTGCGACACCTCACCGCGGGGCAGACCTGGCTCAACTCCTCACCAAAGTCCTCAACGTGTCTCCGGGAGCGAGACCCTTTGTGAAAGACCTACATCGCAACTCTCTGGCAACCCAGTCAATCAACGAGGAATTCCCGCAGTATTGTCAGGATTTAAGACTCTACTCCTTCTATGAGACACTACCTATGGCATATGGCCTTGGTAAAAGCCTCGTGGTAGAAAAAGACGCGGCTGTTCTAGGTTACCCGAACGAGCATTCAACATACCTGAATGCCAATCATCGAGAGGTCTGCAAGTATACAAATCAAGAGGATCCAAACTACCAGACCGTTCGGAATGCTCTTGCATCAACTATCGACAAGCTGCAGACCAGCGTCATTCCTTCCAAGCATGAGGTCAACAGTGAGCAGCGAAGGCGGCTCGGCGAATACCTTGGGGTCTCAGATGCACTTGAGGACGACTTCATGGACATTGACGCCCTGCGATTACCAGGCTCTTGCGAGTGGCTCATGAGAAAGAAAACATTCCAAGAGTGGCGAGATACAGCAACTGCGCAACTCATGTGGATCAGTGCAAAGCCTGCCACTGGAAAGACCGTATTGAGTGGGAAAGTTGTCCATCATCTTAAAGACTTGGAGCGAGACATCGCCTTCTACTTCTTCGACTATCGCAACAAAGCACAGACTACCATCAGCTCCTTCCTCTTGTCAATGACGACGCAAATGGCTCACATGCATACGGATGTTCTGCAGACTGTGCTGGACATTTGTGAGAAGGATGATCAGCTATGCAAAGCCGACTATCGTACCATTTGGAGAAAGCTTCTTATGGAGGGCATCCTCCGAGTCGAATTTGACAGAGCGCAGTACTGGGTGATTGATGCGTTAGATGAGTGTAAAAACGGCTCTGACTTGGTTCCCTTCCTCCTGAAGGTCATAGAGATGCGCTCAAATATACGTATACTACTGACGTCCCGCGACCGCTTCGAATTTCATAGACAAGTCGTACATCCTCAGGTCAAGGTGGTCCAGGAGGAGATTCTAGCTGATGATACTAAATCCGATATTGCATTGTACCTCGAGGCGAATATGGACCAACTACCTTCAATTGAGGAAGAAGATGAAGAGGGCACGGTCTCCAAGATACTGGAGAAGTCTGCAGGGTGCTTTTTGTGGGTCAGCCTGATTTTACAAGAGCTGAGACGAGTCCATACATCCGCCGAGATCCGCCAGGTCCTCGAGGAAGTTCCTTCTGACATGAATTCCCTCTACTCGCGAATTCTGGATTCAATGTCCAAAGCGCCTCCTTATGGAAAGGTGCTTGCGAGAGCAATTCTGACCTGGGTGGTATGTTCTTCTCGACCCTTGACGACAGATGAGCTGTACCACGCACTCCAGATCGACATCAAAGATAAGATTAATAATGTCAAAGCATCGATCGAGTCGCGCTGTGGTCAATTTGTTTATGTCGATGCGCAATCGCGCGTGCAAATGGTACATCAGACGGCTCGTGATTTCCTGCTCCAGTCCAGCGACTTCTCAGAATTTGGAGTTGAAGAAAGAGCGGGTCATAGAAGGCTGTTTATGACCTGTATGGAATATCTGAACGGCAATGAGATGAGAAGTCCTAAGCACCGGAGACTTAGCTCGGGTAATTTTGCCATGGGACGTGGTCTGTTCGTCAATTATGCATGCAATTCATTCTTCGAACATGTCGTTTACGTGTCATCGCAGGACGATGAAGCTTTAGCTGCCTTAACCAAGTTGCTAAGCTCAACAAACGTACTTTCGTGCATCGAGTATATCGCACAGTATTCCGACCTCAATCGTTTGATCCAGGCGGGCAAGGCTTTTCGGAAGTTCTTGCAGAGGAGGCTGAAACATCTAGCGCCTGTAGGCAGGGAATTTGTAGTTCTGGACTGCTGGGCTACTGATCTCATCCGACTCGTGACGAAATTTGGCAAGAACATCAAGGATTATCCTTCCTCCATATATCACCTCGTTCCTCCATTCTGTCCACCTGAGACTGCCCTTCGGAAACAATTTGCAGTTTCTGCGCGAGGAATCGCCGTGTTTGGCTTATCGGCCAGAACTTGGGACGACTGTTTGTCCACCATCGTCGATTCGCAAGAGCAGTTTACCGCTTTGGCTTGTTCGGACAGCTTCTTCGCTGTCGGTATGTCTAGCGGAAGGATCGTGATATACAATGAGACTACTTGCCAGCAAATTCAAACACTGAATCATCCAGAGCCTGTGAAGCTATTAACATTTGGGCAGAGGATGGATATACTTATTTCTGCCGGGCCAAGGAAAGTGCGCATATGGGATGTACGCGCATTCGAGCAAGTATGGGAGTTTGCGACACCTCAACAATGTATGTCCCTGGCGCTGATAGAGGAGGACCAACTCCTGCTTGGAGCGCTCAAGAACAACAATTTGGCAATCTGGGATCTCGCTGAAGGAACCCTCAGAGACACTGCAGATTGGACGCTGGATCTCGAAGGACCACAATCCCATGCACATCGTCGCCCTATAGCGGCAGCGTTCTGTATAGAATCATGTCTCCTCGCGGTAGTCTACCGAGGTCAAGACATACTTCTATGGAATTTGGACAGAGACGCACTTCACGATACGTACAGCAAGGCTGGATCTAGTAGTAAGAATGCGAAGGTGGACGTGAGCGCTGGTGTAACGGGAGGCCTCGTCTTCAGTGCAACTCCCAATGCAACTTTATTGGCCGCCGCCTACTCAGATGGAGATCTGGTCTTATTCGACACCCTAGAGGGAACAGTCAGGGAAAAGACGTCAGTGAACGCGCAAACGCTTGCATGCTCTCCTGATGGGCGGACTCTAGCTACTGGCGATTCTTCTGGCTCAATTCAACTCTTTGAGTTCGAAAATCTCAGGCTTCTCTACCGAATAAACTCAGATGAATACTGCATCAAAGAGCTAGCTTTCACCGGAGACAGCCACCGTTTGCTTGACATCAGAGGATCAGAATGTCGAGTATGGGACCCAATGGTCCTGGTGCGCCAGGACGGCGATGAAGAAAATAGCGATACAATATCCGTTTCAACAGCACCACAAGAGATCAGCTTGGAGCCAAAAGAGAACGTCGTTCTCATAACCTCAATGATTTGCCATGTAGATGGCGGGGTATTCTTTTGCGGCAAAGAGGACGGATCGGTCTATCTCTACGAAACCAAGTCTGGGCGGCAAAGTCATGAATTATTCAGTCATGCGAAAGGGGCCTCTATCTTGTCACTTTTCTTCGACGTCGAAAGCAATACGCTGAGCAGTATTGATAACGCTAGTCGCGTCAGAGTCCACAAATTGAAGCAGGGGCAACAGGCTTGGGAAGCCACTGATACACTGTTCGACCATCGCGCAGGTGCTGCTCTGAAACAAGTACTGACTAATCGCGGCGCCACACATATCCTTCTATGCACAGGCAAGAGTGATACGCTTTGCTACATATCGCCCGGAGAGATGAGCACCGTGATAGAGACGATCTCGTGGCACGAACGTGGTCCCTCCAGATGGACGACTCATCCGCTGAACGAAGAACATTTGATCCTCATACTGGATAATATTGCACACGTGTACGAATGGCAATCGTTGCAAAGGCTCACGGGAGAGCAAGGGATCTTGCTGGAGGGCAGCATACTCCCTGAGCTAGCCATTCGCTCTATCATTCCCTGCTTCAACAACACAACGATTGCGACCACATTTGGTGAAGACTCAAGGCCCCAATCAAAGTCCAAACTTCTACTCTGGGACGCTGCCGACTTCGGCATCGACTCAATGATTGCAGCGCCCATACCTAGATATCATTCTCTGGCCGATCAAGTCAAGACCCTCATCGGAGACGATGGTAAAAGACTCGTCTTCCTACGCAGCGATGGCTGGATCTCCTCGGCAGACCCTCTCAGCGCTAATGCTGACCATTATGACCGCCATTTCTTCCTCCCAGCCGATTGGCTGAGTACCGATATCAAGCTGATGATGAACGTGACGCATGACGGGGACATCATTTTCGTGAAACGGGATGAGGTGGCGGTGATCAAGCGCGGGTTGGATAATGTTGAGGAGGATTCTAGTAGTAAGCCGGGAAAGAGACCCTCACTGCTGGGAAGGGAGCGTGGGAAGAGGCCTTCGCTCAAATTGCCCGCCAGGACTTTCTAGGCCACCGGAGTCAAATTACCAGGGAACTCTGGTGAATAAGCGCGTCCCTAATGCGTGCTGGAAGAGACACGAGCCGCGCCGCCTCTGGTATCTGGGCTGTCTTGGTGATATCGTTGAGGTAATTCTCCGCGCGCCTCTCTGGTACGCACCAGTGTCACTTGGTATGTCCATCAGCTAATGTTGACCTACTCAGTGGGTGTTTAAGCCTATCTCATGACATTTGCCCGTTGTTGAGAAGCCTATGACGGTACATATAAAAGCGTGTTGTATACATGGCCAGATCTATCTGACGGAAACGGGGATGGTTGATAATACCTCGGTATGCATTAAGACCTATCACTAGTTATGGTATTTCTAATAATATCTAAAAAAGAAGGATTCTATATATAGAAAAGACCTTTATATATAATATACTAAGTTAAATAAATACTAGTAATCGCGAGTATTAAGTCGTTTTAATATTAGTAAAAAATAAAAAGTGAGACTATTTATATACTATTAAAATATTTCTTCTTTATAGCCTCTATAATTATAATTACTTTCTTTATTATAATAAGAATAGATTTAATTATATTAAACGTATTTCTAGTAGTAATAAAAGAAAGATAATTTCTTATTAATCGATATCTTATTTTTTTATTAATTCTTCTAAATTTAGATCTAATTAATTTATATTTATTAATCTTTATAATATATTATATTTCTTATTCTTTATTATTATATTAATTAAATTCTTATCTTCTTTAATTTAAAGAATCTTAATAATTTCTTATCGCTTATAAGATTATTTTAGATATAAAATATCTATTATTAATCTCTTCTTTTAAATTATCTCTAGCTTAATAAAATATTTATATAGAGATTTCGAGTCTATATATATAAAAAGAGATATCTTTCTCTAGAGAGTATTAGAGAAGATTTAATTTAAAGTAAACTTTATAGTAATTATAATATTAAATTCTAGAGATAAAATATAAAGCTTAAAGATTAATATATTTCTAATAATTTAATAATATTTAATTAATTACTAATTATTAATATTAATATTAATATTAATATTATTTAGAATATTAGCTAAAACTATTATATAATTCATTTAAAAAGAGAAATCTTTATTATTAATAAATAATAAAATTATAAAAATTATAATTCTTAGAGATATTATATCTAACTTAACGAATATAAGATCTCTTTTTTTTATTTATTATATAAGATAATAATTTAGATATTAAATATTCTTATATATAAACTCTATAATTTAGACGATATATAATAAAATAAATATCGCTTATAACTATAATATAGTTATAATATATATTTCTTAAGCTCGATAGATAACGTACTATTTTTTTATAAATGACTTTAAAAATAATTAGATCTTCTTTACTTATCTAAATTAATTAAGTTTTATATTATCTTCGAGAGTAATAATAAATCTATTAAATTTAAGAGATTATTTTAAAGTAAGTTTTTTATATAATTTAGTTAATAATTTAGCGATATATAGTTTTTATAATTTTATATTTATAAACTCGATAATACTCGTAATAAGAGAGTTATCTATTACGAGCGTATTCTACTTAGCCCTTAGCCCTATAGCTAGCGAGCCTTAGCGAAGACATCCTCTATTATATTATATCTCCTTTCTATCTATATAGTTCGATAGCCTTATTATTCTATCTATTTCATCTATACTAGTATTATATTTATACTAGTTTTAATATTATAATAAGGCTTCTTCATATCCCCCCTCTCGACGAAGAAAATTGATGGGTTTTTTATTTTCTACTCGAAGTAAGCGATCGAGTCTAATAAAGAAAACGTTAAGTATTTCTACTATATAGAAAACCTTATATAAATTATTCGAAAAATCTATATTAGATAATTTATATTATTAACGATAGCTTAATCTATTAAAAAACGAGTTCTCTATATTAAAAATAAGATATCGCTCTTCGCTTATCTTTCTTACAATAACTCTATAATCGTAAAAGAAACTCTCTAGGCGAAATAATACTATTCGATAAAGTCGTATTTAAAGTATTTAGAATCTATACGACGATTTAATTAATTAAGAAATAGATATATTAGATCTCCGCGAAGAAATAATACTACTTCGAACGTTATAGTTAAATATAGAGATCTACTATTCTTCTTAATTTATATACGCCTTTATAGTATTAGAACTTTAGAGATCTTTCTATATCTATATTTAATATATTATAAATTTTTAAATTCTTATTTAATTCTATTTATATTAATATTAAGATATCTTTCTTTATATCGCCGTTTATTTATATATTAAGATTAGCTTTATCTTATATACGATAATTTATATAGAAGATACTTATCTTCTAACTCGTCGTCTCTTTATATGCTACGCGTATAACGCTCTCTATCTACTAAGAATCTTTATTAGCAATCTTATATTAATTAAGAGAAGATATTAAAATAATAAGAGAAGACGTAGAGCTAAAACTCGCCTAGAATCTCTACTCTTCCACCTTCATTCTTATCTCTATTTACTCTATAAGAAAATCGAAATCGATCGATCTTATTATAAATTAGATAGCTATACTAACCGGAAAGGTATGGTATATTCCATGGGATATTCCATACCAAGTGATATCATACCGTACCCGGGTATGGTATGGATAGGGTCGGATACCATTCCATTTTTCTGGTATGGGTTCGGGATCTTGGCGGGATATACCACGGTATGGTATATCTGTGGTATCATACCATGGTATGGTATATGTATGGGATATCCCGGTTGGGATTTCTATATTTAGAAGTATAAGTAGCTATTCTGGTCATCATTCTGGCCAACTATGGCTACTACTACCATGGCTACTACTACCATGGCTGCCACTACCATGGCTGCCACTACCATGGCTGCCACTACCATGGCTACCCCTACCATGGCTGCCCCTACCATGGCTACCTACCATGGCTGCCACTACCATGGCTGCCATTACCATGGCTACCTACCATGGCTACCTACCATGGCTGCCCCTACCATGGCTACCCCTACCATAACTACCCCTACCATGACTACCACTATCATAGCTACCCCTACCATAACTACTATATGATAGTAGGCTATTTCAATAATAAATAGTGGTAGCTATAATAGTGGTAGCCATAGTAGTGGTAGCTGTTAAAATGTCAGGTATGTGATATATAGAAAAACCTCTCCGGGGCCAGGTCCTAAATACAGTACAAAATCAGGTGGCTGGAAAACATGGTGGCTGGGATGCGCGGGGGCCACATTTCGATGGTAGGCATGGTAGTGGTAGGCATGGTAGTGGTAGGCATGGTAGTGGTAGGCATGGTAGTGGTAGGCATGGTAGTGGTAGGCATGGTAGTGGTAGGCATGATAGTGGTAGGCATGATAGTGATAGGCATAATAGTGGCAGCCATGGTAGTAGTAGCTATTATGTCGGATTTATCGAGTCGTTAATTAGAATAATAACGAGAATACTTCTAAATATAGAAATCCCAGTCGGGATATCTCATATATATATTATTTCATAGTATAATATCACAGATATATTATATCGTGATATATCTCGCTAAGATTCTATACTATACTAGATATGAAATTATATAAATATTAATATTTTATATTATATTAGAGTATAATATAATAGATTAATATTCTATATTATATTATATCTTTTCGACTAGTAGATAGCTACTTAGCCCGAGACTATTAAATTTATCTATCTTTATAAATATTAATTTAGTATTATTTAATAATTGAAAAATAAGAATCTAAGATAAATTTATCTATAATGGCGATTATTTTCTTATCGATACTTTTAAAATTATCTACGTCGTAGCGAGACTTAAAGAAAAGGCTAGTTACTATATATCTATTAAATAACGATATCGCTTATATCTTATAATCGACGTTCTTCTAAATTATCTAAGTAATATATATAAAGTATTATTATCTATTATTTAATAGACGTATTAGCGTACTTATAGTAGAATAAATTAAAAAAGTTAGTTCTTTCTTAAATTCTATAGAAACTTTATAATATATATCGAATACGAAAGTAATTTTAAAGATACTAATATTATACGTAATTTATAAGAGAAATTAGAGCTTCGTTTATATAACGTACTTATTATATATAAAAGAAATTAGACTATATCTTAGTTAAAGAAGTATATTATAAGAAAATAGCTTAATTATTAATAATTTATAGAGAAATTAATCGAAAAGAAAGTAAAAAGATTTATAGAATAATATATAAAAGTAAAGACTAAGATCGATATTAAAAAGAGAAAATATTTAATTATAACTCGTTTTAATATAAGCGATAACGAGGATATAGATATCGATAAGGTATATAAATATAAGTATAAAAACTAGGCTAATATATAGAAGTATAATAAATACTCTCGCTCTAATATGAATATCGACGAAGTATTCGAACTTAGTTATTAAGGCTATCTATAATCGAAGATATAGTATTTATAAATATAGTCGAAATTAGTATAGAAATCGATAAATTCTCGAATATCGTATTTTTAAACGAATTAAAATCATTTAATATCTTTAGAAAGATCTTATTTTTTTATATTCGCAAATTAATTTCTTAGATTTATACTGCTTAATAATAATCTTATATTAGACTTATTAAGTAAACTCCCCTTATTATTATATATCTAAAGATCTTTCGAAATTATAGTACGTTATATATAGATCTTACTATCGTCGTTAATAGTCTTAATCGATATTAACTATATAATATCTTATAAAGAAACTCATATCGAAATTATCTAATATTAATTTAGAGTTTTAGCGCTTACGGCTCGATTCAATTCGAAAGATATCGACTAATTAGATTATATTATTTTATCGATTTCTTCTCTATTATATTAGACGATTATTATATAATAAATTCTTTTTTAATTATTATTTATTTAATTCTTTATAGATTCTTATTAAATTAAAAGCCTCGTAATATTATAATAAAGTGCTATTAATAACGCGCTAGCGAAATCTCCGAGACGCGATATTACTATCGCTATCGTCGTTAAAGAAAGATATTAATTTAATCTAATATATTAATATTAAAAGTTCTTTATTTTATAAATTTTCAGCGAGTATAATATATATATATGCGATGAAATTATTTAGTTCTTTTAAAGGTCTATGGCAGATAGACTAAATGAAAGAAACTTAAAGAATTTAAGATATAATTATATCTTCGAAATCTTAATTCTCTTTAGTTAAGGTTTATACGAACTATAAATATTTAAAGATATAAGATAAGTAATAAGTCTATATCTTCGATCTATTAGCTATAGAGGCTATAGCTCTTTAAGAGAGGAAAGTACTATTATAAGCGTATTCTACTCAGCCCTTAGCTCTATAGCTAGCGAGCCTTAGCGAAGATATTCTCTATTATATTATACCTTCTTCTTATATATATAATTCGATAGCCTTATTATTCTATCTATCTTACTTATACTAGTATCGTATCTATACTAGTTTTAATATTATCGATTTATAAATTAATAACTACTATTATATTATTATTAAATAGTAGATAAGTATTAAATATAAATAAGATTCTTTCTAATTTCTTTATATAATATTTATAATATATTTAAAATTAATAGATATTAGATTTAGTAATTTTATAAAAAAAAGAATAATATAGAAAATCGTTCTTAATAATAATTCTATTTTAATTAAGATTAAAATAAAGATATTTTTAGCTAATTTAAATCGAGATTATATATATATCTAAATAATATCGCGTAAATATAAAGATAGCTATAGAATAGTTAGTAATAGAGCGATAATAAGTTATTAATTAGCTTATTAAATAATAAAGACCTAAATTAGAATCTTATACTTTTTTAAGTTATTAAATACTTATATTATTAATTATAACTTCTCGAAGACTTTTTTAATACTCTTATTATTGACTTAATTTATAAAAGAATTATTAAATATCTATACTCTTAAAAGAATATCTTCGATTTCTATAATCTTAAATACCCCCTTTTTAAGTAGTTTATTAAGTTCTTTTAATTAGAATATCTAGAAGTTCAATAAAGATAATATAAATTTAGATATATAGATAGTAATATTAGTTAAATTTTAAAAATAAATAAAAATATATTAATATCGAGGAGGGTTATAATATAGTAAAGCGTTTTAAAAAAAATCTTAATCTTAATTATTATTATATATCTACTAAATATTATCTAATTTAAGAAATTTTTATTAAAGAAACTTAGAAGACTTAATTAAAGTATTTAATTTTTTTAAATATAACTTAATAATAATAATTTGAAAGTTTATAAAACTATTAAATAATTTAATAATATATATCTCTCGAGAAATAGCTAGTAATTTATATAATTTAATTTACTTCTTTTAATATATTTTTTATATTAATATCGAGAAATTAATTAAAGTATCGTATATTCTTATAATTTAAAAGTCGTTTTATTAATATAAAGCGTTATTAATATATCTCTTAATATAGAGTTTTATAACTTTAACTATTATTATATTAATAACTTTTATTCTCTTAATAATAGATAAAATTAATATATCGTTACTTATAATATAAAAGAAGATTCTAAAAATAAGTAATATATATTACGAGCGTATTCTTAATATATCTCTCAGCTCTATAGCTAGCGAGTCTTAACGAAGATATTCTCTACTATATTATATCTTCTTTTTACTTATATAATTCGATATCTTAATTATCTTATTTAATATATCTATATTAATATTATATCTATATCGATTCTAATACTATAATTAAGATTAATTTACTTATTTTATTTATATTAATAGATAAATTTAAAGAAACGCGTTAATAAGAGCTTTAATAAGAAATTAAGTTAAGTTATTGTATTTTTAAATAAATCTATTAAATAGATAAATCGATTTTAAAGAGCTTAAAAGAAATAGCGAAATGATTTTAATAAATAGTAGTTAAGAGATAAAGAAGATATTAAATTATTTATATAGCTAGCGAATTAAAAGAAATAGTTAATATTATCTTATATTTTTATATTTAAAATATATATTAGTAGTATTACTTATAACTTTATATATTATAATATCTAAGATTTTAATAAAGCTCTAATTAGATAAGAAATAATCGAGTTATAGTTAATTAAAGATATTATTCTTCGAAACTTTCTCATATATAACTTCTTTATAAAATAAGAAACTCTTTAAGCGAAGTAAGTATACTCGAAAAATTACTATTTAAAGTATTTATAATCTTCTTAATATCTTAAACGATTAAGAAATAAGTATATTAAATCTTCGTAAAGAAATAATCTTATCTTAAGCTTTATAGTAAAAGTTTTTATTCTTAATATCGAATAATTTCGATATATCTTAAAGAGGCTTTATTATTTTCTAGTATATCTAATATCCTTAATATCTATTCTTTCGAAATATTTAAACTCCTCTTTACTTTATTTTAAATCTTTCTTTCTTCTTTTTTATAGTAAAGTCTAATATCGAAAAAATAGATTAAATTAAGATCTTATTAGAATAAATTAAATTTTAATAAGTATTAATTCTATTAGATAATACTTCTAACGAGATAGATTTAATAAATATATTTTAGAATATCGCTAATAGTTTATAACTATAATATTAGATTAAGTATTAACTCGACGAATTTATAACTATATTAAATAAAATTCGTTAAAAGCGAGATGATTTTCGAAAGATTATTACTCGATATTACTAGTCGAAAAGATATAGTATATTTTATAGAATATTTCATATTAAGTAATATTATATCGTACTCGAATATAATAAAACTAGAGTCGAATATTATATTATTTTTCTAATATAAGTTCGAGATCTTAATAGAATATTCTACGATATAATATATCTATAATATTATATTATAAAATAATATATATATAGAATATCTCTATTAAGATTTCTATATTTAGAAGTATAAATAGCTATTCTAATTATTATTCTAGTTAATTATAGCTATTACTATTATCTACTATAACTATTACTATTATAGCTATTACTATTATAACTATTACTATTATAACTATTACTATTATAACTATCTCTATTATAACTATTACTATTATAGCTATTATTATTATAATTATCTCTATTATAACTACTTCTATTATAACTACTTCTATTATAACTATCTCTATTATAACTATCTCTATTATAATTATCTCTATTATAGTTACTTCTACTATAACTATTTCTATTATAGTCGCTTCTATTATAACTATTTCTATTATAACTATTATTATTATAACTATTATTATTATAATTATTACTATTATAGCTATTATATAATAATAGACTATTTTAATAATAAATAGTAATAGTTATAATAGTAATAGCTATAATAGTAATAGCTATTAGAATATTAGATATATAATATATAGAACGAATAAATTAATTCTTTAAAATCTCTTCGAGATTAGATTTTAAATATAGTATAAAATTAGATAGTTAAAAAATATAATAACTAAAATACGCGGAGATTATATTTCGATAATAGATATAATAATAATAGATATAGTAGTAATAGATATAATAGTAATAGCTATAATAATAGTAGTTATAATAGAGATAATTATAATAAATAGTTATAATAGTAATAGTCATAATAGTAATAGCTATTATATCGAATTTATCGAATAAATATATCTAAATATAGAAATTTCAGTCGAGATATTTTATATATATATTAATATAAAAGAATAAGATAGAATTAAATTAGAAAATCTTAAATTTATATATATAGTTAATTATTAATTCGAATTC
The DNA here is from genome assembly GCF_014066315.1 of Letharia lupina. Taxonomy (NCBI): domain Eukaryota; kingdom Fungi; phylum Ascomycota; class Lecanoromycetes; order Lecanorales; family Parmeliaceae; genus Letharia; species Letharia lupina. The sequence continues at coordinate 2,212,963 of NW_023502976.1, forward strand.
GCTACGCTCTTTAATTAGACCGACTAAATTAATTTAATAGTTCTTTTATATCTCTCTTATTAAAAATTTATATATAAAAGTTTTATACTTTAAAGTACTTAGCTTACGATATATATAGTTATTTTATAATTTCTTAAATTATAAAGCTCGCTTTACACTTTCTAACGCTATAAAAATTATAAAGTTTTAATTTATTATTAGTAGATTAAATAAATATTTAAATATAATAGTTATAGTAATTATATTAGACGTATTCGAAATCGAATAATAATTCTTTCACCTATTTATATAATTATTCTTCTTTTACTATTTTATTAATTCTATTAATTTCATTAACGTCTTCGATATTTCTTATTTAAAGATTACTTTAGATATATATACTCCTTTTATTTATCTCTTAGAGTCTCTATTAACGCTCTTAAACTATCTTTTAACGAATTTATTATTATTAATAATCGAGGTTATAAGCGAGTTTAATAGCTATTTACTACTACTTATAAACGCGTTAAAAAACTCTTAAAAAGAGTCTAAATAAATATATTCTTCTTTATATATTTCTTTTAAGCTAGCGATAGATAAATTAAACTAATATTTAAATATAGATATTATAGTTATATTAAACGCGTTTAAAATCAAATAATAATCCTTTTATCTATTTATATAATTATTCTTTTTTTACTATTTTATTAATTCTATTAATTCTACTAATTTTATTAATTTTATTAATTCTATTAATTTTATTAATATAAATATATTTACTCTCGATACTCTTATACTTAGTTAAATAAGAGAAGAATCTATAATAAACGAATATAAAGAATATTACGAAGAATATTACGAAGATAGTTATTAATAGTAATAATATAAGAGATTTACTCTTTATAATTTTATATTAATTTATTTAGTTAATATAAGAGAAGTTAATATAGTAAATAAATATAAAGAATATTATAAAGAAATTAAGTAATAATAAGATCTCTAATATTAAAAATACGGCTTAGCTCTTTAAGATCTTACGTTATATACTCTCTATGATTTTATATTAAATTATTACTTAGTAAGTAAAGAATATTACTATAACTTAATCTATTATTTTCACTATATTAAAAAGTAAAAGAAAAAATTATAATAAATAAATATAAAGAATATTACAGAGAATACTATAAAGAATATTATAAAGAAATTAAGTAGTAATAAGATCTCTAATATTAAAAATACGGCTTAGCTCTTTAAGATCTTACGTTATATACTCTCTATGATTTTATATTAAATTATTACTTAGTAAGCGAAAAATACTATTATAATTTAATCTATTATTCTTACTATATTAAAAAGTAAGAGAAGAAACTATAATAGATAAATGCGGAGAATATTATAGAGAATACTATAAAGAATATTACGAAGAAACTAAGCGGTAATAAGATTCTTAGTATTAAGAATATAACTTAGCTCTTTAAGATCTTATATTATATACTCTTTACGATTTTATATTAAATTATTACTTAGTAAGTATTATTAGCTAGTTACTTAGTTATTTACTTAATTAGCTATTTAGCTAGTTACTTAATCTAATACTCTATAAGAGAAGAAGTAAGAGAAGAAACTATAATAGATAAATGCGGAGAATATTATAAAGAATACTACGGAGAAATTAAGCGGTAATAAGATTATTATCGTTAAGAATACGACTTAACTCTTTAAGATCCCACGTTATATACTCTCTACGATTTTATATTAAATTATTACTCGATAAGCGTCGTTAATTAGTTACTTAGTTATTTACTTAATTAGCTACTTAGCTAGTTACTTAATCTAATACTCTATAAGAGAAGAAGTAAGAGAAGAAGTTATAATAAACTAATATAAAGAATACTATAAAGAATATTACGAAGAATATTATAAAGAAACTAAGCGGTAATAAGATTATTATTATTAAGAATACGACTTAGCTCTCTAAAATCTTACGTTAAATTATTACTTAGTAAGCGAAGAATATTACTATAACTTAACTTATTATCTTTATTATATTAATATAATATATTAATATAATAACGTTATAAGAAAAGGCGATAATTATAGTTAATTAGACCTCTATAAGAGAAATATCGAACGATATATATTTAAATAAATTAAAATCGTTTAATGTTTATAGCTATTTCATTATTCGAAAGATTTCACTACGATAGAAGATATTATAAGATTTATATCATTAATTAATACATTATCTTTATTTCTTTTCAATATTTTAATACTTTTTACTATAAGAATATAGTCTTTCTCTATTTAATTCTATATACTTAATATATCTTTCTAATTAGATCTTAGCGCGCCTCTCTTTACATATATATATCTATATATTATATAGATTAAATTAATTTTATAGTAGTAAAAGTAGATTAAAAACGTATAGTAAGCGATTAGAGTTCGATTTAACTTAGAACTAGAACTAAAATTCGATTTAACTTAGAAAAATTCAACTTTATAAATTTAATTCATAGGCCTTTACTTGTTCTTTTATAATATAATATTATAGATATATTATATCGTAAAATATTTTATTAAGATTCTATATTATATTAAATATAGAATTATATAAATCTTAATAATCTATATTATATTATATCTTTTCGACTAATACTCGATATTATATCGCTATAATAAAAAAGAATCTAGTTATAAATAATTTATACTAGATTTATAGAATAACTAAGAAGATAAATTAATTAGTTTAAGACTTTTAGAAGAATATTATTATTATTATTATTAAATATAACTTTCTTATAGTAGAAAATTAATAGCCTTAAGATATAGTTAATAAAAGATTTATAATTATTATCGATTAAGAAGGAACGCACGCCTAAACATTTAAAAGAGAAATTAATTAAAATTCTAGATTTATCTCTATTTATCGATAATAGTAACTCTATCTAGAATAACTAATTCTTTAAAATAAAATAGAAATTTAAGATTAATAGCGATTATTATCTTATTAAGAACTTTAAGATAGTCTATATAGTCTTATAACTCGATAATAAGACTATATAATATACGATATATAAAAGACTTTAAAACTCTACTAATTTATATTAATCTTTTATTAAGATTATAAATAAATTAGCTAATATCTACGAGAATTTAGATCGATATAATAATATATTATATAATATATATACTTTATAATAAGAAATTTAACTCTTTATCGATTTCTATTTAGACTTTATTTAATTAGATATTATTCTTAATATTAATAAAACTCTTATATTAAAGAACTACCTTTTTAAAAAATTAAGAAAGAAATTAAAGAAGATATAGTAGATTATAGAAGGTTTTATTATCTTAAAAACTATAAAAGAATATTTTTAAAAACTAAATAACTTATAACGTGTTAATTATAAGAATTTTAAATTTATAAAGATTACTATTAAGTTAACTATAATATAAATATTAATAATAATACCCGCGACTAATATATATCTTATATTTATTATTAGATTTAATTTAAGTATAATTACTATATCTTTAAATATTATAATTAATTTAAAGTCGAGAAAACTAATATATTATAATTATAATAAAAAAGGCTATTATCGAAAGAATTATATAATAACTATTTAAATCGAGACTAATAAAAAGGCCTTTAAGAAGATATAACTTTACGCGATAAAAATAAACGAAGAATTCGAAATTAATAATATCGATATTATGAGTAATAACGATTTTTCTTCAAATTCGAAAAACGAATAACCTCTTTCAAAGTTACGATAAGAGATACTTATAAAGTATATTTAATAGATACTTCTAATAACGTCTTAATACGTCGTGTTTTTTATATATAAGTTACGCTATCTTTATAAAAAAGAAAGTATTTATTTTAAAACTCTCTTATAAATAGTAAATATATTAATATTTATATAGTTATAAATAAGTTCTTAATTTCAGCGATATATAAGACTTTATATCTAGAATTACTTCTATTATTATAATCTAAATTATTAAGAGATTATAATAGCTAGATCGTAAAACGATTAATTATATACTATTTACTCTCTATAATAATAGTAAAAAACTATTAAAAAGGAATATATCTAATATTAATTATATTATTAAAATATAATATAATAGTTAAAAAATTATAGATAAATAAATATAAGATAGTTCTTAATATATTATAAGATAAGATACTCTTTTTACTCGATTAATATAATTATAATAGTAATTAAATATTAATAATAAATGAACTTCTCTTTCTATTAACTTCGGAGCTTTAGCTATCTATATTACTTACTCTCTTATCTATTATACTAAAACGATAAAGCCTTTTTTTATTTATTTATAATAATAAGATCGATTTAAATATTTTTTTATTAAATAAGAATGAGAATAATAAGAAGTTTAAGTCTATTAATATCGCTAAGATTAATATAGCGATTTATTATTAACTAGTCTATAAAAAAGATAATAAGCTATTTATATTAACGATAAATAAGATTTATAATAACTCGCTAATATTATATATATCTTTTATTAATCGAATACCTCGCGATTCTTATATATTAATTAATAAACTTTATTTCTATAACTTAGAAAAGAAATATAAAAAATATTATAATTTTAATTACTCTATTTAAATTAATAGTATTAATAAAATTAATTCTAAGAAGATAAAATATAAGCTATTTACGAAGTATTATGATTATCTTAATATTTTTAATAAAACTAAAATAAATATACTTTCTCTATATTATTCTTATAATTATAAGTTGAAATTTAATAATAGCTTTAATAAGATAAAACTTTTAAAAAATAGAATTTATTTAATATTAGAATATAAATTAAAATAGATAAAGAAGTATTTAAATAAATATCTAAAGAAGGAATTTATAATATTAAATTATATATTATTTACTTTATCTATTCTATTCGCGAAAAAGTTAAATAGAGGATTACATTTTTATATAGACTATTAAAAGCTAAATGCTATTATTAAAAGAAATCGATATCTAATTCTATTAATAGATAAGGTTTTAATAAGAATCTAGAAATATAAATATCTTACTCGATTAGATATTATAGCCGCGTTTAATAAACTACGTATATATTCTAATAGCGAGGATTTTATTACTTTTATTATCTTTCTTAAGATATATAAGTATTAAATTCTTCTCTTTAGACTAATTAACGATCTAACTATATATTAATAATATATAAATAATATTCTATTCGAATATCTAAATAATTTCTACTAGATCTATCTCGATAATATATTTATTTATAATAAGACGAGTAAAGGCCTATGAATTAAATTCATAATCATTTTTTTAATTAGGGCTATCGAGTAAGTAGGTGAGCGATCTTTAGTGAGCGAACTTTGGTGAGCGATATTTGAATTCCTTGCGCTTTAATAATTATAAGACTAAATTTCAAAGTTATTAAAGATTCGGAAAGCGTAAACTGCGCTTCAAAATAAAAAAAAAAATTAAAAAATTTTAATAGAAAACGAAAAAGTAATTCTATGTGTCAATAATATATACCTATTTTTTTAAGCGTGGGAGGGCGAGATTTTGATGGTTGCGGACGCTAATTTATTTACCCGCGGTAACTTAGCCGGTCTAGCCAAAAGGCGTAATAACCCCGAATTGATAATTGGCTATACATACAAATTCAAGGTTTTCTAGTTTAGCTCTATCTTATTCTATTATATATACTAATAAAGAAGCAATATATTTAATACGTTAGATAAATACTTTAGAAATTAAGAAATATCGATTTTTAAATAAATATCCTTAAGTATAAATTCTATATCTAGAAAACTGAATTTCTAGATCTATTAATATCTATAAACGAGTTATAAATAAACCTTATTAAAATCTAGGCTATTATTAAGTAAATTATATCTATTAATCTTAAAGAGATATAAGTCTTTATCGAATTTTATAATTTTTATTAGCGATTTATTAGAGACTTCTTTAAAATAATTAAATTTATAATAAAACTTATTATAAAGAAAATTATATTTAATTAATCTCTAGTATATTAAAAGATCTTTTATTTTCTAAAAGTCGCTATTATTAAAGCTTTAATTCTATATTATTTTAATAAAATAAAAAAGATTATTTTAGAGATTAACTCTTTTAATTATATTAATAAAGATATTTTTTTCTAATATAATAATAAGAAAGTATTTTACTCGATAGCTTTTTATAGTAAAAATCTAATCTTAATTAAGTATAATTACTAGATATATAATAAGAAATTATTAATAATTATTTATTATCTAGAATATTAATATCTCGAGTTAAAATATATAAACGTTTTTATTAGAATCTTTATCGATTATAAAGAATTAATATATTTTATTAAGAGAAGAAATCTTAGTTAACGTTAAATTTAATATTTAGATATATTATTAGAATTTAATATAAAGATTATATATTAGTTAAGACTTAAAAATATTAAGATAAATATACTTATATAAATAGTTAAATATAAATTAATTAATCTTAAAAACGAATAATTACGTTAATAGTATTAAATAATTCTTATTTCTAATCGATTAGAATTAGATAGCGAATATATCGATATATATATAATTAATAATCTTATCTATTATAAAATAGTAGGGGTTAATAAGAAAGATAAATATTATATAGAAATTTATAAGATTATTATTAAAAATAAGAATAAGTTTTAAGAAATTACTTTTAGTAAATACTTTATATAAGATAAGATACTTTATTATAAAAATATTTATAAATATTTAATAATATATATATCGATATTATTCGAGAGATATATAATTAATTATTTTACGATTATTTTAAGATAATATATATCTATAAATTACTTAAAAGAAAATATTATTAGCGAGATATAAGGATTATTATAATTATCTACGTTAAGAATTACTATATCTATTAAAGAATTAAAGCGCCTCGCGATTAAGAGTATAATTTATTATAGTCTCTATTAATTCTATAAAAATAATAATAAGATATATTAGTTAACTTTATTATAGATTTACTTATATTTAATAACTATAACGCTATTTAAATAGCGATTAATTAATTTACTAAGAAATATTACTACGTAATCTATTTCGATATTAATAAAAATATTATTACTAAGAAGATAGTTAATTTATTACTTAAGAAAGTATTTTATCTATATAATCTATTAATCTTAATAATATTAAATTAAGACTCTTAATTTATAGTTATTATATAAAAGTCTTTTTATAAGAGATTAGATATTATAATTAAGCTATTAATAGCCTTCTATTCTAAAATCGATAAATAAATTAAATAAGCGAATTAGAATATAGAGTATTATTTTTAAATATATTATAATTATATATAGAACGATTAGATAAGATAGCTATCTATTATCGAATTCGCTAATAATAATACTATCTTATCGACTATTAATATCTTACCTTTTCTTATAAATAAGAAATTCTATTCTCGAATAACTTTTAATTTAAATATTATCGACTATAAGACTATATATAAGCGTCTTAATATTACTTAGGCGAAGAATATTATAAATTATATAAAATAAGTTTTTAAGTATATTTAAAGTAATATAGATCGCGTTTAGAAGATTATAATTATATAAGTTAATAAGTATTAATAAAAGATTACTTTTTAAATAGACGATAAGATCTTTCTAAATAATAAGAATATTATCTTTAATCGCTCTTTTCGTAAATTAGACTATAAAAAATTCAATTTATTTAAGATTATAGATCTTATTAGAATCTTATATTATCTAGAACTTTCGTTAAATATAAGAATCTACGACGTCTTTTACTTTAATCTCTTAAGTCTTATAATAAATAATCTATTACTAGAATAGATAAATCTTTCGCTTAAATATATTATTATTAATAATTAAATTAAATAAATTATTAAAGAAATACTTAGCTTTAAATTAATTTATAATTATTTTAAATATAAAGTTAAGTAAGAAGATCTTAATAATAATCTCGTTTAATATAATATAAATAGCGATAAATTCGAAAATTGCTAAGATCTAATAAATGACTTCTATAAATAATATCTCGAAGAGTCTTATCTATAAAGAGTTAACTTATAAAATAATAGAGGATATCTTATTTTTAGTCGAATTAAAATCGTTCGATATCTTTATAATAATCTTATTTTTTTTAAACTCGAGAATCGATTCCTTAGACTTATATTAATCGGGAATTATCTTATATATATTCTTTCGCGTAAGCCCCTTTTATTAATATAATTCTAAAGATCTTTTAAAGCTATATTAGTATATATATAGACTACGCTATCGCTATTACGAAATATAATCGATATTAATTAAATAATATATTATAGAGAAGATTATATTAAAGTTATTTAATATTAAATTAGAGTTTTTAGCGCTTACGGCTCGATTCGATTTAAGAGTTCTTAATTAATTACGTCGTATTATTTTATTAATATCTTATTCGCTTAAATACGAATTCGGAAATTATTATTATTTATCTCTACGCCTATAAATACGATTTTCGCTATATTATATCGATTTTCTTTCGACTAGACTTTTTATATACGTCTATACTTTAATTAGCGACGTCGCTATAGCGTAAGTATAAAGAGTTACTATTATCTTTAATATCTCTTATAAAGAAAGATACGATATTGAGGTTCTCGGATATGATTATTTCTTTATTACTTTTATTATTTTTTAGACGTTAAGCGTATATATATATCTATTTTTCTATCTTTTTACTTATTAATTATAAAATATAATTTAACGAAGGGGGGGGATAGTATTACGAGCGTATTCTTAATATACCCCTCAGCCCTATAACTAGCGGGCCTTAGCGGAGATATTTTCTATTATATTATACCTTCTTTTTATCTATATAGTTCGATATCTTAATTATCTTATTTAATATATCTATATTAATATTACATTTATATTAATTCTAATAATATAGAAATGAGATTATTATATTCGACTATATCGTTAATAGTTTTAATAGCTATTTATAAACGAATCTCTTTCTTAATACTTTAATTCTCTAATTTTATAATAATTATTAAATAAATTTATCTTAATAAAGTATAATATCGTTCTATTAAATTAATAGAATTAGTAATTTTAACTAATATATATTTTATTTAAATATTTAGAGTTCTAGCATTTTATCTAAACTCGATATTATTAAAATTAATCTTAACGTTATAAATAATAATATTAAGAGATTTAATATATATATCTATCTAGTATAGTCTAAGTATATCTTATATATAAGAAATAATTATATTTATTAACTAGCGAGTAATTTAAAAGAATTTTTTATTATTAATAATTTAAAGAATTAGATTATAGTTAATATAGAGAATATTAATAATAATTATAGAATTAAAATAAATATTATTCTTATTCTTTAATAAAAATTTAAAACGTTTTAAAAATTAAGAGTATTTTTAATAAAGTATATAGAACTTAATAATTTATTTAAGTATATAACGATATTTTAAGTTATTATATCTAGCTTTCTTTAGAATATAGATAAGTCTATTAATTAAGAGATAATTAAATCGATAATATAATTAATATAACTCGATATGAATTAGATAATTAATTAATATAAAATTCTATATTAAGAATAAGTATTTATAAAAACGAATAATTAAGATCGTAGATTTTTTTTTTAAAATAACTTAATTTTTAAGATTATTTAAATAGATCTCTAGTTCATCTATTTTCTAAATATATAATAAAAATAAGATATTAATTTATACGAGTAAATATCTATAAATTAAATTCATAATCATTTTTTTTAATTAGAGCTGTCGAGTAAATTTAGTAAGCGATCTTTAATAAGCGAACTTTAATAAATGATATTTAAGCTCCTTACTTCTTAATAATTATAAGATCGAATTTTATAATTCTTTTAGCATTAAATAGCGTAAATTACTCTCTATATTTTAAAAAAGAAATCTTAAAATTTTAATAGAAAATAAAAAAGTTATTTTATTTATAAATAACGTATTTTCAATTTTTAATAAGAAGACGCGAAAGAATTATCGAGCTAACTTAGTCGATCTAATTAAAGAGCGTAGCGAACTCGAATTTATAATTAACTATATATATAAATTTAAGATTTTTTAACTTAGCTCTATCTTATTCTTTTATATATATAAGTAAAGACCTATAAATTAAATTTATAAAGTTAAATTTTTCTAAGTTAAATCGAATTTTAGCTTTAGCTCTAAGTTAAATCGAACTCTAATTGCTTACTACGCGTTTTTAATCTACTTTCATTACTATAAAATTAATTTAATCTATATAGTCTATAGATATATATATATGAAGAGAGGCGCGCTAAGGTCTAATTAGAAAGGTATAGTATAGAGAATTAATTTATAATAATTATCTATAAAAAATAGAGAAAGGTTATATTCTTATAGTAAGAAGTATCGAAATATTGAAAAGAAATAAAGATAACGTGCTAATTAGTAATGTGGATCTTATAATATCTTCTATCGTAGTAAAATCTTTCGAATAATAAAATAGCTATTAAAGCAATTCGTTTAAATATATATCATTTAATATTTCTTCTATAGAGACTTAATTAACTATAATCGTCGTAGTAGATTCTTCTCTTATAACGTTATTATAATAATATATCATATTAATATAGTAGAGATAATAGATTAAGTTACAGTGATATTCTCCGCTTGCTAAGTAATAATTTAATATGAAATCGTGGAGAGTATATGACGTGGGATCTTGGAGAGCTAAGCCGTGTTCTTGATGCTAAGGGCCTTATTGCCGCTTAATTTCTTCGTAGTATTCTCCGTAGTGTTCTCCGCAGTGTTCTCCGCATTTGCCTATTATAGTTTCTTCTCTTACGATGTTATTAATATAGTAAGAATAATAGATTAAGTTATAGTAGTATTCTTTACTTACTAAGTAATAATTTAATATAAAATCGTAGAGAGTATATAACGTGGGATCTTAGAGAGCTAAGTCGTATTCTTAATACTAAGAGTCTTATTACCGCTTAGTTTTTTCGTAATATTCTCTATAGTATTCTCCGCAGTATTCTTTATATTTATTTATTATAATTTCTTCTTTTACTTCTTAATATAGTAAGAATAATAGACTAAGTTATAGTAATATTCTTCGCTTACTAAATAATAATTTAATATAAAATCGTAGAGAGTATATAACGTAGAATCTTAAAGAGTTAAGTTGTATTCTTAATACTAAAAACTTTATTATTACTTAATTTCTTTATAATATTCTTTATATTCGCTTATTATATTAACTTCTCTTATACTAATTAAGTAAATTAATATAAGATCGTAGAGAGTAAATCTATTATATTATTACTACTAATAACTATCTCCGTAATATTCTCCGCAGTCTTCTTCGTATTCGCTTATTATAAATTCTTCTCTTATTTAATTAAGTATAAGAATATCGAGAGTAAATATATTTATATTAATGAAATTAATAGAATTAATAGAATTAATAGAATTAATAGAATTAATAGAATTAATAGAATTAATAGAATTAATAAAATAATAAAAGAAGAATAGTTATATAAATAGATAGAAGAATTATTATTCGATTCTAGACGCGTTTAATATAACTATAATATTTAAATATTAATTTAATCTATCTATCGCTAGCTTAAAAGAAGTATATAGAAGAGAATATATTCATTCGAGCTCTTTTTAAGAGTCTTTTAACGCGTTTATAAGTAGTAATAAATAGCTATTAAACTCGCTTACGACCTTAATTATTAGTAATAGCGAATTCGCCTAAAGATAATCTAAGGGCGTTAGTAAAGGCTTTAAGAGGCGGGTAAAAGAGGTATATATATCTAAACTGAACGCGTTTAGTATAACTATAATATTTGAATATTAGTTTAATTCATTTATCGCTAACTTAGAAGGAGTATATAGAAGAGAACGTATTCGTTCGAGAGAATATATTCGTTTAAGCTCTTTTTAAGAGTCTTTTAACGCGTTTATAAGTAGTAGTAGATAGCTATTAAGCTCGCTTACGACCTCGATTACTAATAGTAATAAATTCGCCGAGAGATAATTTAAGAGTATTAGTAGAAGCTCTAAGAGGCGAGTAAAAGGGGTATATATATCTAAAGTAACCTTTAAGCGAGGGATATCGAAGACGTTAATGAAATTAGTAGAATTAATAGAATAATAAAAAAAAAAAAAAATTATATAAATAGATAAAAGAATTATTATTTAATCTCGAACGCGTTTAATATAACTATAATATTTAAATATTAATTTAATTTATTAATAGTAGATTAAACTTTATTATTTTTATAGCGTTAGAAAGCGTAAAGCGAGCTCTATAATTTAAGAAATTATAAAGTAATTATATTTATTATAAGCTAAGTACCTTAAAGTATAAGACTTCTATATACAAATTTTTAATAAGAAGACGCGAAAGAGCTATTAAGCTAACTTAGTCGATCTAACTAAAGAGCGTAGTAATCTTAAATTAATAATTAACTATATATATAAATTCAAGATTTTATAGTTCAGTCCTATCTTATTCTTTTATATATATTAATTAATAAGTTAGTCGATTTAATTAAAGAGCGTAGCGAACTTAAATTTATAATTAGCTATATATATAAATTTAAGATTTTTAAACTTAGCTCTATCTTATTCTTTTATATATATTAATTATATAAAAGTCGATTCGACTAATAAACGAATCTATTATAAGTTTTCTAATTAATAATAATATTTTAATCTTAAGTTAGATAATAGTATTATTAATAATAATATTTAACTATATATCGAATTTTCTTATATAAACTTTTACTTAATTATATCTAGTAATAAATATATATATAACTTTAATATCTAATATAATATTATAAAACTATTTTAAGATATATTAATTAATACTAAGAAAGCTATTAGATTTAATAATATTATAATATATAGAATAGCTAAAAAGCTTTAAATAATATATTTAAACTTAACTTAATATAATTATAAAAATAATTATAATAAAGTTTTTAACTTTCTTTAAATTAGTCTTTTAAATATCGAGAGTTAAGATCTTAAAATCCTCGATTTTATTCTTTTAACCTTTAAACTTTTAAATATAGAAGTTATATCGCTTATTAATAAAGTCGATAAACCGCTTAGCGAACTTATTTTAAAACTTTTAATATTTCTTATCGATATACTTAATTAATTAGTAATATATTCTTTTATAAATAAAGTATTACTTTTTCTAGAAATCGATTATCTATAAAAGTAATTTACTATAATTATTTTAATTTTAAGATTAATTAATATAATACTTTCGATTAATAAAGTATATTATAAGCTCGAATAGTTTAAATCTTCTAATCTTTATTAAGTTTTTTTATAATTCTTAATTATAATATAGATATTATTAATTAGTCTTATAATTATAATTATTTATTATAAGATTATAATACTATATATAGAGATATTACTATAAAAATTAACAATTTTATTTTAAAATACTATATCTAATTAAAATTCGTAATTTAATTCTCTTTAGACTTAACGAAGTTATTAAATTATTTTATTAAAAATAATTTTTTTATTCTTTTTAAGATTAACTTAAAGTAAGTTTTTTAAATTAATATTATTTTACTTATTAGTATATATAAAAGAATAAGATAGAATTAAATTAGAAAATCTTAAATTTATATATATAGTATCATAAATTCGAGGTTATTACGTCTTTTAACTAGATCGACTAAGTTACCGCGAATAAATGGATAATATCATCATATTGATATGTTGAGTACGGGTCACGACTAAGGTAGCGAAGGCGTGGTTGCCAAAAGGTTGTCGAACGGGCCTGGGTGAGTAAGGTTCCTTAGTGCTAGCACCGCCGTAATTAGAGTACAACGGGCTCGAAGTGTATCTTACTCCAACTACGACAACTATCAAAACCCTCTGTTGTAGATGTCCTTCCTATCGATCATTGCATAATGAGACGTTTGTCGCTGGAACTTTCCAAGAGTATCCGTGTCTCTCAAACACCCAGTCACGTGAGCGGTAATGGCGTCACTACGCACCGTTTCTCCGACAGCGGGGAGACCTTGTCGGTTACCACCAACGTCAATCCACATTGCACCCTCACAATGTTTAGTCTCCTTTAGCGACATGCCACTCATACTTACCCAACTGCAACCATGTCTGAGGCCGAGGTAGAAGAGCCAACGTTCTCCTCTCTTCCAGAGGAAGCTATTTCCGCAGCACCGCCTGCAGAAAATGACGCACAAGAAGCCGAATCCGCCGCAAATGACCTTCCCGTCCCTTACACGACCTTCACTAAAGCCCACAAACGTCTCATTACTGTCATTCTAACATCCACAATGCTCGCATCGCCGCTAACCGCTACGATATACCTACCTCTGCTGCCCTTGTTAGCTACGCATTTCCACGTCTCGACCCAAGCAATCAATCTCACAATCACACTTTACATAGTCTTCCAAGCAATCTCTCCGCTGCTCTTCGCGACGGCTTCGGACAGCTTCGGGAGAAGGCCGGTCATCCTGCTCACGTACGCGGTCTACACGGCTGCATCGCTAGGGCTGGCGTTAAACAAAAGCAGCTATGCCGCTCTACTAATCCTGCGCGCAGTGCAAAGTCTCGGCGCATCGGCAGTCTTGGCCATCGCCTACGGCGTCATCGCAGACGTCTGTCCGCCGGCTGAGAGGGGAGGCATGCAAGGTCCTACGATGGGAGCGGCGAACTTAGCGGTTTGTCTAGGACCAGTGATTGGGGGGCTGGTGGCCCTGGGGAGTGGGAGTTACGAGTGGGTTTTCTGGGCACTAGTAATCTTTGGGGGAAGTGTATTCTTTTTCGTTGGGGCTGGACTTCCGGAGACGGCCAGGAGTATCGTTGGAAATGGGACTGTCGAGGCTACGGGGTGGGGGAGAAGCTGGTGGAATCTCCTACGAGGAAGGAGCAAGCGGAAAGTTGATGCTGTGGAGATGGAAAATAGCAGTGAGGCCATGGGTGAGAAAAATGGAGGAGCAAAGATAGGGCCCGGAAAAAAAGCCAAATTCAAGATGGCCAACCCAATGGCTGCAATTCGTATCCTATTCTGGAAAGATACGGCACTGGTCCTCTGGATGGCAGGTTCGCCTTATGCAGTCTGGTACGCCGTCCAAGCATCTATCCCGTCTATCTACAAAGACATCTACCATTTCAACGAGCTGCAAATCGGTCTCTCATACCTCACAGGAGGCTTTGGTACCGTAAGTGGTGGCTACTTGAATGGTAAGTTGATGGACTGGAATTACAGAGCCACGGCTAGATCGATCGGCCACACAATCGATAAGGTCTCTGGGGACGATCTGAAAGGTTTTCCAATCGAGAGCGCCAGGGCTAGAGGGTCTTACTACCTCCTAGCAATATACATAACGGCGCTTGCGGGTTATGGATGGTCTGTCCAAGCGCGTGCACATGAGGCCGTGCCGTTGATCCTGCAGTATGTGCTGGCGGCACTGTGCACGAGTTTCCAACAGACGTTCAATGCGCTGTTAGTGGACATATTCCCGGCGAGTCCGAGTACGGCGGCCGCGAGTGGAAATATTACGAGGTGCGCACTTTCCGCCATTGTTGTGGCAATATTGCAGCCGCTGGTGAACGTCATGGGGAGGGGATGGTTTTTTACGGCACTGACAGTGCTGAGCGGGGGTGGCGGTCTGGTGGCGGATTGGCTGGTGAAGAACAAAGGGATGCAGTGGAGAAGAGAGAGGATTGAGAAGGCCGGTAAAGCAAAAACAGAGCGGGGCGACGGCGAGATGAAGAGAGAGCCTGGAGCTTTCGGTAACCCAGATTCCAAGACCATCCGATGACCAGGAGAAGCTTGTGCAGGGCCACTGCTAGATGGAACCTCGGCTCTGTCCATTACATACAACATGCATGCCTACTGCCCGCACTTTGGTCCTAAAAGAATTCCGGAATCTTTCCAGACAGGGCTTCCTATCTTCATTCTTTGATAATTCGGCTTTAGACCCTTAGACAGACGGCCCTAGTTCGCACACCCGGAGGATTCCCCACGAGCTCCAAATCAGACAGAATGTACCAACCTAGTATCAAATGATGGAATCTATACCTCAGCTATGGACTAACCCTCTTGTGGCTCGGACAACTTCGCATACTCGGAAGCGACTCGACGGTCTGCTTCAGCGCTGAGGATATGCGCCTTTGCGGCTGCTTCTAGCGCAGCTACAATGCCACTAGAAGAGCTTCGATCAGCGGTGTTCTGAGATTGCGATGCTGTATGAATGCTTTCGATTGGCGCTGCTGCATTGTTTGCCGATGCGCCTTCTTCTAGCTGAGGAGGCCCCTCGCCATCTCTGTGACGAGCGACATGATCTCTGGTGTGTTTGACTGATCGGTGCAACCTGGCCCTGAATCGATCTTGAAGCAGCAGGTCCTCAATAGTTTTTATCACGCCCGCGAACGAGAAGAAAAGTTCACAATATCCAGTGCTCACGATGTAAGCAATGAATATGTTGCGGCTGTTAATTTTGCCAGCATCTGTATCCAGATTTCTTGTCCATACGAAGCCTTGATAGATGGCCAGGCCTAAAATGAACGCAAAAATAGCATCAAACAACCTTAGACCGCATTTGCAAGGCATGGACGCAAACACAAAGAAACCCGTCTTGTATGTTTCATGGTCTAGCTAAAGTGGGCATAATCTGGTAGTATTCCTTCCTCGTCAGCTCCATTCCCTACCCCTAACATGATTCTGAGCTTGCCCGGTTTCGTCGTATCCGGCTTTGGAGCAGTGTTTCCAAAGCCACCTTGAACGGATTCAAACATTTGTTACGGGGAGCGAGAACTTCTCTTTAGATGCCAGCCTCGCTTGACGCGGTTACCATCAATTCTATTGCCCGGCAAGGCTACAGTTTTCCTGTTGGCCCTGGCTGAAAGCCCACCTGCAATGATCAAAAAGCCATATTAGGAGTTTAGACAGTGTCTGATTGTGGATTGGAAACCATAAAAGTATAAAGCAGCATTTTATGGTATCTTTTGTCTATGCAGTAAGTTCTGCTGTCCTCTACAAAATACTTATGCTAGCAAAAGCCGTCTACTGCTATCTTGAGCCTTGTAGCCCTAGCGCGTATGGGACACAGGAGACAGCTTCCAGGTATCGAGCCTCGGTGCCAGCCGACGGCCCTCTCTGTAGCCACCCATTGGCTACCCACCTCAAACATCCCATAGAAAATCCGCCGTTTTCCTCCCTAGACAACACGTTAGCATGAGAACAGCTTATCATATACGATCCGTGTGCTCTTAACCTTGAATGTCTCACGAATAGCATTCTTTGCAAGATTGACATTGGCCGAAGTATTGAGCAGAAAGTCATGCCTGTCATACTGATCCGCCTGTTTCAAGAGATACTCCACCCTTTGTCTTCCGCAACTAAAGGCATCATCGCGATTATCGTGGACATGGGCAGCTGCAATATCCTTCGGATCACCGCAGTGAACAGCCGTCATCTTCTCGAGGATCTCAGTGCAAGCCATGAAGACTTCGAATCAGTTGACTCTGGGCACGGGCAACTTGCCCTCCCATTCCGGGCGTACGATGGGTTCGAGAGGTTCCAGCGCACAGACGATTGGATGAGCGGCAATTTGCCGCGCGGTCTTCTCGACTCCTTTGTTGGTAGCTCTGCTGCACTTATCCACCCCCCGCCACACGGGCGCCCATCGGTAGCAAAAAGGTCGAAAACCGCAGTCATTCAATCCAGTCATTACCGAGAGACTGTGTGGAGAAAGCCGATTGTAAAAAAATTTGGGCAACCCAAACCTGAATGTCCGCGTTTTCTTATCGAAATCAAGGGTCATTCCTTGGAAAGCTGTGAATTGGGAGAAGAAATTGAAGGTAGGACGAGGGCCACGAAAGATGTCGTGGCCGATGTGTTGGCAGAGATGCTCCAGCAGAACACTCTCCTCTTCGATAATGTCAATTTGTCTGAGGAGGTTGTATAGGTGTAGAGTGGTTCCAACACATTGCGTGAGGTTACAAAAACGAGTCCCGAGATCGGTAGCTCTAGCAAGAATTCTTGTCATCTGATGGCCCGCAACCACCGGGGACTGATCATACAAATCGAATCGCTTTTCGCTTGTGAGTATAGACAAGTCGGTTTCAAACCTTCGCAGGGTCTCCATAAGACCGGCATCAAGGCAATTTTCGCGATCGCAGTCCGATTTTGGCGCAAAGGGTTCCGAAAGACGAAAGCGTACCACACTCTTGTGAACATCTTGAGCAGATTTAAGAGCGTGTAGACGTGGGTTGCACACAATTCGCCCTCCCCTGATCGATCCCTTGCTGGCATAGAACGATGGTCATGACAGGATGTGTGAAGGTATCTATGGCAACAGGATCCGAAAACGTCGCTGCTCCGGGTATGCCGAGTGTTGATGACTTGTACTTCTCGACTATATCGAGTATCTCTGTGCATCTGATTAATTCACACGTATCGGAGAATCGTCGTCCACAGTGGAAGCGAGTTGCCATATTAGCCATGGCAGCGTTGGTGAGAAAGGCCGCGAGTATGAACGGCATCTTACTTCCTGCAGCATCGGTCCAGTATGTCCTGACCTTTGAGCAAGTCGTTTCGAGATCCTGAAGAACGGGTCAGTTCGGACGGACACTTCCCTCAAAAAGGCGGAACGAACCCAAAGCACAAAACACAACTCAAGATCTTGAACAAATACATCGTCCTTGATGCCGTCATCTCCAGCGTCGTCTCGTCCATCTTTCGAGTGCTCGTAGTGTGCCTCATCGGCCTCATTATCTTCGTTCCCGCTTGCACTGGGTGAGTCGCTCTCTATTTGCAGATTACTGAGTGTCTCGAAGGGATTCGGATCTGGCGTGCTCGTAGAACTTGTCTCTTTTGCCTTCGAGGATGAGAATCCGTCAGAGCACAGAGACTCGAAGATGGCTTTAGGTCCTTTCAGATGTCAGCGAGCCTGGTAAACCTTTCTGAAGGGGTAGAAATTGACGATTTGGTGAAATTTTCATGAGACAAGTTGTTGGCCTTAGCCGTCTTTGTGCCAAAGAAACCTTTGAAGTGACTCGTCACCTCAGAGCGAGCCGCGATAGCCTTGTCGAAGGCATAGTAGATCAGGACCTTGATACGCTTATCCTTGATGGAACTTGCTGCTTGTTGCATATGTCAGCGTGTCTAGTTCCTTCATGTTCTATGCATACGTCCCTTCTACATCCTTCCATACATATTTTATCATTGTTCCTTTCATATAGCTAGCTATAGATAGCAGTACTTTATTCTTCATCAGCTACATAATAGCTGATAGCCCCACCACTGAATCTACATACATTCTACATCATCACCGTTATACCTCGCTAAGAGGTTATAAGCCTGAGTTAATGCCGATAATAGACTGATATCGCATCAAATCTCACTATCGTCCCCTTTATTAAGCCTGACGAACCACAAACTTGCAAGATTTATTTTATTCATTTCGAATAGAAAAAAAGGATTCATAAAGATAACAAATTTATAACAAGGTCGTTAGAGGAGGATTTTTTTAATAGAATATTAGAAGCCAGTGTCAGAAGCCAGTACCAGAAGCCAGTGCCAGAGATACCCGATGCCTATATTCGATACCCGTAGTAGACGCCAATAGATCTTAAACGAAGTCCATAAAGCTCTCTACGGAGGCATTCGATAAGATAGTTAGGGAAGAACTCGACAGTTTAGAAAGATATTAGATACCAGTGTTAGATGCCAATACCAGAGTCAATAAGATACCCATACTCGATATCAATACCAGAAACCCATACATTTCGGAGTCGAATCAGTCACTCGATATACCTTACAGCAAGCCGCCCATCAAGCCCTACACAATAGACACCCACATCACTTTAAAACAACTACTCACCTACCCCAAAGAACGACCCTATAAAAAATAAGTACATAAAGATACCTAGAACGATCTGAATAATTCGAAGGATCCTAAACGAATATCATTAAACTAAGAAAGTCAAGAAGGAGTATAAACACCAAAAAAAAACTAGAGCGATCCCGAGGACACCCAGAACAATCAGAGCGATTCGAAGGACCCTAGACCAGAGCACTAGAATAATACATAATTTTAGCGTTAAAATAGAGGTATTTAAATATCACTAGACAGGGGGAGTGTCAGCGTATCTAGTTCCTTCATATTCTATACATGCGTCCCTTCTACATCCTTTTATATATATTTTATTATTATTTCTTTCATATAGCTAGCCATAGATAGCAGTGCTTTGTTCTTTATCAGCTACATAATAGCTGATGGCCCCACCACTGAATCCACATGCATTCTACATTATCACCGTTGTGCCTCGCTGAGAGCATATCAGATATTATCAATCTGGCCTTGATATCGCTTCTATCGGAAGTGACAGCTAGCCATCTCTCAACCACCGTGGTGGCTTTCTTGTATGATAGAATGACCTCGTAGAGATCTGGCGTCAGCTTTGATCAAAGAGAGGCGGCATGGTACTGGTGTAGACATTGATCGTAAGGTGTAAAGGCGAAAAGAGGTAGGCATGATGAGGTGAGGTTAGTCGTAAGCAAAGGCCAAGTGAGTGAATGATCACGCGCCTGTTGACGAAAGAAGCGAGGAGTTTATGAAGCACAAAAGCTGCGGTATTTCCAGTCGGCTGAAACGCATGCATACATTCTAGCAAATACTGTTCTATCATACAACCATGTCCATTGTCAAAATGCGAATCCTAAGATTCTGCACTAGCCTCCATCATCCTGTCGTACAGAAAACCTTCGCTCCCAGCATCCGATCTCATGAGTGGCATATCCCACAACTTCCATCCTTGCTTTTTGCGCGTTTGCAACTGCCATTCCAGCATGGGCAAAATCCCGCTGGAATTCTTCCACCGCTCTTCATACTCCGCGAGCTCAGGATTCCAGCCACCTGTTTGGATCTCGTACATTTGCTCTTGGATGTCGGAAGTCGTGCCTCGTATCTGGCGTCTATTGTTGTCGATCATCTGGGAGAGGACTGCTGGTGGCATGGCGTCCAAATAGTCTCTGGTCTTTTTCTCGGCTTCCACGCGTTCTTGCTGGCGATGATATCGTTCGTGATCGGTTTCTGAAGGGCCCTGTATATGCTTCGCACAAATGTTCTGATCCATGTTTCCTCCATGTGTACCCCTTGTCGCTTTGAAAGCTCGGCTTGAGCGCTCCACTAAGCCCCATGGATTGTCCCAATCCGAAGTTTGCGGGCCGTCATAAAGTATGAGGGATCTGAGATTCTGCTCATTACCACCATGTTCGATCACATGACGAAACGCATGTTCGACCGCTGCTAGGGAAGACTTGTGTTTTTCATAACCTTGGGGTTTCTGAGTATGTAGTGTTATTTCTGCTAATTGTGGGATCTGGCTGAGAGCGGAAAGATGATCCTGTGACTCAGTATCGTCAGTAGGAGCTCAGATTACATATTAGGTCTGGAGACTTGCCGGGTTATCAGGAGGCCAACGGAGGTTCAACGCCAAGTTGGTCAACCCTGGACAGTGGCGTTGGATAGCCTGTAGAAGACAAAGCGGAACATCTTGCATATTTATCCAATTGTCTAAAGCGTCTCGGTGGGGATGGATCGCAAGCGTTTCCAACGAAGGTCCGCAGATCATTAAGGCTGAGAATGGAAGTCGAGACTCTTCGGTCTTTATCTTCAATTCCGTGAGTCTGATGGTTCGCGAGCATATTGATACGAGAGCATTCTCATTTCCTGCTTTCGTGTGGAGGAGACTGATTGATCGCAAGGATTGCTCGCAGCCTTGGAAACCGTACAGGAGGCGGTCATCCCAGAGTGTGATCTTAATCAACTTTGTCCAACCTCCTTTTGCTCCCCACTTCAACAGATCGTCTACCTCAAAAGTTCTGTCTGCGATCGTAAGTTCCGCGAGTTGAGGTAGAAGAAACTCAGGCTTCAAATCATGCCATGGTTCCGATGCTCCAAGGCCGCGATTATTCCTGTAAACATTGGGATCATACGTAGTAAGGCTGTGTAAACCTGGACAACTTCTTAGTGCCCACAAAAGCTTGCTCTTTGCCACACGGGCCTCTTTTCCGACTCTGTCATATGGATAGTTGGGCATGCAGACATGGAGCGAACGTAGCATGTTTGGAGCTAGCCTGAGGACTTTCCAATCCTTTTTGATGTCGCACTTGGAAAAGCTTGTACGCATGTCTAGGTGAGCTTTTGGCCAGTGCTGACCGAGGCTTGTGAGCAGACTCGGTGGAAAAGATCCGTCGCAATTCCAGGAAAACGAACTTAGCTGACGGAGTTTGGGGAGCCAGCCTATCAATAGCTCTAGAGCACCTGGATGAACTCCGTCACGGCCAAAAACATGAATGTTTCTCACCAAAGCAAGGACCGCGGGTCCAGCAGAGAGCCGTGAGATAAGCGTGCTGAGAGGCCGTTTGGTAGGCGTGTGGTCCTCCACGTGGGGGTGAGGGTAGGTACAGCCAGAGATGTCAATATAGATAGTCTGATAGGTCAGCGGTGTCACTATTCTGTAGAAATGGCGCGACACCAGCGCAACCGGAAGCAAGTTCAGGAGACCGTCAGCGCGCAGCTTTTTGGTATTAGCTAAGCCAATCATCGCTTTGAGTGTCCTCATACCTTCATGAAGATCTCAATCAACAGCTCGACGGGCATTCGTATTATTTCCATCGTGACTACCTAGAGGTTGATGAGTCCCTTGTGAATCCTGGAATCTTGGAGTGCTGATGTCAGGAAGATTCATGCGGATAGAAAAAGACCTCGAAGAGGAGCTGTGAAGGTTCAAGGAAAAACCACAACCGTGGTGAGTGGTGTAACAAAGAAGGAAGAGTTCTATGGGTGGAACGGACAGTGGTTGGTGGTGTTAGATTCAATCAGCGATGGTGTTGGAGATTGGAAAATAAAATAAGGTGTTTACGAACCTACTTGATGGCGCTAGGCGAAACAAAATAGATGTGTTTTAGCTTCAGCTTGAAACACTCTCAAATTGATATGCGGGTGAGCCCAGTTCTGTGGATGAATTCTTTTGAGCTCCTCCGAATAAATTTCTCTATTTCTGCTGCGATACTGTTTATCCATGTGCAAGGGGTGCGGCATAGTACTACTTCATGAGACTACTCCTAGGGGACATCTTTGTGGCATCTCTCTTGCATAAGATTAGATCATAAATCCAGCTGTAGAAACAGCCATCTACAGAAAAGCGTACTATTTAGTATCGAGTTCTCAAAGAATTTAAGCAGCTAACTCTTTTACATCTATGAAATACCATTACCAGCGACAACAGCGAGGATCTCCAGTCGTGCGAAAGAGGTTGCCAAGGCGCGGCTGAGTCGCTCTCGTGTTGCATGAGGGTCGACAATCTGCGCCCGGCAGAGAGAGCAGTGGTTGCCGAAACTGGCCGACAGCATCCACCGAGCGAGGCATTTGGAAACCAATTATGTGACCGCAGGGCAGTGCCACTGGACGATGTAATATCCCACCAACTTCCCCCCCTTGTTTCTGTACCGCTCCTTGCAGACGCCGCATTCTTCTTACTCGAGGGAAGGAGTAAGCTCGACAGTTGGGATGTTGCAAAGGAACTGGAATTCGACAATGTTCCTTTCAAGCTTTGCGTTGATAGATGCTGGCATGATAGTAATACTTAGGTAGGGACGTAGATACTATCCTGAGGTCGTAAGAAGATGGTATTTACCCAATATCGTGGCTCTGAAGAACTTCATAGTATGGAAGGGAAGGGGACTAGGCGCTAGAAAAGTTCTTACAGTGATCATTCAACTGGAGTGTCATCAATGAAACGTTTCAGCTGTCGGATACACAGGAGAAGCCAAGATCAACCGGATTTTCAGCACATTGAAAAGGCCCAAGGATGCTTAACACAGGCAATGAACAATGAGACTCTCAGCGCATCCCTCGAAGTCACTTCTCGCTCGTGATTTGTCACTGATGCGATCGCCCATCTCGCATATTAGTCTCCCTTTTTGCGCCTACCACAACTTGCGTTTCCTAAGCTGGTAAGTGAGGCCTTCGGGAGAAATCTTGCCGATATCTAAGTGCCTCACCAACCTTTCAACCAACGCAGGATGCGAGTCACTGTCTGATTCACTGTCGTTCAGGCCAAGACCTCTCCTAATACACCAGAATTGAGCCGTACTCGTCCGGCTCTGCATTCGCCCTCACGACCTAGCATCTTGGTTCACGCTTACTTTGTCAATTCGCGATACGTTGGCCGTCAGCTGCGACGGTCGCCGAGAGGCTAGAGCTCTGCTCTTCTTAATCATTCCATGCATGCACATCTGTGGCATTCTCGTAGACAGCTTGGGCAGTGATCCTCTTCATCGTTGTCTTCATCGAGACATCTGGTCACGGTGTGCTCCATCTTTGCCAAAAAGAAAGCAGGAACCACCAGTCTGCCGGCCAAATCAGTTGACTAGGTGCTGTGCCAAGGTGAGGTGCTATCTCTTGTTCCCACCTCCCCAAACAATCGTCTAGATCTCACTCGCTATGCATCATTCCAACGCGCAGCTGATGCAATACTCCCAGACTCAGTTAGTACAAGCTTCTTGACCAGCACGAAGCACTAGACAGCCTCTCTGTAGCATCTGGGTCAATCCCCCATCACCAGCGACGTAATACTGGAGACGCCAGAATGAGCGTAGAGCGTCAGCGCACTCGAACTCCAACTTAAACTCCAACTCGGTCACGTGTGAGGAGCTGGGGGAACCTAATGCCGTGTTCGCGATTAAAATGGAGCGGTGAGGAGGATCCAGATGGTTTCGGATGTGAGTTGGATACCCATTGTACCGCTCGCCGGGCTTTCTCCGACGCGAAACCCAGTCTCGCTATCAAAAGCCAGTGTGGTGCAGACTGGGATTTACTAGCCTACGCTCATGAACTCCGAGCCATAATATGGGAGCACGTGTCTCATGCTGCTGTAGAGATACAAATGTTTGAGAGCGCTTTCATCGTTGATTCGTTAGATATGCTATCTTCATCCAAGCTTGTATTCTACCCCCGGAACGCCAATGAGCCCAGACTGTACCCTCGCCCCTTGATAATCAGATACGACCTCAACTGTCTCTCCAGCCTGCCAGTGTATCGATTGAAGAAATCGTGTGAGGATGATTTGCCCCTAGATTCTTTGTCCTTAGCTCCACAGCTTGCTCCATCAATGTGATTGCTTCGTTGTGACGATTGAGACTGCGATAAGTATAGGCAAGGTTGTTTATGGCGATCAGTGTATCTGGATGTTCGGCTCCCAATACTCTTCTCTTCATCTCTAGCACCTGCACTTCAAGTTCTTCCGCCTGAGTCCATCGTCCTTGATTAAAATACGTCGATGCCAGATTGTTCATGGTGGTCAGCGTGTCTGGATGCTCGGCTCCCGATACTCTTCTCCTCGTCTCTAGCACCTGCACGTTCAGTGCCTCCGCCTCAATCCACCGGCCTTGGCTTGAATACATCAATGCCAGATTGTCCATGGTGGTCAGCGTACCTGGATGCTCGACTCCTAATACTCTTTTACGTATCTCTAGCACCTGCACATCAAGTTCCTCCGCCTGAGTCCACCGTCCTTGATCCCCATACGTCGATGCCAGATTGTTCATAGTGATCAGCGTGTCTGGATGCTCGACTCCGAATACTCTTGTACGTATCTCTAGCACCTGCACTTCAAGTGCCTCCGCCTTACTCCACCGACCTTGTTCCTGATACGTCAATGCCAGATTGCCCATGGTGAACAGCGTGTTTTGATGCTCGGCTCCTGATACTCTTTTTCTTATCTCTAGCACCTGTATATTCAGTGCCTCCGCCTCAGTCCACCGACCTTGTTCCTGATACGTCAATGCCAGATTGCCCATGGTGGTCAGCGTGTTTTCATGCTCGGCTCCTAATACTCTTTTTCTTATCTCTAGCACCTGTATATTCAGTGCCTCCGCCTCAGTCCACCGACCTTGTTTCCGATATGTCGCGGCGAGGCGATGAAGACTACTTAAGGTGATTGAATCGTCTGAATCCAGACACATCATTTGGATATCTATGGCTTTTTGTACCTTTTCCTCCGTAATGTTGAACCTCCCCTGATCGCCAGCGTAGGAAGCCCCGTTGTAAAGGATGTCCGATTGCTGAAGTTTGCAAGCTTCTGAGTCATAGGTGTACTTCAGGACAACTTGCGCATGTGGTTCCAGAGCTTCACATACTGTCCAGTTTTCGTATGTGCCTACTGGATAATGGTCCGAGATTAGTCTCAGAGCCTCTTCTTGAGCTTTCCCCATCTCTCCATATGCTTCAAGCCATTTCCTCGTTGCAAGCTGCACAAGTCGATGGATTGCGAACGCTTTGTTTCCCTTCTCTTCGATCACAAACGAGAATCGAAGCAGAGTTCCAATAGCCTCTTCAAAGTTCAGAGACTGATCGCCATCTTCACAGAACAGGAATTCGGGAATCCCTTGCCGATCAAGCATACACATGCATGATAAGAGGTCAGCTGCAGCTGGGTTTTGATCTTTGATCTGCGAGAAGGAAATCTGCCATGTTCTGATGACCGAATTTGGGACTCCAGGATCTCTTCGAAGGTCTACCTCGTTTTTGCTGAGTAGGTCTATCTGATTCTTCTCATCATGTCGCAGCAATTGAAGATACTTTGCCACCGTCATCCTCGAACCTTGGACAGTGATGTACGCTGAGGCTTGAGTGACCGCCAGTGGTACTGAGCCAAGTTCGATGATCAATTCTTTCTTTGCAGAGTTATCCGAGGGGTCTTCGGGCAACTTGTTGGTAAGTAATGCCATGGTATCATCCTCTGACATGATGTCGACCCGCAGCACTTGTTTCCGTCCTCCAGTGAGACGGAACGCTGTGCCCTCGTCTCTGGATGTTACCAGTATTGATCCGGTTCCTGTTTGAGGTAAAAACCGTGACAAGCATGGAGGTTCGATACTTGCTGCATCACTCTGAGTCGTGGGGCCTACAAGCGGGCCGAAAAACATATCTGCATCATCCGCGTTGTCGAGAATCAAAAGCCAATCACCACTTTCGGAGCTGCCCAGCCATTGAGACACCAGATTCAAAACATCGACTTTGGGGTCCTCGATGCCGGGGATCTTGGTGGCGGTAGCGATATTCCGATAGCTCTGTTCAAAGCGAGCAGCATTGTTGGCGTGGACCCAGAACACAGATCTTGCCGGCCATTTTTTTCGCAGTCGATATGCGTATTCAATGGCAATTTGGGATTTGCTTTCACTTGTCAGCGATTTCAGGACTTCAGGCGAGTAAACCATACCCGATACCGCCCAAACCTGCCAAGGCCATCCGTCGAAGAGATGTCGACTGGGAGAACCCCTCATCAAGACTCATTAAGATATCCTCACGCCCAACAAAGTCTTTGTCCTGCGCAAATGGCATCACAACAACAGCACCTGGTTGCGGTAAAACTGGCACTCGTCAGCAGGTCACGAGAATTGACGATTGAAGACCAGTGGACACACTTTGATGGGCTATATGTGTGCTTGAAGGTACTATAAGAATTACTAAGTTGAGCTGTCTTTTGGACTCTTGCGCATCACGCCGTACCCGTACCTTCCTGAATCTCGTCAACCCATTCCCTCAATCTATCAGACAATCGCGCATATCCGACTTGGGCCGGGTGATGGAATTTAGTCATGCTCATGTGGTCAGCAGGGATGGTGTTTGACGTGCAGGGGCCTGGAAACCGTGCCGAAGCAGGCTCCACGACACGCTAGATAGAGATCAGCGGAGGTGACTGGAGCGGAGTGCCATGTACACTCACGCGACCTAAGCCTTGTACTGGATTCTCTTCGGTACAACAATGAATCGCTAGAGACTTCTTGCCCTGTACTTGCCGTCCGGTGATCGCTTTCATGAAAGAGTCCTGGATATCAGCTAGAACTTCAGAGTCTTTTTTCAACACAGCAATGTTGCTTGTATTGGGATTTTTAACCAAACTGAGTTTGATGATGTAGCTTAATGCAAGAGCAAATTTGGTCATATCAGAGCCAGCGTGTGGGGTTCCTAGGAAGACGATGCCATGCAGCGAGTCTGAAAGTTGATGTTCTGCCTCGAAATCATGATTTGACAGTACGATGGCCTTGGTGAAGGTTAGGAAGGCGCGAGATATTGAAGACGGATACATAAGTCACGAGTACAGACAAGTGGACCATACCTGTTCACAGACCAAGCCTCCCAGACTGTGAGCTACAAAAATGAGAGGCCGCCGAAATGATGATGTTCGACGCCGAAGACTGGTCAAATCTCCGACGAGATTCTTGGCATGTTCGCGGACCGTGTTCTGTCCCGCCGGCTTGATGAAGTGGACGACGTCGGCGTTGTAACCGTATGTGATAATACGGGCTTCTGGTATTTTTTTGGAGAGCAGTTCTTGAGGCCACGGCCGTGCAGCTCCATCAGCCAGCCAAGTCTTTGTGCGTTTGCCGGTCAAGCCGTGAACGAAGACGATGCTTGATACAAAGGTCAATTAAAAAACCCACTTCACATTGAGATGTAGAAGCCATACTCGACGAGCGGCCCGTGGTCCACAGAAGGCTCGCTCCAGACTTTCGGGCCCAGGCCATCGGGGCCATCGGGGCCTTGGGAGCCTTCAGGGTCTAGCAGGCTGGTCCGAAAGTCAAAAGATGATTTTTAAGGTACCTTAAGGGGTCATTCGCGCGGGAGCTTACTTTGAGGCTGATAAACTGTCTGTTAATTCTCCGACCGTCCCCTCGGTCGTCCGATCTCCTCGCGAGACAGCGCGCTTACCTCGCAGCTTATCAATGATGCGAGACATGGTCACGGGAGAGAGTACCTTCGCAAACGAAGCGCAAAAGGACGAAGAAAGAAGGAAGAAGGAAGAAGAAAGAAGAACCAAAGAAAGGAGGGAATAGTTGTGCGAGGCTGAGGCTTATCGACCCCACTCTTGCTCCAATCCCTCGGATCGGATAAGCTCGCTGATCCTTTTCGTATTAGGCTTTCCTGTCAATCTATACTACATCCAGCTAGCCGCTCCTGCTCTCATCCCAGCTTCACCCCCTATCACTCCCGCAACTCGTCACGCAAGAAGCACACAACGCCGAAGGCTACCTTGACATCAGGTACTTGAAATGCGATTACATGAATCCCCTAGTTCGTTGGGGCGCGACTCGTCATCCCTTGGAAAGACCAAAGACCTGTACCCTGACAGTGTTTCACAAGACCAAGTACCCTTTGCGTCGGTCAGTTCTTTGTACAACAGACTTTGATAAGCAGAGAGTCTTTACAATGCAGTACTCTTTTAGACAATACCAATCAATGTGGTATTTCTGTCAAACTCAAGTGCCGTAAATGGGTCTCAGAAGAGTCTAGACCGATGGCGCGAACATCCTGTGCGACTGAACGTGGTGTCGTAGGATTGGGCAATGTTGCGGGCAGCGAGGCTGCGGGTAGCGAGGCTCAGCTCAGGCGCGAGGCTGGGTTTTCCTCCATGTTCCATAGGCCATGGATTCATGGAGTTTGAAGACTAATGCAGCGCTAAAATCTTACATCTCTGTCGGTGGATGACAAAGGCAGAAAGTGGAGAGGCCGAAAAAGTATTGATTAAGCGAGTGCCAACCGATCTGGTCCTGGAAGACAGGTAAATAACGCCAATCAGACACTTGACATTGGGCAGGTGGAGCGTCCTCGTCCTGCCATCGCTACCCCATCAATCACGTAATCTGTCACCTCAATACTCCCTACTAAGGGATCAGGAATGATATATTGGCCCGTGAATAAACTCTTCCTGAGCATCCCTTCAAATGGCAAGAAAAACATCTCTCAAGTTGCCAGGGCAATGGTACGGTTCTAGTTCGGCTTCTGATTTTGAAAGCGTTGAAAGTGAAGATAGATGGTATGATAGTGAAGATGGGTCATCTCCAGCACCAGACCTAGCACTCATTAGCAACTTATTTGAAAATCTCGAGCGGAGCCCGCTGGGTCAAGAGGCTCGTATTTTGCTAATGCAGCATCATGCCATGTGTGGGTGGCATGATGCGGCAAAGAAGGAAGCGCACCGAGTCTTGGAATTTGATCGCACCGCCAAAGAAGCCCAGAAACATTTAGAGCATCATCCCAAGGTGAGCCTGCGAGGGTGCGATGAAGCCGGGAACAGGAACGGGAAAGCGAAGTCATCCAAAGACGACATCAAGTCCAAAGAAAAGCATGGAGAGGCTACAGATCCCCAACGGCAGAGCGCTCAACCTCCAATAAGGCGACCGAGTCTCTTCACAATCACCTCTCCTAGCCGCGCCGCTGCAGGAACTTGAGGATGGCTATGCTGCACTGCTGGAAAATGCTAAGCTTTGCCTCAGTGAAACCAAGCTCTTGAACCACCTGGAGGTTCCAAACCGTGAAAACCGAACATTGGACCTCGAAGCATTGTCAAAAGGTCAGGTGAACAATGTGGTGAGGCCTAAGCCTCTAAGAAGTGTGAAAGTAGTCGCGGAGGCCATAGTGGTCGACAGCAGGGATGGAGGCTAAAACGGATTGAACGCTGCGGTGAAGGATCTGGAGGACTTGGCCAGGTGGTGCAGGAAGTCAGAAAAGTCCACGGAGGGTTCTGGCAAGGCCAAAAGCAGATCAACTGGCGACCATGACCAGGACAGAACTCGTGAAGCGCCGGTCAAGCGTGTGAAAGCATTGAAGGCTTTGTTGCCCAAAAGTTTGCAGCCACTTGCAGGTTTGGCAATGATGCATGCGGAGCACGAGATTCTTCATCGAGAGTACATCAACGATGAGACTATGGCTTTAGATGCAATATCCAGTATCCCAAGAGCCAACTTCTGGACTAGTGAAGATGGTTACGCGTGGGATATGGAGGACTTGGCGAGAGCCATCGCGAGTGCTAAAGGCGTGATGAGGAACCCGCTCAGTAAGCAAATGTGTTGGAATTCAGCATCTCAGCCCTATTATGCTTGGCAACAACTATAAGTAGTAGTACTCCTCCATAGAAAAACAACAAGCCGTCATCAATTTCATCAAAATGTTCACGAGGGCCGATATACGAGCGATCATTCAGCATCCTCTTGGGAAAGGGCTCCAGGCCTTACAGGTAAAGCAAAGCAAGCTCAAGCGTGGTGTACGGCCGCAGACCATTGACGAGCTTGATAGACTGGCGAAGATGTTACTGGTGGACGTGTCCGAAGATGGAAAACCAAGTCATCTCGCCATAAAGGCCTTCGTTTCGTACTTAGAAACGCTACCGAGTGGGGAACAGGAAGCCGTCGATGATCTGAAAGTACCGGCGACGGACAGTCACACCGGGATGGCATTCGATGCCACGACTGGCGGGGCAGTGAAAGATGTTGAGCGGAACAGAATATGCAGCCATAAGGCGGGTGACTTGCTGGTTCAGGATGTGAAATTCTAGAAGTGAGGAGAAGAGCGGGCGAATTGGCAGCTTTGAGAGACGATGCCAAGAAGGCCAAGCATACAACATACGTGTAGGATATGGGGAGGTCACGCTAGTCTAGATCTGGATCGACGGTGGCCGTTTTACGCACCCTCCGAGCTTCATCTTGAGCTCCGATTCACCTTGTCTTGTCGCTACTTTGCCTTTTACGGGGCCCAGTCCCTATTCCTCGCACTGAGCTCCCTGCACATGCTAGCCTAGCTCGGATCTGGGAGCAATTGAGGCAGATCTGGTCATTTATAAAAGGTCATCCTGCAATCTCAGAGGAAGTAGCCCCAGTATACATCATCTCTGCAGATTTCTTCACTTAGTCCAAGGTCCTGATTGAGCTCAGGGTCGAGCTTCTCGAAGCCAGACAAATCTTTCAGAGCGCCCACGAAAACCATACGCGTGTGCCATGACAGTGTCACAAGAGTCTCCCATCGCCAGACACTTTCGAAAAAGTACGCTGCCCAGTGGAAGGAGGGAAGCCACCTTCGTAAGAAAGTCTCGTAAGGATGACCTCAAGCTAGGAGGGTCGGGAATCTGGAAGAGGTAGCAACGGTGCTCAAGCGCGATATGGACTCGCACATAGCGCTGGCTGCTGTAGAAGAGATCCAAAATACGCCGATATTCACATGGTCGACAGAGAAGAAGTTCTAGCACATCGACAGTTTCCAAATTGCAGCGACAAAGGCCGACAGGCAACATGCAAACGTCTCCATGTCTTCTCCTTACGCCCCAGCCGAAGAGATTGATGAGGTGGCGAGGTTGTCGAAATGGGAGAAGTTGGTTCTTTACGGTGTAAGAGAAGGAATCCATGTTAGTTTTGAGGAAAGGCAGAACGGCATCGTCGCAATATGCGACTCTGTATGAGACCGCTGGGAACAGTCTCCGCGAAGTATCGGAGAGATAACATGCGGCAAAGAGATGGTCTCACTTCTTGATACATCATCATATCTAAGCGGCTGGTATATCTACAAGAGGGGAAAGTACCTTGACAGCCCGAAAGGGGGTCACGGGTCCAGTGTGGTTCATCCACTCATAACGTTCTAGCAACGACTCCTTTTCACAACTCCCTGCCCAAAGCCTTGACGTGAACTTAAGGGCCCACATCGTTTAAGAGTCTGTTCACTCGAAACTTCCTCCCTTCTCAGCAAGACCTTTCAAACCCTCATCACACTTGCATTTGCGATCCATTCAAGTAGCCCAGACCTATACCTCTCTTCAGGCCGTCAACATCATCTTCTCATACAACGACCGATTCGAGCAATCGAAAGCCTCAACCCATCTTCGGAAGCGGACACTTACTTCCCTCTCATTCGACATTTTACACATAATGAAGCATCATGGAACCCCCCTGCGAAGTCAGAATCTCACTCACAAGTGCTCGGTGTGGTTCAAGAATGCAAACCTCATCTGCAAAGGCTGCGAGGACACTCTAGAAGGTGCAGAAGGTCTGACCGCTGTCTATTATTGCGGTGCAACGTCCCAGAAGGATGGCTGGAACGCTCACGAACCTTCACAGAAACACTTGGACGTAGAAGGCGGTACCACACCTTTCCCAGATTTAACGTTCCCAGCCGCCAAGGACAAAAGAGCTATCTCGTCTTATACTCTCTGCAACCATGTCATCGCTTACCAACACCATCTATCACAGATATCCCGAAAGACATCTCTCGATTCTCAGCCGCGAAAGCGCTCGCCTGCAACAATGCTGACTGGACCATAGCCATCTCCTCCGCAGCCGACGACGACGCCGCCAGAGTCAAGAACGCACGGTTGATCATCAGTCCGATGCGCGCAGACTGTCTTCCTGGCCCAACGTCCTTCCTCCGGGTGGCTCTAGTCATCAACGAATGAAGTCTACGCACGCTTTGGACATGATGGCGGCACGGTATTGCTGGCTTGAGTCAGCAGTTAATGCCTTGGCCTCGTTTTTGGAGGAAAGAGAGTCGAGATCGTAGCGAGGTTCGTGGGTTTGGGGGAGAGGGCACGAGTGTGGAAAGGGGAAGCGTGGGCACTTGGCGGGGGGAGAATCCCGAACCGAGGGGTGGATCAAGGAGCAATTGGAGGAAGGGTTCGACCGTGACCTAAGGGAATGGCGGCGAAATACTATTGCCTCCGTAGCTATGCTGAGGTGCGATGGGGGGGGAGGAATTCAAGATCAGGCTGGATTCGCTGTTGGGGGTCATGTTGAGCGGATGGCTAGATTTAAGACTGATGTTATAAAGGGTGAGAGTTTAGAGGGTCGACCTGCCAGGCTGAGGTCGTCTTTTATTCCAGGAGAATTGTTAAGTTTGTTGCACAACATTTTTTTGCAGGAAGCCTTTAGCTGCAAATGGAAGGATCTCGGCCTCATTGGGGGATCATAATAGGAGTTTGCATGCTAGACAGGATGACCGTGAGCCATTACTGGGTCCAAGCAATTTTGCAGATCGGAATATCGACTATCCAACCTCTCCCCAATCTCATAGATCAATCTTCTTCCCAACTTTGTTCGGTGCGTTCGCCTCCCTCATCAAAAACGGCATTACCTCCACCCCACTGCCCGCTTCATGCGTCCCCATATCAATCACCATCTTATCCACCGGCTCCCATCCATGTTTCAGATACAGCGGCAATCCATCAGGCGAGGCTTCAATGTAGGTCTGTGCGCCAGCTTTGTCCGCATCTTCGAGACCCGGACGGATGAGCATGGAGCCCAGACCCCGGCGCTGGTAGGCGGGGTCGACGGCGAGGATGTGGAGGACTGGTGGACGTGAGCAGATTGCGGAGTAACGAGGTGAGTCCAATGCAATCTAGCGCCGTGCTTGGTTCAGATGGTCCTTTGGCTCCGAGTGCTAGCCGTCCGGCTTAGGAGTAGGTGTAACAGAGCTATGGAAATTGCTGCATCAAGGTATGGGCGCAGATTGCACCAATAGATCGAAACCTGGCAAGAAAAAAGTGAAAGTAACTCACAAAACGTCTTCTCCGGCACAAGCCACCTCTCCCTTCCCGCAATCAATTGCGTGAAAAAATCCTTCATCAACCCCTCATTACTCCCCTCTACCACCTTCTTCAGCCTATCCTCCATCGCCTTCCGCTTCTTCTCCGCCCGTTGCTCCGCCGTAAGCGCGTGAGGATAATCCCACTTCGAGAAGGCGACCGTTTTGCTAAACAGGAAGAGAATTAGATATTCATCTGACAACAGAGAAGAATCATAGAAAATGTCCTCGACAAGCTTCATTCGTGTGTCTAATGTGCGTATGGATAGTAGGGGCAGGGAGGGGGAAGTGGTTGTTACCGACCCAGAACTTTCCTCGACAACTTTCGTGAGACGGCCGCCGTATGCTGCGCTCTCTGCGATCTGCGTGGAGAAGAATTGGAAATCTTGGTCCCACTTCAGGCGGTCGGGGGTGCGGGGGTGGAAATGACTCATTATGTGGTCGTTTGCGAATGCGGATTGGAAGATTCGCGTGATGTCTGAGACATCTGCGGGTCCGACGGGTTGGAGGGTGAATGCCATTGTGGGCGGGCGTGGAGAGTTTGCGACTCAGAGGTTGTGGGTGGGAGTGGGCTTTGCTGGATGGGGTATAGGGACTGGTTTTATATATCGGCACGGTTGCAGTGAGTCATCTCGACATTAGGGCGAGCGGTATGATATCATTCTTGTCCAGTCATACCTTGCGCTTGCGTATCCACGGCTTGTTGTGGACCTGTCTAGTAGGGAAAATTAGGTGACTGATAGGTCTGACTTGCATGTAGGGATAGTGCCAATTCGTCGTAAGCTTCCACCCAAATCCATTGTATAACCCTTCGCCCTCGCTCTTGCCTTGTCCATCAGACGCCCATCCTTTCTTAGTCCCATCGTCACCTCGAAACTCTCGTAGCGACGCATTCGACTGTGCTGTGCACTATTCTATCCTCTCATCCCTTCCTTATCACGAGCATGTTGCACAGCCAAGTAACCCTCAGTTCCGCCTTCGCGGTCATCGGAGGTTATTCCGCCGCATTTATGAATTGCAAATTAAATAAGAATGCTTGGCAAAGCTGATTTAGCTCCGCCTCCGACTTTTTATTAGCGTTATTTATAGAAAATTATAGAGAACGTACTTACTACTCTTATAATAGTTATTATTATCTACTATCTTAGTTAGATATTTATAATATAGAAGCTAATAAATATATACGCTTTTTCTAATATTCTATCTCTAATTTAGACGTATAATAGTTATATTACTAGTCTTTACTTTAAACGCGATATTACTATTTAGAAAGAATTCCTCTATATACTAGCGTACTTAACTCTTATTCGAATTCTATTAACGATTTAAAGTCGTAATTACGAATATCTATTTTAGTATATTAACGACGTATTAATAGAAGCGAAATCTTACTATTTATAATAATATTATAATTTCTTATAATAGATATATTTATATATAAGAGCGATATCGTAGCCTCTTATTCGCTATTTTAGACGCTCTTTTTAATTATTAGCGTTAACATCTGTAAATCTAAAAAGTTTCTGCAAAATTTAAAATTGTTGATCGCGCGTTGATCGCGAAAATTATAAAATCTATTAGATTAGTAAATCTAATTAAAATCTGCCTAAATTCCGCCTAATTAGTAACTATAGTTTACTTTTCATACGCTATCCGTCGATTTAATAATTACTATTTACTATTAAAATACTATTTATCGATTTAGTAATTACTATATATTATTTAAATAATATTCGCTAATTTAATAATTACTATATACTATTTAAATAATATTTATTAATTTAATAATTACTATATACTATTCGAATAATTTTTCTAGAAATAATAATCGCCTTATATTAATATTTTATTATTTCTATAATTCGCGATATTAATTTAACTTTATAAGTCGAATTTAATTTAACTTAGTTATATTATAAGCTCGATTTAATTTAATTTAATAATACTATTACTAGATATTAAGTTTATATATATAAATTTATATTACTATATCGAGTAATCTATCTTTTCTATTAAAGATAAAAGTATTATTATTTATAATATATCTTATAAGTATTAATTATTTAAGAAAAAAAATCGTTATTAATACGCTTTTTTATTACTATAATCGCGTTAAAGTTAATATAATATATATAAAGGCCGATAATATATATTTATATCTTTATTATCTAATCTTAACTCTACTAATCTCTTCTCTTAATATCTAAATTTCTTTAGAATTTATATATATTAGTACTCGTTAAAATATTAGATATCTTTTTTATAAAATCGAAATTAACTTTCTTAAATTAGAAGTTTTAGCTTTTAAATAATTATATATATAAGAATATAACGAGTAATAATATATATAAATCTTTCTCTATAATATCTTATATTAAGACTTTCTTTTAATTTATTATATTTTTAGAATAATATACCTCGATTCTAGTATTATTATATAAACTATTAATAACTTAAAGAAACTTTAAATAATAGCCTCCGTTATAAGCGATAGCGTTTTTTAAATTATAAGAAATCGCGAATTAGTTTAATCGTAGTCTTCGACGCCGGAATACTTAGTTAAATACTTTTTAAAGCGTATTAATATCTCCCTAATTAGAGAAGAGCCCGCCCTCTCTTCTCTTTCTAATTACGATATTTACGTACGTATTCTATAATTATAAAACCCCTTTTCGCTTAGCGAACTCTAAAGATAATCCGAAAGTTATTTAAGTTGAGAAAGATATTCGAGTCGAGAAGAGTGTCCGAGTTAAGAAGGATATTCGAGTCGAGAAGAATATTCGAATTGAGAAAGATGTCCGAGTCGAGAAAAATATTCGAGTTAAGAAAGATATTCGAGTCGAGAAAGATAACTAGGACCGATTTTACCTATTATATATTTAGTCTTATTTTTAATATTCTAAGATCTAAATTTTTAATATCTCTATTATCTTATAATATAGCGTATATTAATCTCCTTTACTACTCTATAACTTTTATTTAGAAAATTTAAATTATAGATATTATTATATTAATTAAAGTCGATAAAGCTATTAATATAATAAAATTTCTTATTTTTTATCGACGCGAATACGATATATATACTTCTCTTAATACTTATAAGGCTATAAAATCGTTATTTTTCGAGGGTTTTTAGATTCCGCGCTATTAATAACTACGCCCTTTCTACTTCCACTATATTATAATATTTCTAAATTTATTCATTATATCGATACTTAAATATCTTTATAAAAACACTCTATAGATAAGTTAATCTTTATCTAAAATCTCTATAAACTAGATCTATCACTTTTATTATAACTAATACTTTCCCTATTAATTTCCTTAAAAAAATCTTATTAATATCGAAGGTCTATTAATTATATTTATAGACTTAAGCGTAGTTCTTATATTATCTTTTTTAAAAGAGTTAATTAATAAGTCTATAGATAACGACGTCTTTAAATAAGCGAGCTATATTTAGAGAATCCTTTCTAAGAGCCTTTTAATATCGAATATTAAAATAGATATAAATCGAATATCGATATATCTATTTA
This sequence comes from Letharia lupina, assembly GCF_014066315.1. Taxonomy (NCBI): domain Eukaryota; kingdom Fungi; phylum Ascomycota; class Lecanoromycetes; order Lecanorales; family Parmeliaceae; genus Letharia; species Letharia lupina. The sequence goes on from NW_023502976.1 coordinate 2,250,964, forward strand.
TAGTTCGCCTTATATATATCGATATTATTATCTCTTTTAAATAGATAATATTCTCTTAATTTTATTCGATTTATTCGAATAAAGGCGGCTAGAGCTTCGAGAAAAGTATTTAACTTTAATTATTTAATAACGACCTCTGCTAATCGTTAATAATAACTATTATAATAATTTATCTATCTTATAATATCACGCTCCTCATCATTCGCTTATTAACCCCAAATATAAAGATCTAAATAAGTTCCCGCCTCGATCTTTTTCTCTTTCTTTTATAATCTCTTAATTATAGATAATAATACTTTTATATCTTAATACTTAACGAGATTATATATTATAATTATCTTCTAATATATAATATCGTAATATATAATCTATTTAATATAGTTATTATACTTATTTATTAGTTTATAATACTTTTTAAAGAATTTAATATACGCCTTTTTTCTTATTTAAGTAATTAATTTATTAAGTAAATTAAATAATTATATTATTTCGAGTAAGTAATTAATACTATAAAACTTTAAGAAGTTAAAGTAATCTTTACTTATCGTTTTATTTAGAGATCTATATACTCGAAAAATCTCTTTTAATAGATTAATTCGAGTTAAGGCTATAAGTAGATATCGAATAATATTATTATTATAAGAATAATATCTTATTAATATAATAAGGTTAAGAATAGCGCGATCTATATATAGCGTATTCGAATTTAATTTAACTAAGATTAATATAAAGATAATTATTATTATCCTCTATAGAATTTAATTATTCTCTTCTATTTACTATATCTTCTTATTTAGAAACTCGATATATCTTAAATTAATATAATTAAAGATCGCTTAAAAGCGAGTATTAAGAAGCTTATTTATCTTATTCTCTATCTTTATAATTCTAATATATTTAATTTATTATTTAAGTAGATAGTTTATAAGTCTCTTAATTATTAAGAAGTATAGAATATCGAAGTATTATAATTAATATATATCGATAGCGAAGTAATTATTAATAAAAGAATAGCGATTATAGAGTATTATATCTTATAAATATTTCGATATCTTTTTAATATATCTCTTTTATAATCTTAGCTACTTAATTATACGCTTAAGTATTTATTTAGAATATAAGATTAAAAAATATAATTACTCTCTCTTTATAAATGAGATTATATATATAAAATAGTATTTATCACTTAAGATTAAAATAATTATTATTTATTCTTTATAATTTAATATTATAATAGCTAGTATTAAATAATATCTTCAAATTAGATTATTCGCGTATTATATATTAATATTATATTTAAAGTATTTTTTAATTATTAAATATACTTTATTAATAAATAGTATATCGCGAGAGTATAAGAAGTTATTTTTAATTATTAAATCTAAAGCGTAGTAGTAGATCTAGGCCTTAGCTTCTTTTTTTATAATAATTAATATTATTTCTAAAATCGCTATACTCGATCTACTATACGCGTATTACGCGTTTTATTAAAGATTTCTAATTATAATATAAATTAATTAAGTATATTAATCTTCGTATATTTAAAAGAGATAAGTTTTATTTAATATTAAAATAATAGAAACGACGATAGAGTTATTAGATAGCTTATTCTACGTTTTTCATTATTAATTCGCGATATATATCTCGCTATAGACTCTCGCTTTATTAGCATTTTTTTAGCGTATAAATCGATAATATAGACTCGTATTAAAAGGTTTATATATTAGAAACGCTTTAATAATACTTATAATATCGAAGTAAATAATATAATATATCTTCGATCTTAATTTAAGTTTAAAATTATAAATTTTAAAAGACTAGCTAATTTAATCGTCGTCGATATTATCGCTATATATATTCTATATCTTATATCTTAATAATTTCGCGCTATTAAAGCTATAGCCGTCTCGAAATCGCTATAAATAAACGTCGCGAAAGAACTTATTAATATTATTGTTGAAGAATTTTAACTTAAGAAATTATAGCGTCAGCGTATAATCTTCCCGAGATTTAAATAAATTTTAAAAATTATTCATATCGAATATCGACTCGACGTTTAATTTAATTTAATAATTAAATATTAATTTTATTTAACTAAGAGGCTTCGATTTAGATTATAGTTCTATCGACCTCTTAGCGCTTCGCTCTTTTAAATATAATTTTATAGAGTTAACTATTAAAGATGAAATTATAATACTATAATTTAAGCTTATTATAGAGATAGAGGGTATTATTATCTTATTATTTAGATTTATTATTTATACCGCGTTTATCCCCTCTTTCTCTATCTTTTACTCGTTTAATTACTATTATAATATCGAATTTATAGTTATATTATCTTCGAGTAAATATATATTTTCTTCTCTTACGATAATTAGAGTTATTAGATTATTAATACTATTAATTATATCGTAATTTATAATATTAAAAAACGTATATAAAAGAATCGATTTTCGTTTTTTATAACCTCGTAGATATCTAATAAGTCTATTATTATTTTTATATTATTTTTTATAGAAGTAATATACTCGATATATATTCTCTAATCTGTTATTAATTAATTATAAGATATATATTTTTTAATAATTAATAATATATTAACGCTTTAGTAAACGTATACTATTACTCTAGCCTTACTTATCGCGAAGCCTAATTTTAACTTTATATTCTTTATAATTATATAAAAGATATCCATAAATTTATATATAAAAAATATCTTATATTAATAGATATTTATAAAAAGAAAAGATCTATAACGAGCTATTTAGAAGAGAAATACTTTTATTACTTTTAAACGTTTCTTTATATTTAATATATATATAATTAAAGCGCTTTTATATATATAAAATTACGTTTATATATTTACTTCAAAATAATAAAGCCGCCTATAGAGTATATAATTTAGAGATATATATTTTATATAAAAGAAATTAATTTTACTTTAATTTAAACCGTTTAATTTAGATAGTAATATCTCTAAAAATAATCTTAAATATTATAAAAGAAATATATTAAGTCTATTTATCGTTATTTATAATATATAGTTATTTTATTATATTTAGCTAGCTAATATATCTTTATATTAAAATAAAAGCCTTTTAGATATAAATAATCGAAGTTAAATAAATTATTAAAAGTCGTATATATTTAAAGAGAAGATAATCTAATTAATCGATTTTTATAGATATAAAGAAAAAAGAAGATTAGTATATCTATTAAAAAAGAAACTCGATTATCTACTAATTAATTAAAGAGTAAATAAAAATTATATAAATATAGTATTTATTAATCGCTATATCTTACTATTACCTCTTATATTAAAGAGTTAAAATAAGTATTAATTTTCGAAATATTAATTATCGAAGTAATTATTATCGCTTAAATCTTATTAAAGATTATTAATCTCGAAATTATTAGTAAAAAATAGATCTTAGAAAATTTATATTATTATTAAATAAATTTATATTCTTAATAGATATAATAGCGAAATTCGTATTTTTATTATTAATATATATATTATTAATTTTAACGCTAATTAAAGCTTTTATCGAAGTTTCTACTAATAATTAATTAAAGTTAATTAAAGATATAATATACTAATATTTAATTAAGACTATTAAAATAGCTATTAATAAAATTAATATCGATTAAAATCTATTTATAATTAGTTAAAGTTAGTTAAAGATATAATATATATTTCGAAAAATAATATTAAATATTTAACTCGAACTCTATAGTCTTATTTAAATTTCTTTTATCTTATATCTTACTTAATTTAACGTATATTTTCTTATTATTATATTATATATATTATTATATTAATATCTATACTTTCTTTAAACGATATACTTATAATAGTAGCGCTTATTAAAATTAATTTCTATCTTAAAATCGACGTCGTCAAATTAGACGTTCTCGCGAATTAAGATAATATCTATAAAGAACTTCGATTTTTAGAGTCTATATTTAAAGTAATAGAAGAGAAGTTCTCGCGTTAATTAAGATATAAAAGTCTTTAAAAAAAGTTTATAAGATTATATAAGAAAAAGATTAATATTATTATAAGTGAGATTATTTAATTATTATTTATTTCTAATTATATAGCCGCGTAAGACTCTAGCTTTCTTCTCAAATTCTTATATAAATTAATTTTATTAATTAATAAGGTATCTATAAAGTAAGAGAAGCGATTATTTAAGAGGGAATCGATAAAAATATAGAAAGATAGATATACGAAGATCTAGAAGCTCTTAATAATTAAGAGATTAATAAATTTCTATTAATCTAGTAGATTATTAATTAAAAATCCCTTTAATATTAATTTTCTTTAATTTATTATTATTAATAATTTAAATAAGTATAAGCTTATCTCTATTTAGAAGTTAATAGATAATTTAATAGTAATCTTTCGATTCTAAGAGTAACTTAGTCTTAAAGCTCTTATTATCTATCTTTAATCGAAATAATTCTAAGGCGATATTAATGAAAATTTTATAATATTATCTTATCTAATTTATAAAGTAAATAATATAAGTTTAATTATAAATAATAATAATAATTTATAAGAGGCGTATAAGTATTAAGAGCGAGTATATATATTTAAGTAATAAATATTCTTATAGCGCGTAATTAAAGATTTATTAATTTTATTTTTCTATATTAATAATAAGTATTAATATTAATTCTAGCTTCGATTAAGATATTAGATATTAAAGCTAATATCTTTAAAATTTCGCGAGATTTATTAATATATTTATATTTTTAATCTTAATAATTTTTTAAGATATTTAAGTATTTAATTTTTTCTTCTATTAAATAAAAGTAAGTCTTAAAATTTTTAATCTCTTCTAAATTTATTAATATCTCGCCTTAATTTAAATCTATTAAAACTTTACTTTCTTTTTATTCTATTATCGCTTCGCCTTTAATCTTACTATCTAACTTACTTAATATCTATAAAGAAAATAAAATAAATTCTTAACTTATTAATATTAGCTTAAATAAGAATAACTTTTAATTATAAATTTATCGCTATTTCTTATAAAAGAAGTCTATTAATAATTTAATAGATAATATTATTATATTTAAAACTTATAAAAGTAATAATGCGCTTTTATTATAAAAGAGAAAGTATTTAATAATAAAAGATATTATATTAATAAAGCTCTTAATTAAATAAAATTATATCTTTTAATTAATTAACTTTTATAATATTAAGATTAATAAAATTATAAATTAAAGAAAGATATAAAATAATATAAAGGCTAACGATAGAAATCTAATATTAGAGTATATATTCGAGTATTATTAATTATTTATTCTTTATATTAATTAATATAATAAAAAGATAAAGCTTAATAAAAAAGAGAGATCTTAGTAATTTAATATAATTTAATAAATTATAAAATAAATTTTATAGTTTAATTATAATAATATAAATATTAATAATACTTAAATATTTAGAGATTTAGACTATATCTTAGATTTGCGAGAGATATTAATTTTTATTATATTAAAGATTTATTAACTCTAGAATTTAATATAGTAATATTTTTAAGTAAATATCTATAAAGAAGCTATTAATGCGAATAAGCTTAATTTTAATAAGATAAATATATTTAATTCTTTTATCTAACTCGCTAATATAAATATTTCTTTAAACTCTAATATTATTAATAAGTTAAATATTTAAGTAATAACTTACTTTATAATTTAATATTCTTAAAGAATATTAGAATATTACTACTATCGAAGTCTTTAAAAAATCTCTCTTTGTAAGTAAATATCTTATATTAAGATTTATTCGAAAGAATTAATAATCTTAATATTCTTCGATTAAGATATTTAATATTACTTATTTATATAAAGACGAAGCGAATTATATAACTTAAATAATATTTAAAATAAAATTCTTTCTTATTATTATTCTAATAAAGACTTTAGCGAATTAGTTTATAAAAATTATTAAGCTTATAAATCTTAATAATCGCGATATTATATAACTTTGTATATTTTATATATATAAATTAACTCGATATTATAAAGTTAGCGCTAAGTTCTTAACTTCTATAAATATTAAATTATTTAAATATATAATTAATAATTAAATTTAATTTAAATAAGAGAGGTTCTTAATTCTAATAATTTTTAAGTTATATAAGAATTATATAAAAGTTATAATTAAAGATAAAGAGAAATTTAAATATAATTTCGCTATCGACTAGATCTATATTAATAAATTCTATAATATAAAATTAAATATCGTCTTAACTCTTATATTAATTAATATCTATAAGATAGAGTAATCTAGAATTATAATTAATAATTTTATAAGTATATAAAAACTATATAAAAAGAGATAAATATATTATAATAGACTAGCGAAGGAGTATAAGTACTATCTATTATTTATATATAGATATTTAGCTATATTATAAACTAAATCTTTTATAAATATAATAGCGATAATTCTCTTAATAAAGTAATTATAATAGAAAATAAATTTTATTATATCGATAATAATAGAGAAAGTATATTATAAGATTAGAAAGCGGATAAAGAATATAAAAGCTCGTTTACGTAGTCTATCGAATAAGAAATTAAAAAGAAATATTAATAAAATATAGATAATTCTAAATAAGCTAATAATTAAATAAATAGCGAAAATAAGAATTATTAATAACGATATTTTATTTATTAAACTTTTATTATATAAGATAAAAAAGATTATTTATATATTAAGTAAGGATTAGAGAAAGATATTATAGAATATTAATTAAATTATCTAGAACTAGATTAAAGCGAAGTATCTTATATAATATAAGAAGATTATAGCTTAAAATTATAATATCTTTAATTTTATCTATAATTTATACTTTAATAGAGTCTATAAACTTCGAATAGTAATAGTAATTTCAAATATTCTCGATTTCTTTAAATAATATTAATTAAAGCTAATTAATTCTAAGTATTAAAATAATAAGAATTATTATAGAATAAAGTAATAATAATTAAACTTTATAGAGCTAGATAATAAGAAAGATAACTAACTTTAATACTTAGAATATAGTATTTATAATTACTATCTAGATAAGCTAATATAAGATATTTTTAAACTTATCGTCTTAAAGTAGCTAATTAATACTCTCGAGGAAGATATATATAAATATATTAAAAAATTAGTTATTTTTATAAATTCCTCTATTATTAATCTTATTATTAGTCTAATATATTTTTCTTCTTTATTTAATTAATTTTAGATAATACTAATAAGCTTATAATAGTTTAAATAAGAGTATTCGAATTACGAAACTCTCTAATACTTTTTAACGATTTTTTTTAAGAATTATAATAATATAATAATACGACCTTTCGAGAATAATAACGAATCTCGCTTTTTAATCTCTATTAAACGTTTTATAAATATAGATATAATCTTAATAAGATTCTTTTACTCTATAAATCTAGATATTAATTAAAAGAAATAATAAGATATCTAAGTAGATAGTAGAATAGTACGACTATTATAGAAAAATAAAAAGATCTATAATTATTACTTAATATTAAATAATCTAAATAGCTTAAATAATAAGATATTAAATCGAAATATATGAAGAGAGATAGTTCGATTTTAAATATATAATAATATTAAGAATAAAAATAATAATACTAAAAATATAGATAACGCGAATATATAGATAGCTTAGATATCGCTTATTCGATTTTAATACTACTATTATATTTAATATTCAAATTAAATAAGTAATATATTTAAATTAATTAATAGTAATAATAGATTTAATATTTAACTTTTACTAAATATCTATAATTTTTTTAATTATAATTCTTAATTATTAATATAACCTCTAATTTAGCTTCTAAATAATATAAATTATAATCGAATATTCGAATTAAATAGACGATTTGAATAGTTAATAGACTATTAAATTGAAGTTAAATAATTAATTATCGCGCTAGTTATTAGCGCTTATAATATTATATTCTACTATTTTTCCTTTATAATTTATTATTTAATATTTATTTACTTATATTATTATCTATATTATACTCTAGTATTAATTATTATTAGCGAGTATATAATAATTAATTAATATTATCTAAAGAGCAGTTACTTATTTACTTATAAGTGCTATTAAAGATTCGAGTTAAATATTATATCTTTCTTCTATTTTTTTATCTACTTATATCTTACTATAGATTTTAATTATACTCTTATATACTATTTACTCTACTACGCGTTTTCTTATAATTATTTATTTATTTATTATCGTATTATACTCTTTATAATTATCTTATTAATTATATCTAGAGTAGATAAGAGCTATATCTATCGAATTTAATTTTTATATTAAATTCGATATCGCGAAGTTAGGCGTTTTAGCGAATCGTAAAAATATTTATAAGAGACTTCGCTTTTTATCGCTTATATTTAAAGTTATAAAAAAAAAGTTCTCGCGCTAGTTATAATAAAATAATTTTTAAGAAAAGTCTATAAAATAGTAGAAGAGAAAGATTAATATTATTATTAGCGAGATTATTTAATTATTATCTATTTCTAATTATATAATTATTTAAGATTTAAATTTCTTTTTTAAAAATTTAAATAAATTATTTTTATTAATTAACGAGATATCTATTAAATAAGAGAAGCGAGCGCTTAAAAGGAAATTTATGAAAACGCTAGATATAGAATATATAAAGATTTAGAAGTTCTTAATAACTAAGAAAATAATAAACTTTTATTAATCTAGTAAACTATTTATCGAAGAGTTCCCTAATATTTAATCTCTATAATTTATTATTACTAATAATTTAAGCGAGTATAAATTTATCTTTATTTAAAAATTAATAGAAGATCTAATAATAATCTCTTAATTATAAGAGCAAATTAATTATAAAGCTTTTCTTACTTATCTTCACTCGAAATATTTCTAGAATAATATCGATAAAATTTTTAAGATATTATCTCGTTTAATTTATAAAATTAATAATATAAGTTTAATTATTAATAATAATAATAATCTTTAAAAGATATATAAGTATTAAAAACGATTATAAGTATTTAAGTAGTAGATATTTTTATAGCGCGTAATTAAAGATTTATTTATTTCGCTTTTTTATATTAATAATAAGTATTAATATTAATTTTAGTTTCGATTAAGACGTTAAATATCGAAGCTAATATCTTTAAAATTATGCGAGATTTATTAATATATCTATATCTCTAATCTTAACGATTTTTTACGATATTTAAGTATTTAGTCTTTTCTTCTATTAAGCTAAAGTAAATCTTAAAATTTTTAATCTCTTTTAATTTTTATAATACTCTATCTTAATTTAATTCTATCGAAATTTCGCTTTCTCTTTATTTTACTATCGCTTAACCTTTAATCTTATTATTTAATTTATTTAATATCTATAAAGAAAATAAGATAGATTTTCGACTTATTAGTATTAGCTTAAATAAGAATAATTCTTAATTATAAGTTCGTTATTATTTCTTATAAAAGAAGTTCGTTAATAATTTAATAGATAACGTTATTATACTTAAAACTTATAAGAGTAATAACGCGCTTTTATTATAAGAGAGAAGATATTTAATAATAAAAGATATTATATTAATAAAGCTCTTAATTAAATAAGATTACGCTCTTCGATTAGCTAACTCTTATAATATTAAAATTAATAAGATTATAAATTAAAGAAAGATATAGAATAATATAAAGGCCGGTAATAGAGATCTAATATTAGAGTATATATTCGAGTACTATTAGTTATCTATTCTTTATACTAATTAATATAATAGAAAAATTAAATTTAATAAAAAAGAGAGATTATAGTAATTAAATTAGATTTAGAAAATTATAAAGTAAGTTTTATAGCTTAATCGTAATAATAGAAATATCGAAAATATTTATATCTTTAGAGGTTTAGGTTATATCTTAGATCTATAAAAAATACTAATCTCTATTATATTAAAAATCTATTAACTCTATAATTTAATATAGCGATACTTTTAAGTAAATATCTATAAAGAAGCTATTAATATAAATAAACTTAACTTTAATAAGATAAATATATTTAATTTTTTTATTTAACTCGCTAATATAAATATTTCTTTAGACTTTAATACTATTAATAAGTTAAATATTTAAGTAATAACTTACTCTACAATTTAATATCCTTAAAAAATATTAAAATATTACTATTATTAAAGTCTTTAAAAAATCTTTCTTCGCGAATAAATATCTTATATTATAATTTATTTGAAAGAACTAATAGTCTTAATACCCTTCGATTAAGATATTTAATATTATATATTTATATAAAAACGAAGTTAACTACATAACCCGAATAATACTTAAATTAAGATTCTTTTTAATAATCGTTTTAGTTAAAATTTTTGTAAATTAACTTATTAAAATTATTAAGTTAATAGATCTCGAAGACTATAATATAATATAATTTCGCGTTTTTTATATATATAAATTAATTTAATATTATAGTATTAGCTCGAAGTCTTTAACTTTTATAAATATTAAATTATTTAGATATATAGTTAACGATAAAGTTTAATCTAAATAAAAGAGGTTTTTAATCTTAATAACATTTAAATTCTATAAGAATTATATTTAAGCTAAGATAAAGGGCTTATTTATATATAACTTCGCTATTAAGTAAATTTATATTAACGAGTATTATAAAACGAAGTTAAATATCTTTTTAATATCTATATTAATTATTATTTATAAAATAGAGTAATCTAGAATTATTATTAAAGACCTCGCTTATATATAAAATCTAAATAAGAAAAAGTAAGTATATTATAATAGAATAGCGAAGGAGTTTAAGTATTATCTATTATTCGTTTATAGATATTTAATTATATTATAAATTATATTCTTTATTAATATAGCGATAATAATTCTATTAATTAAATAATCGTGATAAGAGATAAATACCATTTTATCTAAGATAATAGAGAAGAAATATCGTGATATTAAAAAGCGTATAGAGAATATAAAGTCTCGCTTACGCGCTTTATCGAATAAGAAATTAAAAAGAAATATTAATAAAATATAGATAATTCTAGATAAGCTAATAATTAAATAAATAATAAAATTAAGAATTATCGATAGCGACGCTTTACTTATAAAGCTTCTATCTTATAAAATAAGAAAGATTATCTACTTATTAAGTAATAATTAGAGGAAAATTCTTTAAGATACTAATTAGACTATTTAAGATTAGATTAAAGTCGAGTATTTTATATAATATAATAAGACTTAGAGTTAAAAATATAATCTATTTAAATTTATATATAAGTTATACTTTAATAAGGCCTATAAACTATACGCCGTAACTATTATTCTTAATATTCTCGAATTTTTTAAGGTATATTAATTAAAGCTAATCGATATTAAATATCGTAATAATAAGAATTATTATAGATCTAAATAATAGCGATTAGTCTTTTAAATTAGATAATATAAAGAAGAAATAACTATAGTATTCATAAGATAGTATATATAATTACTATTTATATAACTTAATAAAAGATATTTTTAAGTTTATCGCATTAAAATAGCTAATTAATACTCTCGATAAAGATATCTATAAACGTTTTAAAAAGCTAGTAATATTTATAAATTCCTTTATAATTAATCTAATTATCGCTTTAATATAGTCTTCTTCTCTATTTTATTAATCTTAAATAATATTAATAGACTTATAGTAATTTAAGTAAGAGTATTTAGATAATAGAATTCTCTAATACTCTTTAATTATTTAATTTAAGAATTACAATAATTTAATAATATAATCTTTTAAAAATAATAATAAATCTCGCTTTCTTATTTTAATTAAGCGTTTTATAAATATAAATATAACGCTAATAAGAGTCTTTCGCTTTATTAATCTAGATATTAATTAAAAAAAGTAATAAAATATTTAAATAGATAAAAGAGTAGTATAATTATTATAGGAAAATAAAAAGATATATAATTATTACTTAATATTAGATAATTTAAAGAGTCTTAATAATAAGATTTTAAATAGAAATATATAAAGAGAGATAGTTTATTTTTAAATATATAATAATACTATATCGTCTTTTTAGATACGCTATTTATAAGTATATTTAATTATTCTAAAGCTTCTATACTATTTTAATATATAATTATAATTTAATATTAAATAACTTATAAGATCTAAATAAGAAGATTCTAAATAAAAAGATCGAATAGAAGATATTTAACTCGAAGATTAATATTTATAATAGATATAAGAATAACGATATAGATAAAGAAGTAAAAGATAAGATAGTTTAGATATATAATAGATAGAGGAGTTAAGAGAGATATATATTATTCTTAAATAGATATTTTAAATATCTAAATAATATATAATATAGTTCGACTTCGTATTATATTATTTAACTTCGACTATTTAACTCGATTATTAATTAATTTTCTAAATAGATAGAATAAATAATATAATAGGATTTATTAGATAAAGGTTGATCTATAAAACTTATTTCTAAATTAGAATCTCTATTAATTCTATAATATTCTTTCTAATATATTCTTCTCTAGAATTATTCTACTTCTTTTAAAATTCTATAATTTAATTAATCTTAGATATAGAATATAAATCTTTATAAGTTAGCGTCGCGTTATCTTTATCTATTTTATCTAAATTATTCTATATTAATATTAATTTAAGAATCTAGATAATATTAATTATCTTATATAACTTAATAATAGAAGAGTCTAATTATAAAAAGATTCGCTTCTTTTTAAAGTAAAAGATAAAAAAGAGATATCTAATTAGAAGCGCGCTTAACGTTCTCTATAATTAAATAAAACTCGGCGAGGCCTTTAAATAACTAAAGAATATCTTTTTAAGAGTCTTTACGCCTAATATTTTAAGGGAATAATTAAATAATTATAAATTAAATATAGCTATAAAAATTAACTATATATATATATAGACTTATAAATATAAGCGGCTAAACGAATAGCCTATCTCTACTAATAACATCGACTTTATATTATAATTATATATCTTTAATTAAACTAGTTTCTATATATATTTAAAAAGAACTATAATCAATACGCTAATATTACCCCTTAATATTATTAAGATTTAAATATTAATTCGCGTTATAATAAATAATATTAATTTCGATATATTTATAAATATATTAAAAGAAGATAAAGTATATAACGCTATAATAGATCGAATTATATATTATATCGATAATAAAGATATTAAGATTAATTATTTTCGAAAGTTTAAGATAATCGCACTATCGATATATAAGCGAGGCTAGAATTCTATATTCTTTATAATTAAAGAATATCAGACGAGTAAATATTTATTTTCTATATATATCTACTATTATTAATACGCGAAGAGATTATTTATTTTAAGAAAAGAAAAAGATAGCGAAGATATTAAGAGAAATATATAAAGTAATATAATAGTCTAAGTTAATTATTCTTATTATTAACGAAAGAATTTAAAATCGTAATATATATATATATAAGAAATAATTAGATATTTATATTATAATTATTATATTCTCTAAAGCTTAATTAATTTCGAGAAATTCTATAATATAAAAAATTTATCTTATTAAAATAATCTATAATCTTTATTTTCTCTAAATATCTTTTTACGCTTTATATAATATAAGACCTTCGTCTTTAATATAGTTAGCGCCTCGTATTATTTAATAATATTAAACTTAAATAACTTCTAGAAAATTCGCTAATATAAGTTTTCTTTATAGACTATATCTTAGTAAGCTTCGATTAAGAAAAATATATAGTCTTTATTAAATAGAGAGAGGTAATATAAAAGACGCTAAAGCTAATATTTAACCTCTATATCTTATTAATAGAGATTATAAAAAGATAGTATTAACTATAATAAGAATATACTATTATATATAAAATAGCTTTAAGTCATTAAAAAGAACTATACGTTATTTTTAATAGTTATAAAGTCTATAATAGTATCGTTATTAATAATTACGTAAATTATAACTTTATATATAACGCCATCTAGAAGATAAAATATATTATCGATATATCGAAGTAATTATTATCGATAAGTATTTATATTAAAAGATCTATAATTATATATACTAAAATAGATATTATTTATAGAAAAATACTCGAGAATAAAGAAGTAAATAGAGAAGTATAATTAGGATAATAATATTTAATAATAAGTAATAATTAATTTAACGTTAATTATTAGTAGAAAATTTATCTAATTTAAATAGAAATTATTAATAGAAATATTATTTAGTTTAAATAGAGTATCTAAGTTAAATAAGTAGTCGAATTTAAATAGAGATTTAACGCGTTTTAATTTAAATAAGTTAAAAACGCGCTAATTAATAGCCCCTCTTTTTAAATTAATAACTTCTCTTTACCCTTTTATTTTTTTATCTATTTAAATATATTTACTTTTATATTTTATTTATTATTATTTTTAGCGTTTAATATTAATTTTATTCTAATTTTTAATAATAATAGAAGATTTATAATATTTTATATTCTATTAAGTAAGTCTACTATATCTAAATTATAGAGATTATAAAAACTTTAAAATAGAATATAAAAAAGAGAATAGTAATAAAGAAGGTTAAAAACGCTAGAAGAGAGAAGAAAGTTAAGAAAATAGAAAATATAAATTATAATCTATTTATTCGCGAAGATATTATTAACTATATATTAATAGAAAGCGAGTAAAATAAAAAAGATTAATAAGAGAAAAAGACGCGTTAAAGAATATAGATAGATAAATTCTAGATCGTCTAAACACTATAGAATATATAAATCTAAAAAAAGTATATATATAATATCTAATTATAATAATAATAAATTCTTAAATAATTTTATTAATTTATAGAAGATAAAGAAGTTATTAATAATTATAATTATTATATATAATAAAGCTTCTCTTAATATTAATAATACTCTCTTAGTTTTATATACTATTATAGAGATTAGAAAAGATTTTCTTTTTAAAGTTAAAGATAAAGGCGAAGATTGTAAACTCGATATATTCTTATTTAATTTATATCTTCTATCGAGTTAATATCTTAATAGAAAGCGATAGAAAGACTTCTATTTAAACTCTAATTGAGTATTAAAATTATTAAATCTAAGATAAAGAGTAATAATATTAATTATTAATTAGTTAGTTTTAGAATTAAATAATATCGATATAAACTAGCTAATATAAATTATAGAATTTAAAGTAATTCTTATTAGCGATAAAGAATTAGAATTAATAAGACGAAGTAAGAATATATTATATAACTAAATATTTAGATCGATAAATATATACTAAGTCGAGATAGAAAATAACTTATTAAGAGAAGCCGCCTTTATAATAATAAAGTTAAAATACTTTATATAAAACTTCGATATAAGAATAAGTATATATTTTAAGTATAGTAGAATAATAATTAAATTATTATAGATAATTTAATATTAAAAAGTATTACGTTAAATAGAGTCGTTAGACGCTATTATATTAAAGCCGCGTTATTAATATATAGCTCGTTTAAGTCTTTCATTAATACGCTTATTAAATAAGATAAAGAAATTTAGAGCTTTATTAGCGTCTCTAATAATATTAGATTATATATTATTAATAGATTAGAATAAAGAAAGATATATAAATTATATTTTATAAGATAACTCGAATAAAGATAATTATTAGATTATACTTTAAAATAATTTAATATAATAAAAAGAGCGCGATTATAATATTAAGAAAGAGTATCTTAATATATTTAAGATAATAAGAGTTATCTTATTTATAATAATTATAATTAATAAAGATCTTAAATATCTAAATTTTTAAGAGCTAAGTCTATAGCTAGAGTATTATATTAACGCGCTTAATTAAATAATAATTAAAATATAAAAAGATTAAAGATAATAACTTTATAAGAATACTCGATTTATATAAAGTATTAATAATTAATCTATAAGTTTCGAGATAAGAAAGATATTAATATATTTAACTAATTATTATTATTAATACTTTAAGCTTTTTCTAATAAGAATATAGCTTTTCAACTATATAGACGATTTTCGTTTAATCTTAATAAAGAAAATCTGAAATATTATTTAATTTTATTTTAAGATTTATATAATATTATTATTTAAAGATATAAAGGTAATAGTTAGCGATTTATTAATCGACCTTTAATTTATATATCGAGATCTATAAAATAGATAGAATATAATATATTTTATAAAATTTAGATTAATTAGCTTCTTTAGCTAATAATCTCTAAAATAAAGAATACTTCTTATTTTAATTAATAGTTATATTATTATATAAAATTTTCTTTTATAATAAGAGAGTATCTTTTAAATTTAAGTAAAGAAGTAAGTATCTTTAATTATTCTTACTCGATAATACTATAATTCTTATAATAACCGCTCTTTATTATAATCTAAAGAATTATAATTCTAGATATTTTTATATTAAAAGATAAGATAATAAGAAAGTCGAAGGTAAGCTCTTTACTATTATTTTACTACTCATATAATTATAATACTTCTTAGAAATATATAAGTATATTAAAAAGTTCTAAAGAGATATAAAATAATAGAAAAGGCTTATTATATATTATATATTACGATAATATATTCTAGAGATATACTCTAAATTAATAAAAAAGATATAGAGACTCTCTAAATTAAATAACTTATATAAAAATTCGCTAAATAATATTATCGAGAAATTAAGCTTCGTAAGCGTCTTAAGAGAAGTTATATTAAGGTTCGCTAATACTAAATTATTTAAGAGATTAGATTTAAGTTTAATTGAAGATAATAAGAAAATCTCGCGAACTATTAAGAAATAATTAATATATAAAATAATTAAATAGAAAGAAATCGATTTAATAAATAATAATTAGAACTCGAATCTCTTTAAGTCTAAAGTATAAATACTCCGCGTCTTAATAAGTAGAGAGAATAAATAAAAAAGATTAAACTTTAATATATCGTCTATAGCTTTATTATAGCGAATAAGAAAAGAGATAATCTATAAAGAGAATAAGTATTTATAGATTAATAAAGTTATATTAAATAAGAAGGAAAAATATAAAGAATATATAGCGTAGTAAATAGAATAGAGAGAATTAGTCTCTTTATTTATTAGATGAATTAAATAAGAATTAATAAAGAATTAAGCACCGCTATAACGCTTAAAATTTTAATTATTTAAAAATCTATATTTTAGAGATTATAAATATTATTAATATTATAATAAGATATCGCGATAAATCTTAAATTAATAACTTCTATTAGATACTTAGAGATATTAAATCTAATTTAAATTAAATACTCTAGAAATATCGTTATAATCGACGATATTATCTAATTTAAATATACTATAAATATTAATATTACTAGTAAAACTAGCTAATCTAGAATTTTTATAAATATTATTATAATTAATAATATTATTTAACTCGAATAATTTCGAAAATCTCTCTAATATATATTTAATTAGTCGAATTAAATTTTTAATAGATATTATTATTATTAATAATATTATCTAACTCGAATAATTTAGAAAATCTATCTTACGTATAGTCCCTCGAATTTTTAAATATATATTATTAAATTAATAGCTTATAATCGCTTTAAAATCTAGTTAATCTAGATAAATATTATCTTAACTTATTAAATGCGAAGTTTACTATATTTAGTTGCTAAACTAGCGGAAAGAGTTAGATATAGATAAAGTCTGCTTAATAGACTAAATCATATTAAATCATACTTATGATGCGGACCCGGCGGAAATCATACGGAAAGGAACTTTTCAGATTTGCAGATGAAAAGCCGTAGCTATATTAAGACGAATTAGCGCGATTCTTAAAAGAGAAATAGAATATCGAGGTCTATAAGTCTATCGTCTATAGAGCTTTAAAATAAACTAAAGTTATATATAAATTAAGATATTTAAACGAGATTTAAAGCATTTAACTATAAAGATAATAGAGTAGTTATAATAAAATACTACGTAATATTAATTAAAATTCTTTATCTTCTCTATAATCTTCTTTTTAATCTAATCGTTTTAGAGTATAAGTATACTAATAAGTCTCTCTTCATAAGACCTTAAAGACGAATATATCTCTTTTTAAGTCTCGAAGAAAACTATAAGATAGATTCTTACTTATTGTATACTTATGGGCTGATATAAGAGTAACAAGTACGTTCTCTACAATTTTCTATGAATGACGCTAACAAAAAGTCGGAGGCGGAGCTGAATCAGCTTTGCCAAGCATTCTTATTTAATTTGCAATTCATAAATTCCGATTGCTGCGCTTAAACTTTGATCACGTGATACATATTCTTATCTTTAACCAGCACTTGCAATGCCACGAATTCTATAGTTTTTCTTCAACTGACTTTCGGCCCAGCACTCACCATCGAGCTTTGCAAAATCAACGTCGTAAAACGAAAATGCGCAACAAGAACACCCAACAACACCTCTTCTACCGCACGATGCCCATCCCTCTCAGACAAACCTCTTCACCATTCTCCACCCCCACCCCCACCCACCTAACAGCGCAATGACGCCGGTAAAGACAATCAACCATCCATACTGCGTCTCATAGGCAATCTGCCTACCTCCCGCTCCGCCCGCGCGCGGTACTCAACGGCCCACTGACCACACTCCCGACCTCCCCCCAGCCAGCAGTCCAAACACGAGCGCCGTTTCGAGCGCCGACGTCTCCTCCTTGACGCACATGAGCACCCCCGACCACGTGGCGCGGTTGCCGCCGGCGCAGTGTGGAAATATGAGGTAAGACACTTAGTTGTTAACTATGGAGTTACTATGAAGGAAAGAGCGACTAGATACGTGACACGCTAAGGCGTGTCACGTGACCATGTCACGTGACCGCCAAGACGCCAAGAGTCACGTGATCCGAATTCCAACACTCCCCTTCGCACGTATCCTTTCATAAGCGAAACCCAGTGGACCCGAAGTTCAATGTTGACGGTGTCAAAACCGGGTAGGTCAGGTGAAATGACTTGGTCGTTTTTCGCCGGGTTATCAAAGTGAGTTAGCGCCGGGTAGTTGAAGTGAAATCCGAGCCGGGTAGCCAAAGTGAGTTAGCGCCGAGTAGTAGAAGTAAAATCAATACCGAGTAGCCACGGTGAGTTAGTACCGGGTAGCTAGCGTAAAAACACACTCCCCACACCCCCTATACCCCTACCCCCTCATACGAATAAAATTAAAAAACACGAGATTCAAAGTTCGCGACGTCCAAAACAGGGTAGGTAAAGTGAAAAGTCGAAATCTGAAAATAACTATATCAAACTATGGCCCCCACCCAAATATAACCCAAATTTCACTTTTTATCAAAAAGCGATTTTTTAGAAATTTTATTTTCACGCCGTCTGATGCATACCAAAAATCGATCGATTCGAGATCGGAGGATATTTATAGGGGTGACTGAAATAATTAAAAGAAATCCTTCTAGCTATATATCGCCGACTGTAAAGCCTCTATAGAGGTCGTTCTAGATAACTAGTTCTTAATAATAGTAGCTACGGCTACGATAATTTGAAAGTATAATACTTAAGACATTAGTAACGAATAGATATAGATCTCTTAAAAGAGCTCTAGAAGTTTTAATAACGTTAGCGGCAAAAGCGCTAAAGAAATAGCTGTTTCGATATAGAATAGCGAGTTCGTAGAATGTCAAGTCTAATATAGCGGCTCGGCGGGCGGCTTAAGTAGATTACTCGTAATGCGAGAACTAATAAAATAACTCTTCTAGATCCAGATGCAAGTATAGTAAAATAGCTTCTTTATAAACTGAGACTATACTAAAATAATAGTAAGATTAGCGGCTATCGAGAGAGTAAATAGATATAACTTCTACTCTAAAGACGTTTCGAAAAGTAATAAATTTATCTAAGCAAAGGGCCTTAGTAAGCTCATCAGTTATCTATTTATTAATAGAAATATATTATATATTTATAATATTATCATTAATCTTTTCTTATACGAAATAATAAATAATATTAATATATTTAATGCGAGTATAAAATTAAATATTCTTTACGAGAATAATTATATTTTAATTATTATCGAAAATAATAGTAGCTTTAAGATTTATATCGTTAAGATAAAGAAGTTAATTAAATAGATTTTTTAGTTAGATTACTTCTTTAATAGCCTACGTCTAATCGATATACTCTATTTTATAAATAAATAATACTATAATAATTTAACGCTTAGATAATTAACTAATTACGCTACTTTTTATATTAAAGAGATAACTAAATATAGATCTTCGAGTTATATTATTAATCTAATTAGAATTAATATAATTAATAAATTCTTAAAAAAAGCCTTTATATATAAGTTTATAGTATACTATACTTTTTAGATATCGAAAGATTTAAATAATTATATTTTAATATATTAAAGTTAAATTAACTAAGTAGTAATTTATTAATAATATCGTATAGACAATATTAAAATAAATATCGAGTATAGTATATATAAGAGATCTTATCGCGAATTAATAATTCTTTTATAATTTTTTTAAAGCGATATAGCTCTCTTCGACGAAAGCTAGTTTATAACTAGTTTTAAGAGACATCGATATTAGAATAAGATTTTAATAGTTAAAATAATTTAAGAATTAAGTAATATAAGCCTCTTATCTTAGGCGAAGAATATCGCTATAGCGATCTCTTTTAATAGTTATATTTAAGTAGTAGATATATAATCTTAAATTCGATATATGAAACTTCGCGTTAAGACTCTTTTTAATCCGCTAAATTCCGACTTTACTAGAGTTAATAATTAGAATATTATCGATATAGAGCGCTATAATAATACTCTTCTTAGAGTTTATAAATACGCTATTATTCAATTCGATAGAGAGGAGACTTAGCTTCTTTATATATTTCGAGAAATATTAATATTAGCCGTAAAAAAATTATTTTAGATTATAAAATATCTTATTTAGCTTATAGATCTTAATATCGTTTTTATTAAAGCTATCGAATTAGCGTATATAAATCTCTTCCTTCACATTACCATATAGAAAGATAGTTTTAACATTTATTTATTTTAAATTTTAATCTAAGGCGGTTATAAGGGCGAAGATCGCCTTATAATTTATAAACTTTATTATCGACACGAAAGTGTTATAATAATTATAGCTTTTCTATTATTCAAATTCTTAGATAACTTAATATATCTTATAGCGAGTAATTTCTCTATTAAGATCTCATTTTAAGATATAAACTTATTTATCTCTTAAAATATAAGTCTTAAAAGGCGTCTAGATAAGATATTAAATATTATTATTTATAAGAGATTTATACTTATCCTTTATAAAAAGTTCTTAATTTATTCAAAATAGCTAATTAGATATAGCTTACTTATAAGTAATAAGCTTAAAAATATCTAACTTATTAATATAATTCGCAAGTAAAGCGAATACCGTAAAGGCCCCCGAAAGAGAGTTAGGGGATAGGTCCCGTAGATTTGAAACTATAAGATCTAAATAATTATGTAGTATTCTTTAAATAGCGCTTAATTTACGATCTTCGCGAATAGCTTATATAACTTTAATAATAATAAAAGTTAAATCTAAGCCTAAAAATAATAAATCTAAGTCTAAGGAAATTTCCCGCATAAGTGATATAGGTCGAACTATCGATAGTAATATAGATATAACATTTAATCGAATAGATCGAGAAGCCCATATTGAGAACGCTTAAGCTAAGGACTCTCGCGTAATTAATTAAGTACGCTATACTAAAGACTCTTATATAGGTCTCCGCGAAGGCGCTAGCTTATTAATTAACTAAAGAAAATTTAATCTTAATCTTATAAATACTAAAGATCTTAAAGCCGTTAAAGATTTAATAGCTATTTTAATTATAGATATAATATCTTCTAATACTTCTTTAGATTTAACGTCTTTCGAAATATTAGTAATATATTACTTATTTAATACCTTCTCTATAGCGAATATTAATACTATTAGATATTACCACTTATTCGAAAACTTATAAACCTCAATTTCTTCTTTTAAGTCTATAATTAGAGATTATTTCTCTATAAAGTATACGCTATTAATATAAATAACTATCTTCTTAATAAGATTATATAATCGAAAGATATACTCCCTCTTATATCTTAATAGTATATACTTTTCGCTTTAATTTATAAGCTTTTTCTAAATTCGTTTTATCGCGTAAGTAATAAAATCGATTATATATAAGTAGAAAAGAATAGACTTTCGTTAATAGAAGGTCTTAAAAGAAATTACGATAATTCTAATATTAGATAATTATATTATTAAATAATTAGCAATAGTAATAATTTTAGATTAAAAAGATTTATTAAAATTAAAGCTTAATAGAATAAGATATATCTTATATAAAAGAGTTTATTTAAAACGCTCGATTATATTATTTATCTAAGAGTTATTAAAGACGATAGATTTCTACTTAATACTCGATAAAGCGAAATAATTAAAAAAGACTTTAGATATATACTCGCCTTTATTATTAAAACGAATATAAAAGATTTTATAATTATATAACTTAAGATAAACCTTAAATCGTAAGAATATAGCGAAAATTTCACTCTTATAATAAATATAGTAGACTTTAGAGTAGAAGATAAAATTATCTTTAAATATTATAAAGTATTTATAATTATTAAAACTAATAGAAGATAGAGGTCTTACGAGATCGCTATAAATAAATTTATCTAATTATATATTAAATATAATAAAACTAATATAGAAAATAGTCTTTTAACGCCCTATAATATAGCACTTATAAGTATACTTATTCGCGATATTCTTAATAAAATCTATATCTATTACTATAGCGAAGAGCTTATTTAGATTTTATTAACTTAAATAATTTATATAAATATATTAGAGTTAATAAATTAGATTTAAAGAAATACTATATATTACTAAGGTATTATTTAAATTATTCTAGAGATCGAGAAAGAATAGATCTTAATTGCGAGTATTTATAAGCTTTAAATTATCTTTAATTAGAGTGTAGTTAGTCTTATAAAAGTTAACTATAATATTAATATCTAAGAGTTTATTAACGAAAAGAAGATTAATACTTATATCGAGTATATATAAGATATTAAATAGAGTAATATTTATACGCTTATCTTAAATAGAGTAATTTAAACTAATAATATCGCGATCGAGAAATTAAATTTAACTATTCTTAATATTGCGGATAGGGCGAGAGTAGATCTTTTTATAGATAATAAATATTAAATAATTAATAAAGAAATAGTAAGAGTAGCTAGAGTCTATTATTATATAAAAATATAAATTAATAAAGTTAGCTATTATTAAGTTATACTTTAAATTAAAATCGATAATTATTAAATTAATAACTTTCTTATTATTAATTATATTAAGAATATTAAAATTATTAAAACTAGAATTTATATAATATATAATTAAATCTAATTCTTCTAGAAAGATATAATTAATATTAAGATACTTATTCTTCTCTAAAGTAGAAGCGTTAAAAGGTGTCTCTTCGATACGCTTACGCTTAATATTAAGGCTTTTCCCTATATTATTAAAATTAATCACGATAATTTAAATCTTCTTCTTCTTTTTCTTATTTAATATAAACTTTTCGAGTTTTAGATAAAAGAATTTAATTTAGTATTTAATAAGGGGATATCTAAATTTATATTTAACGACCTTATATAGAGAGTAAATTTTACGATTAGTTTTCGAACTATCAATTTTATAATATTTAGCGAACTACTTATCTTTATCTTTATCGCTATTATTATGGATAGCGTATATAATAATATCGCTATCTTTAAATAATAGTAGATAAATTTCTTTATTTACCGCGATATAGATAATCTTATTAAATTTAATAACCTTATTATTATATAACTTATAGATCTAGATATAAATTATTATAAAGATATTAAAAGAGTTTTTAAGTCTTATAAGAAAGAGCTAAATTAGAAAGAACTTTAGTAGAGCGAATAATTTATATAGATTAGCAATTTCGATAATAATCTTATAAAAATTCTTTTTATATTAACGAATACCTTTTTTAAAAGTAAGAGTAATATCGAGTAATTAGCGAATTAGCTTCGTATAGAGCTTAAAGTCTTTAGATTTATAATATTTAATAATAGTATCTAATATTATCTAAAAATCTTTATTATTATAATTAATCTTAATAAGCTAATAATTACTATATTTAAGACGTTAGAAAATAGCTATATAAGTCTTAAGCTTAATAATTTTAATAAAGAGTAAAAGATTATTAAGTATTAATTAGCTCTTAATATCTTATCTTTATCTAATATATTCTATATTAGATTTTAGAATAGCGATAGAGATTAGAGAAAAATTACTCTTATTAGACTAAGATTAAGCCTTAGCTATAGCGCGCTGTAATTAATTATTCGAATTTATCGTCGCTGGAGGATAGTCTAGATAATGGTATATAAAATACTGATAGAGAGGGCGATGGCGGCGATAATAACGGTAATTTAGCTACTATTTTAAGCGAGATTATAAAATTAGAGAAAAACTTTAAGAATAGCTTCGAAGCGAGTATAATAGACGTCTTAGTATAAAGATCGAATAGCTTAATATCGCTTATAGAGTTAAAGATATTTTCGCTAATTTCGAATTTAAAATTAATAAGATTATTATCTAATAAAGTAGCGGAAGTAGAATAAATACTCTAATCGTTATTAGAGTTTTTAAAGATTTTATTAATATAAGCTAACTATTATCTTTAAGCTTTAAGTTCTTATATAAAAAATAAGAAGTATTTATATATAGAGCTATAATAGATATAGATAATCTAATTAGAATAAAAGATACTTAATAATAAAAATAACTTATAAATAAAGACTAGTTTCTAATAAAACTATACGAAGTGCAATTATTATAGATATATAAACCTTCTTCTTAAAGGGGGATTAATACTCTTCTTATATTACTCGTTTAAAGACTTAGATCTAAAATATCTATATCGCTAGCTACTATTATAAGACTTCGAAGATTATTCTAACTTTATAATTATAATAATAGAATATAGATAATTATAAAAAAAGAATTCGATAATAAGGCTTTAACTCTCTTTTTTAAGAGGCTTCTAAAGACCTAGAAGCTAATATTAATAAAATATTCTTATTATTTTAATCTTAATAGACTTATAAGCGTATTAAGAGATAGTAATACTAGCTCTAAAATACTCTAAATTACGATTAGACTATTAATACTAATATTTAATTACTTTTAATTAATAATTATTAATTTAATAATTAATATATAATTTTAAAATTAATATTAATTTAAAATAACTTTACTTTTAATAGAGTTAAGTATTCTAATTTAATAAAAATTAATAAGATTTAAAGAGCTTTAGCGATATAACTCGATTATATAATAATACGATCGTATACTTAATATATTTAACGAGTTCGATATTTTAGCTAAAGGCGATATATCTTAACTCGCTTAGAGTAAAGGTGAAAGCGACTTCTAGTCTCTTATATTATTAGCTAATTATACTCATTTAAATCTATAATTATTTTGAGAGAGGGAAATACTCTTATTAAGAAGATTGAAAGAATATCTCTATAGCTGTTGTTACCTTTATATAATAAACTTTAAATATTATAAAATAGATATTAAAAGTCTAAAAGTAGTTATAATTATAAAGGCGAATAGTAGTTATAATATAATAGTTATCGGGTAAAGCTCGAATTTATAATCTATAAAAATATAAGATAAGATACTTAGTTATTAACTATAGAGTTACTATAAAGGAAAGAGCGACTAGATACGGACACGCTAAGGCGTGTCACGTGACCATATCACGTGACCGCCAAGACGCCAAGAGTCACGTGATCCGAATTTCAACACGAAGAAGCCGTACAGGATGGCGAAGACGGCCAGGAGGGCGACCCGGTCGGCCAAGCCCCAGAAGACGAGCGTGGCGGGGGCCGAGCCGAGGGTGCAGACGAAGATGACGGTGGTGACGTGCGAGCGGTCGCCCAGCATGCCGATCAGGACGCTGCCGGGCACGCTGGTCGCGTTGAGCAGGGCGATCATGAGGGTGCCGGTCGTGGCGTCGAGGCCGATGGCGCGGGCGTAGGAGGCGAGGTAGGTGGTCGGGAGGGAGTAGCCGAGGGATTGGAGTATGTTGCCCCTTTGCAGCATCCAGAAGGACTGGAGTTTCAGAAAGGACAACGAAAGCCGCTGTGGGGAGGTTGAGCTTGGCGGTGGGATGCGAGGGCGGAGGAAGTAGAGGAGGGGGGCGGTGAGGGCGAGCTGGGTGGTTGGATCGTTAGCGCTTCTGATCGATCTAGAAAATGAGTGAACGTATGTATGGATGTGAGTGAAACGGGAGCATTGCCGGACGATGCACGGAAGCGACAGCCCACGCTCTTATCGTGGTTCGAAACCCATATCTGTCCAGCAAGAATCGCATCACGAACGGCAATCCCACACCCGCGGCGCTCTTACTCCCCAACATGAGTCCGTACGCCAGCCCTTTTCGTCGAATCCACCACTCGTCGAGATAAAGTGTTGTCGGACTCTACAGAAATCCACTGCCGAGGGCGCAGATGACGCCTTGGGTGGCTATGAGCTGCCAGGTGGAGGTGGCGAAGGATGAGAGGATGAGAGCGGTGGTGGAGACGAAGAGGCCGAGGGGCCCGAAGAAGGGGCGGAGAAGGGGGTATCGCGTTAAAAGGGTGAAGGTTAGGGGGCGGAAAGGTAGAGGATCCCCTGCGGTACGGATATACTCGTCAGTTACCATCGTCCATGACCGACTGCTTTTGATCTGTAGGTCTTTCTGTGACATTGGAGATGCATACGGATGCCGAGGTGCCAATGCTAGCGATACTGGCCTTGTCTCCTTTTGAGATCAGGCAGCGTCATGTAATATTCCTGGAAGACGCCGAAACCGAGAGAATATCTTGCTCGCTGAGATTAGTACATGACGGGATTGGTAGCCCGCCGTGTTCAATCTCCATTGCGTACCCCAGACTGGCGCTTGGATGATGGAACATCCGGCGAGGACCAGCCAGGCCGCTTTTCCTCGGTCGGTCGGTGGGAGCGGTGTCTGCTCGATTTCTTCTAGTTGTGATTCGATATCATTGTTGATGATGCTTTGGTGATCTCTGCGAGGGAATGAAGAACCCGGAGCAGGAGGGTCCGTTGATGCTGTCATTTTCAAGGGTATCAGAAGTGGTAGCTCCGTATTTCGAGTTCTGTTTTGAACAAGAAAATTGATTGCATGAGAGGTGGTGGTTCGAACGAGGAACAAGCAAGATTACCCATCAACATTGATTACCCATACCACTTGGGGACTTTTCACGAATCCACAACTTCGAGCCAAGCCGGCCCCTTTCTATACGCCTTAGTCCGCTCCAAGCCTCAAACTCTCACGAGTGTCTCAACCCTTGAAGCCGCCCCGGCACCGAAGATGGTGATATCAAGCGCTCAGCGACCGACCTGCTAGCTCCACGCGGCTTTCCGCGATCGGAAATCGCTTCGCGGGTACACGAGGCTCGAAGCAGGGCGGCGGATTCTCCATGGACCAAAGTACAAAGGGGTGATGATGTCGGCCAGGGAGCGCTTTTTGGGGAGCAAGAGGAGTAGTCATACATGTGACATGGGCACGTGTTACGGATGTTTGGGTGAGCCGTGGGTACCTGAAGACTGTACTTGGGAATGGTGGTGGTAGGAGGAGTTTAGATGTTTGGGAGGTAGACTGGGGATTGGTGGGATAAGAGAATGTGAGATAGGGAAGGACAGCCCAGCCTTTTTCAAAAAGCTCTTACGAATCAATGTCATGTATTCGCCTTTCCCTATCTCAAATGCCCCCGTTCTCCAATGCCGAAATCCGAAGCGCAGATTAGATCTTCTCACACCGCCATCGAAAACATCAGGCTCCGTTTTTCCATATCCCAGCCTGGCGATCAAAGAAGCAAAGAAGCGAGGAAAGCCCACTCATGTCACCGGACTGGTCAAGTGCGATTTGCGTGACTTCTCATCCAGGTCTCGGTGTCCAGACGGAGGAGAATGTCTCATGCCATTCCGCACCGTCGTTCTCAAAGCCCGATCTGTTCAACAATCTATTCTAGGGACGGAAGCAAAAACATCGTCATCACTTACCCTCTTGTCGAGCTCTTCTCGCAGTTGAGTGATACTCACCGTTCTAAATATGGGATACCATTGCAAGAACGTGTTCTCAGCATTGGTTGTATTCACGATGCTCGAGTTGTTTAAGGTTTTGCAACAACCGCTCACGCTACTTAGCATTCCACACAGGAATATCCATACCACTGATTTAAGACAGCCCTCCCTCTCATATGAGACGGGAAATAGAAGATTCACCTCCGCAATCACCGTGTCCAAACCTCCATCCCCCATCCTCCACAATCTTCCTTAAAATATATATATATATATATACGAAAAACTCAACTCTACACTTTAGTCCAGTCCGGTCCATCCAAATCTCCCCTCCCCATCTCAACCCTCAACACTTTAACCTCTCAACCCTCAACACCTAAACCTCTCAACTCTCAACCTCGAACCCCTCATCCCCGTCCCATACCATCATCATCACCGCCGATAAATCCCGCCTCTCCGTCTCAAAAAGCAGATACACCAATCACCCTTTCTCCACCGCCGGCTTCAGATCATCGACTCCAACTCACCCACTCACTCGTTCACTCACTCACTCACTCAATCGTGCCATGCTTGCAGTAGGTACAGTACAGTACCGATGGACGTATACAGCATAGGCTTCTCACACCCCGAGCGCATCCATGTCCAGCCAGCCAGCCAGCCGTGGAAACAGGATAGGACAGGACAGGACAGGACAGCGCATACGTAAATAAGTAAGTAAGTAAGTCAGTCAAACCCACCGAGTCATCCCTCTCCATCCCTCCCTCCCTCTCTCCCTCCCTCCCTCCCTCCCTCCGTCCGTCCCTCCCCCTCCCTCTCCTCTCTCCCTCCCTCCCTCCCTCCTCCTCCTCCCTCTCTCCCTCCCTCCTCCTCCACCTCCATCTTCCCCACCTTATTCATTCACCCACCTTATCCATACACCCACGGGCAAAAAGTAACTAAACCATCAACCTCACCCTATGGACTACCTACGTACGTACTCGCAAACGCACTGCCTCGTTTCTTTCTTCTCCCAGCGCGCATTCCAAAAACGAACGATCCGTTCTGCCGGGGGTTGGGGGGGGGTTTCATAACTCGCTCGCTCGCTCGTTTATTCGTTCACACACTCTTTCGTTCGTTCGTTTGTTTATTCCGATAAGAAAGAAAGAAAGAGTACTGACGAGGGTGATTGGGTGGATTGGACGCTGGGACGCTGGGACGCTGGGACGCTGGGACGCTGGGACGCTGGGACGCTGGGACGCTGGGACGCTGGGACGCTGGGACGCTGGGACGCTGGGACGCTGGGACGCATACGACGCATACGACGCATTTGCATACGACGGATGGAAAGGGGGAGAAGGAGCGAATGTTCATCTTATCGAATTCCACGCGCGTGCTAGATTTGCATTTGCCCTCTCTTCCCTCATCTTCCTTCCCTTCCCTCTTCCCTCTTCCCTCCTTCCTTCTTCCCCGTCGCCCGGTCCGGTCCGGTCCGGTCCCTGCTTGCGAGGGGGATGGATCATGCGTGGGGACACGGTGGTCTAGAAGAGGTGTATGAGTACTGGCTTTTGTTCCGTTCGATCCTGTTCCGATTTCTTCCCATCCCATCCATCCATGTATAATTTTAATCTCAATCAGGAAGTAAGGAAATCAGTAGCGCAATCCACATCCACATCCACAACCCACACACACACACACACACACCCTCTCTCTCGTCAATCGCTACCGAGGGCGTGAGTGAGTGAGTAAGTGATGGATGCCATCCGTATACCATCGTGTCATATCCACGGTGGCGGGCGTGCTGGCGTCGTTGCCATCGTGTCGGCATCGTTGCTATCGTGTCGTTTCGTGGCGTGGCGACGGTTGTTGGGGTGTGGGTACGGGTTGTGATGGTGGTTAGGGTACTGTTCGGTACCTGGTGTTCTATGGATGGATGGATGTAGTGGGTGGTGAGTTTGGTGTTTTATGGATGGATGGATGGATGGATGAGTTTGGTGTGGAAGGTGGCGATGGAGGTTGGCTCTACGATGGACGGGGGGATTTCGTCGAAAGGCATGGAGGGAGGGAGGGAGTGAGGTTGATACTTTTGCCATCTAGAGATGAGATTGGAGTCGGGAGCTTTTTGGTGATTTTTGTGTTTTGTTTTTAAATCGGTTTTCTTTGACTGATGATTCAAGCCGAGTGACTGGACAGGTCAAAAGCCGGCTTGGGACTGGGGGTTATGTTGTACACACCCACCACCTCTGCATACATTGCCGACGGGCGGGTGGGCGAGTTCTGAATCCGGATGTTATTTACTTATTGATTTATTTATTTATATATTGAATTGAATCTGATCTGATCTGATCTATTATACTTTTTTCCTTCCCCTCTCTCCGCCCATAACACCTCACCGCACATCGGGAGATGATGCAATCGCAATCGCGAGAATTCCCCCTTCTCTACCGGTAGAGTAGAGCCAAGTCCAGCACGAACGCACGCTTGCGCCCCACAACCCCAACCACACAAAAATCCATCCCCCAAAAATATATGTACCAGAATCCAACACCCCCCTCCCCACCTCCCCGCCTCTAATCCCCCACCACGCTGCCCTCCCTCCGCTTCCAGTGCATGTAGCGCTGCCACGTCTCCGTCCAGACCATGAACCGCACGCTCTTGAAGGCGGCGTCGAAGACGCGCTCGTCGAACTCGCCCGGCACGGCGACGCCCTCGAGCGGGTCGCCGTCGCCGCCGCGTGGATTGCCGCCGACTTCGTTTTCGCGCACGTGCACGATGTGCTCCCTGCTCTCGTTGCGCGAGCCTTTGCCCATGGGGCGCATGGGGTAGGAGTTTTCGGCGATGGCGTCGTTATCGGCGACGGTGTCGAAGTAGCCACCGGTGGCGGCGCTGTTGCTGTTGCTGTCGTTGTTGTTGTTGCTGTTGTTGTTGTTGTTGTTGTTGTTGTTCTTGTTGGTGGGGCCGTCGTCGTGGTCGGCGGTGGTGCTGGCGGCGGAGGAGGTGTCGGCGGGGTCGTCCCAGGGGGTGACCTTGGAGTTGGGGGACGCGATGCTGGGCGACCGGGACTGTTTGGCCGAGGCGACGAGGGCGGTGGCGGGGCCGAAGACGGCGTCGAGGCGGGCGTAGATGTGGGATTCGATGTTGATGGGGTAGGAGGCGGTGCCGGTGTGGACGAGGGAGACGAAGATGCTGAGGCCGGCGCGGAACATGGCGGTGCGGGCTCGGCGGAACTCGGCGGTGGAGCGGCAGGCGTCAGCGAAGGCGCGCTGGCACTGCTGGGTGAAGGCGATGACTTTGGTGAGGAAGATGATGTTCTCGCCGTTGAGCTCCATGCAGGAGGCGTAGACCTGGAGCCCGTCGTGGTTGCCGGCCAGGCAGGCGTCGAGGGATTCCATGGGGTACATTTTCCCTTTCTTGCTGGAGCCTCTTGAGGAAGCCTTGGTTTTCAGGGAGTGTTCGGAGCCGCCGAGCGT
Organism: Letharia lupina; assembly: GCF_014066315.1. NCBI lineage: Eukaryota > Fungi > Ascomycota > Lecanoromycetes > Lecanorales > Parmeliaceae > Letharia > Letharia lupina. Next base: position 2,282,692 of record NW_023502976.1, read on the forward strand.
GGTGCCCTCGTCGAAGGATTGGAGGCGCTTCTGGTCAAAGTCTGCGAGGGCGTTGTTGACTTCGCGGGCGGCCTTTTTGTTCTTGTAGATGGCGTAGATGGGGAACCCGAGGGTGACGATTTCGATGGTCATGAGGCCGGGAATGAGCCTTGAAAAACGTTGGTCAGCGATCTTGGCTGCTTCTCATGCGGTTGCAGGGTCACGGACCACATTGCAGGGAGCCAGTATTTGTTGACTGGCGCGAATTTGTCGCTGTATACAGCTGCCAGCCAGATGGGAGCTCCAGGAAGCCTATTGCGGTCAGCCTCCTTTCTTCGTTGAGGACCAGACCAGCATACCCAGCGATTATGGCAAGCGTGGTTTGTAGCCGCCAATGGTAGATGTCTTTGATCATGCGAATATTCCAGAGCAGATACGGACCGAAAATATAATTCCACGCAAATTGCCATACTACGGTTGGAACCCTTCCGCATTGTTAGTGGATTCGCAACCAGCACACTCTGATCCAACTTACCATTCCCACCCTCGCCGACATAAGCCCGGAGATGTATGATGGTCGACAATGCCGTAGTGGTTGAATTTGCGAGAGACGTTATAGATGATGAAAGACACGGTGAACTGGAGGACCATGTGTTAGCGATGGTGATGGTCAAACGTTAGCAGCGCCTACCTGGATGACGATGCCAATCAACACGAACCCCTCGTATTTCCCCTTTGAGCTGACACTCTGCCACCAAACCTTGAAGCGAAAAGCCCAATACTTGGGACCGCCAAATCCCTTTCCCTTTGGAAATATCGGCTTGAACAGTTCATCCTTTGTGATCAACGCCGCCTGGCCACGACTAACGATGAGCAATTGCTGGTTGTAGGCCTGGTACAAGCCGATGCCGATGGGCAAGTACAAGCACATGCACCAGTACTCGACCTGGCACGGGAAGGCACCGTTCATTGTGTAGACGATCATGACGGCAAAGGTGAAGACATGCATGGTGAGCAGGGACAAGAGCATGAGGGGAACGTTGCGCATTCGGAGAACGGGATGCTTGCGGTAGATCCAGGTGAAGAAGCATGCGGAGTAGAAGAAGAGCGAGTATATGACGATGAAGACGATGTTGGAAATGCCATAGCCGTCCAGATTCTCCGATCCGAAGTCGAATCCGCCTGGGTTGAGGTACACCATTGTGACGATGTGACTTGCGCGATTAATGCTGCCGAACGAGGAGACCGGTCTCCGGTGCTGCTAATTATTCCTGTATACACTCATCGATCGTCGTGTGCTCGTGGTGTGTGTGTGAAGCCAATCTTCACCGTTTTACTCCGACGAATCAGACGAAAGACTGAGGTGACGGAAGACCAGCAGCTCTGAAAGGTGAGGGTCGACTCGGAGAGGAAGGATTATGGGTGGGATGGGAAGAAGTGATTGTTATGGAATGGCAGGTGAACAGCACTCGAGATACAGCCTCAGTCGCATACTCTCACGTCCATGACATTCAAGATTCCACCTCAAACGACGAGAAAGAAGTCACAATTGTGACGAGACAGCCGGGCGCGAGATGATGATAATAATAATAATAATAATAATAATGGGTAATGTATGATGATCGGAGGTATGTCCATTAGGGAAGGATGAAAGGTAAAGTATGCGATTAGAAGTAAAGTAAGACGGGGATATTTAGAGTGGGGAAATGCACTAAGGACGCAAAGAAGTGGAAGAGTGGGAAAGATGATCGAAGTCAAAGTCAGCCGAAGAGGAGGCTCACCCCGCTTCCCAAGATCCTATTGGTCAAAGTCAAAGGGTAAAAAGGACAAAAAAAAAGGGTGTATGGTAGTGCCAGTTGCAACGAATCGTTTGGAGGGGACCTATCCGATACGAGACTTTGGACGCTATATGCAAGGTACCCCAAAACACATGGCATGGCGTGATCTTACTCGCATCCGGCTAGCATCGTGCACACGCCTTCACCTTAACTTCCCTGGGGGCGCTATGGTAGCGTGGAGGCACTTTCGCCTAGCTCCGGAGTCTCACACCCTCTTTTCTCCCAGGCAAATAATTCGAGCCATGGTAATACTTGGGAGGCGGTGGGAAAGGGAGCGCTGTTAGACGGCATTTGAAATGTGATTCGTTAAGAGTGAGACAAGCTTTAGTGACAAAAAAGGAGACCATACTTTACCAATGCTACCATACATCTCGATCAACTCGGGAGCCTCGGCTAGCTAACGAGTCCAACACGGCCGGCCGTTCCTGGTCTATGACGGACCGTCGGTATGTTGGCTTGATAGTAGTAGGAACACCCATCGTGAGGAATTTCAAATGCACCTTGGGCGTGAGGCTTCGAGAATCCTTCGGAGGAGTGTGCCACCTATCAGAAATACCCAGCGCAGATGCGAGACAGATGGGATCCATCAATCACACGCCTCGGAGTGCAAAGCCTCGCGCAGGATACCTTACCCACATACATACTTCAAGGAAAAGAAGGATCGAGGAGCAAAGAGGAGAGATGATGTGCAAGCCATGAAACAGACACTACTGCAGGCAAAAAAAAAAAAGAGACGGGACTGCCCAGAATTCGGCCACCGCATTTAGCCTCACCGCACCCAATCTCTCATCTCCGATTGCCTTCCGCGCTAACCGTTAGCTCAAACGATAAACAGGTATCTTCCTGAGCTCAGATCCTAGTCCAACTGCCATCTACAGTAGCTAGATCATCACCCGCATTTTCCTACCTGTGTAAAGTAGGTAGTACAGTAAAAAGGAAAGCCCAAGCCACCAAAATATTAAAAAAGGGTCCATTTGTCAACTCCGTGGCCCCCCTGCTCTCGATCCCCCTCTCTCTCCCTTGAGGTATGCATGAGCGTCATCGGAGGATTTTCGAGGATTGGCATTCGCGGCTGAAGCACACATGACCGCGCCACGAGGCGTGGAACAGGGTCAGGGTCGGGGCTTGCGGGAAAACGAAACGTGGCTTGCTGCCGATTGACTGATTGATTGATGGATCCATGGATTGATTACTTGATGATGTATGCTTTTTCATATGATGACGATTTCGCTCTTACAGTACACTTACGACGTATGTACATTGGTACCAGCTGCCCCGCGTCATCCTTGACGATTAAAGTAAAAGTGTCCAGCATGATCGGCTAATTGTCTCGCTCCGCTTCCACACACGATTACGAGCCAGCACAATCGGTACCGGAGCCCATCGATCCTGTCCTGGCGCCCGCCGTGGGTTCGATGATGATATGTCTTGGCTGAGTTTAAAGGTGGCTCTTTTCGCAATGACACGATAAGTGGCTTGGGAATCGGTAACGGCCTTTACGATAGATAAAACTTTCGGGTGCACATTTTTAGATCTGTTCGATTTCAAGAAGAGGAAGAATAATTTGCCAAATCGAATATTCTTTCATGCGCGTTCTCGTCGTTGAATCACTGTGGGATTCCAAAAAAAACAAGGGACCTTTTTTCCCATTCACGCCCCGCTTGGGAAACCCCCTGATCACTTATCGAACCCTGCCAGTGAGTGCATGGGATAAGCCATCGTGCCCCTCAAAGTCAGGCTGAGGAACAGAACAGGCTTTCGGCTCCTCCGTCCGAGGAATCCCCACCGCTATTACCGTCAAGAAAGGAGCACAGATAGGTAGGTACATAGTCAACACGTGACGGAATATCATACACACGATCGCGCATCAGCTATGTCCATGCAACGTTCTCATCACATATCATTCTTTCGTCCCCGCAGTCGCGATGGAATGACTTATCAACCCCCCCCCTTCACCCCCTAAACACCAAATCAAATCAAGTCATCCTTCATCCCCGTCCCATCGATTACGTCGCAGGATCTACCATGCAGACCGGAGCCCCTCTCCGCACCTACCTACCTACCTACCATTAGTCAGACCCACCCCCGCAGCCCACGCGCAAAAAAACATCTCCGTCCGTAGCGCACTAACGATCCCTCACGGCTCTTTCCGCCTAGGTACTTTTACATAAGCTGGGTACTCGTAGGTAAGGTGATCGGAAAGGTACGTATCTTAGGTAAGAGAATCGACACGTCTCAGATCGCGACGCCTGTCTCCGCGTCCGGGCCACGGTTCCGTCGTGCGCGCGGGAAATGGATGATGGGGAATGGGGTACGGAGGGGTTAGAGAAAATAAGAAGCATCGCAACACCATTGTACCAGCGCCATTAGGAATCGAACCTAATACGAACTAAATACTCCCAACCACGGTTAGATGCTTTGTGCGTGCGGATACGAAGGTCCCCACTTTTTGGTGTCTTGTGTGTTGATGGGATGGGATCGGATGGGATACGGAGCATTAGTAGGTATCTTGCTTGCCACGGAGCTACGTCGGCGGAAGGGGGGGATCGGGAACGGGGCAAGGTTTTGCATGCAGGCTGGAATGATGATAGGTATTATTGAAAGGCATCCGTGATGGATGGCTTGCAGCTTTAGAGGGGCATATAGGGGCACACGGTGTCGATGCGACGGGGAGTCCGGCGGCACATCTTGTGAAGGGGAGATGGATTGCAGAGCATGAACATATTGAAATTTCATGGGTTGTTGAAGAGTGGAAAAGCGCAGAGCTGGGGAGGCGAGAAACTGTCCGAGTGAGAACACGATACCGCATTAGAAACGGAAAGGGTCCAGGCGACGGACTTAGGAGAGGCCAACGGATGTTGTTGGCCGGGCGGTCTTCACCGCCTGGAAATAGCGGCAACGGTACACCGGCACAAACGGTTCGCGGAATCCTCATACAGCAAGCGAGAGGTTGGCTTGAAGAGACGAACTGTGCTACAGACAGAGCTGCACCAGACACTCGGGCCGATGAACTCTGGAATGTAGTGGATATCTCCGATCGAGCCTAGACTGCCCCGAACGCTTCAGCTACGGCTTGCCATCCGCCCTCCCAAACCCAGCGTGCCAGTTATGTCCCGGCTCTTCACATGCTCCATCCACGCGGACGCCAGCTCTGGCCTGTGGGTATCACGTCTAGCAGCAGCATTCGCAGCATCCCTTGCAGCACTCGAAGCACACGATGGCGTCGACACTGTAGACGGGAGCGGGAGAAGTCAGCGATGTTCAGCCGGGGCGGAGATGCGGGGCAATTGAGGACTGGAATCGCAACTCCGCTGCATGACTGGCTGGGGAAGGAGTAGGGGAGGAGGCAGCGCGCTCTCCGACATCTGATATTGAGAGTTGGGAATGCCGTGCCACGTACCAGTCGCCAATGACACCCCCACCGCGCATCGACACCTGCGGCTCGGCTTGCATGCTCATCTTGCGGGAGCTCTGAAGACGCCACGTCAGCACGGACACCGAGGGTTGTTTAGGAAAGCAGTGTTCACATACAGGCTGCTCGGAGATGATATCCTTGGAGTCGCCATCGCGCAGATGCGCACCCATTGGCTTCTCGGGCTGCGGTTGGAGATCGATGGTTTTGAAATTCTGCGACATTTTTGCTGTGGTTGGGCGGGGAGTGGTTGGCTGTAAGGAAGGTATCGAGAGGCCGTGAGCTTGGGATAACGAAGGTGGGTATCGGCTGATCTGGTTGGGATGGGAGAGAGGTGCGAGGGGATGATGGCGGTGAGGTGAGATGAGATGGTTAAGAGGATTAATGAAGGTGTGGAAAGGGTGAAACAAGCAAGCCTGGCAAGGAATGAATCTTGAAATTGGACGACGCGTCTTAGCGGCTAAAACCGGTTTCTTGGCGCCCAAATCAAGCTTCTGTTCCCGGTAGATGCCGGTAGCGGCGGAAAGCTTGGCTTCCTTGGCATCGTTCCTTGACTTGTCGTTGATTTGAAAGTTGTTTATTTTATTCGGCTGTTTAGCTGAGATAGCCGCCTTGATGGAGGTACCCCATCTGGAAATCTACAAACCCATAGACCACTCTCGCCCGAGTATATACAGAGTACCACGCGAAGGCCTTTATGAAGGGAGACCATACCGAGTAACTCCATCAAATCAACACTAAATCAGATAAATCGAAGACAAAAGAACAAAAATATATGCTGGGGCGCGGGCTTCCCAGTAGTGAAAAGCTTGCCGAGTACTGGTTTTTAACATATTTAATTCTCAGAGAGACCCCCTAAAACCCCTCGAACCCTTCGAGAGCTTTTTAAGGGCTCTTCGAAGGCTTCTATCGAAGGAGCTATCAAAGTAAACTCAAAATTTAATTATTTTAATACTATTTAATTGATTTTAAATTTACTTTAATAGCTCCTTCGATAGAAGCCCTCGAAAAGCCCTTAAAGAGCTTCGAAGGGTTTAAGAGATTTTAAAAAGTCTAATTCTAAAAATTAAGAGAGATAGTTAATATATTTAGAGAGAGATTCTCTAAAACCTCTCTTCTCTTTAAGAGCTCTTCGAGAGCTTTTCGAGAGCTTTTATCAAAAAAAACTCTTCTTATAAGCTCGATAATTTAAATAAAAATCTTAGTTTTTAGTATATCTTTACGAATACTTTATTAAATTTTATCTTTACTACTTTATTTAAAAGCGTATAATTAACTCTATAATTTTATAAATTTACTTTATTATTATTTATTATATAATATTAAAGAAATTAAATAGAATAAATTAATAAAGTTAATATTCGAGATTCAGCCTTATAATACTTTCTCTTTTAAATATATTCGTATTTAAAACGAAAATAAAGAAATAAGATATATTTTAGACTAGAAATTATGAAATCCGAAGATCTAATTGGTTACTAGCCTCTTAGCGTAGAAGCCATTTAAGATTTCAAGTCTTGAGCATTGAGAAAGCAAGCTTTCCAATAAAGAAACTATCTAAATGGTAGGTTTAGGCCCGCCAACTCATCCCAATCGCTGGCATCGCTAATGCCCATATCCTGATCCTCCGTGATATCGTCCGGCTCCTCAATCACCTCTACTAGCCTGCGCTCGGCCTGACTCATTGTCGCGGGGGAGTTGGATATCAAGCAGGCAGGGCCCTTACGAACCTTCATTCGGCTGAGGAACTCGCCCCCTTGACTTGTCGTCGGGAATATGTAATCCAGCAGCTCGTCAAAGCGAGAATTTTTCGAAATTGTCGAGTTGTACTCCGGACGCGGCTCAACATCTGGACGCTGAATTGATTAGATAAGATACATCGTCTCCTTTTCTTACATGTATCCTCAATCATGTACCTTCTCAATCCAAGGCCTTCATTTAATTTAGTTTTGGTACACAATATCTTTTTCAATTACATCTACAACTTCACAGCTGAAAGTATCCTTGGCATCATCCTCCATGTCAAGCCGTAACCACGCCTATAGAAGAAATGGACCGAGATTCTCAAAATCTCAAGGGTGGTCTCCACGTGCGCTAGAGTAAGCGTGATCCAGCCGATCCCAAGCGAGGATTCGAACCGGTCAATCTTCGACGTGATATGATATTACACAGCAAAAGTCGTACTCGAGCACCACGGGGCTTGGTGTCGCAGCTGGCAACTGCGCCCCAAGGCGGCTTCTTTCAAGTGGCTTCTTTGTAGGCGCAGTATTTTCCAGGTGTCCGCACGAGGGGGTGTAGCAGGCTAGGAGAATGGGAGAACATCAGGCACTGTTACGCCACGAAGTTCTTGGAGGCAGGGAAGATGGAAGAAGGGTAAGATATCAGGTGCGGAACGATTGAAGCCGTCAGTGCACAAGGCCGCCACCCTCTGGAATTGACGGTAGGTTGAGGACCCGAGGTGAGGATCCGTGGAGCGTGGAGTAGAGTGGAGTGTGGCGCTAATGTACTCGAAAACCATGTTACGGGTCTGTCCCTATCTCGACGCTTGATCTTGGGAAAAGGAGAGATGAACAGCGCTTGGTATAGGTCTACCCTACCTGCCCTGATATCTCGTAGCCAGGTTCTTCGTCACCGAGTGTGCGTTTGGCGGTATCGTCTCTACGTGTGCGGTACGTTGCGGATTTCCGTACGATGGTCGACGATGCTCCTGCAACTCACCGTCACCAAACCCTGGTGTTCCTGCGCTAACCCAGCGGATAGTCTTGTCCCCTCAGAGTCGGACACATTGGACATCGTCCGCAAGCCTGTGATGGGCGAGCATCGTTCTGGGCAAGTGGGGAACCGGTAGGGCCGTGTTTCTATAAGGAAACCAATCCATGCTGATTCCATCATACAGAGCAGACTCCACTACAGAGCAACGGATGGTACTGCAGATGCGATTGAGGCTTGATTCCTCTGCGTTCGTTAAGATGGGATGCAGCGAGCTATGGTACCTCGGTGGGTGTCCCCACGAGGCGTGACATGATGGAATAAGACGGTGCCTGTCAGACCGGAGACTTCGATCGCGGAAGGTGTTCATTGGCAAAAGCAAAGTATATTACGAAAGAAGGAATCGAAGCGAGCTCTGTTGGCGCGTACTATGAGTAGAGTAGCGTGAGACGGTTGAAAAGTTTGGGCATATCCACGTATGACATACACATGTTCAACCAGTCAATCAATCAATTGTTTCGTATCGTATCGTATCGTACCGTCACGATACCGTCGAACTCCATCTACGAGCCTGACCTTGCGTCCTTTCACCCCGTCATACACGTGTACATTTTGTGAACGGGCCAAATTGAAGGACGGGGCGCCAACCACGCGGGGGAAAAAGTCGTGGCTTTCTCGAGCGCCGGAGATCGCTGAGGTGATCCGGTTGTCGGTCGATGCTGGTTTAATGGGAGTGGGGGGAGGGGGAGGGCGGGGTGGTTGTGGGATTTAGGCGTGGTGGGAGTGCGGTATGCGGGTCCTGTTTTGGCATAGTTATTTTCCTGGTGACGAGTCGAGACTTTGTTCAAGGCTTGGCTTGGTCTTTCATCTCGCGTAGAAGGAAGGGTTGGGAATTGTGTGTGGTTGGTTGTTGAGCTGCTGCTGCTGGTTTGAAAAGCACACCCACTTCGCTCCTCCGCGCAATGAGCGCACGGCCACTCCTCCCTCATACTGCCACCTCAGCCTCAATCAAGCTTTCGGTTCCTTGCTCATAGGTCCAGATTCCTTTGACCTCCAACCCCGCCTGCTGTAATAACCCTCGCCATTGCCTCTCCGTCCGCTCCTTCACCGCGCCCAACGCCATCATCAGCCAGTCCATCGAAGTGATCGGCCACGCTGCTCCAAAATCTGGTACTACATTCTCGTTGATCAGGAGCTTGGAGTGTCCAGGTGTCATGGCTGGAACAATGTTGTTAAGTATCCGAAGGCACGATGCATCGTCCCAGTCGTGAAGTACGGAGTGGAGATAGTACGCTTTGGCGCCTGCATGTTGTAGTAATTTTAGTCCTGCCAGGTCTGGTGTAACGGACACGGGTATGTACGGGTTGGGACATACCTTTGACAGGTTGGGGAGTAAAGAAGTCGTGAACAGCCAGCTCAATGCCTTCCGCGGCATTCCCAACCTGCTTGATGACGTCCGGCTGATCCTGAAGGATCAGACGGCCGGAGAGCTCGGGGTGATTGGTCCTGAGCTCGAGCAGATCATGACCGAGGCCACCACCCACATCGACAAGAAGCGGCGTTTCGGGATTCAGCCCCTGGCCAATTCGATCCATCACGGGGTAGAAGCCTTCGTCACACCAGCTGCGCTTTCCCTGGCGATATCCGCTCATGTAGTTATTGAACTGTTCTCCGTATCCTGGGTGCTCGGCGAGCCAGATGAAGAAAGGGTTCTGCGTTTTGTGTGCGAATTGGAAGGGACCGTCAGCGATGTTTCCCGGGTTTCCGTACTCGGTTGCCTTCAGGTAAGCAGGGATGGAGTGAAACGAAGGTCCGGCAACATTGAAGCTTCAGGAAATGGATCAGTACGAAGAGTGACAATCCTGCGGAGGGGCATGCATACAGATAGCTTATCCCATCGCGAAACTTGGGAACGGTCAAGGCGGTCGAGATTGGTGTAGAAATATATTCGTCTGCCCCTGTTTCACCAACCACGTTCATGGCCGAAAGATGCTTCATTGTCCTGGCTATGCAAGTAGTGAGCGTTCTCGCTTTTGGGAGCCTTGAACGTCAAGGGCACAATGGAAGACAACCCACCGAGCAACGCAGCATCCGCACCTGTGGATTCTGTCAGATTAGACAGGCTTACGGGAGCATCATGAGTTTCTTCGAGCTTCTCGAAGATATTGAGGTCGACAGCGAGTTGAGTTGCAGCAAATCGGGCAGGCTGACGAGACTCAGCGTAAGACCCCATGAGATTGTACGCTTTTGGAGACGAATCAAATACCTCTGCCCATCCCATCCTTTGTATTGTTTCACTTGGCGTCTCGAGAGCAGATACTAATTGATGGGACAAGGCCAGTACTTTCTCCCGTGCTCCTGGCTTTTGTTGGGCAACAGCTTCAGTAGATGCGGCAATAGCTCCTAGGATGTCCGCTACGCTTCGCGTGGAGTGATCTGTGGATAAAGCCATGATCATGCAGTCACAAATTGGACGGCTGTTGCTGGAAACGGAGGGCCTTTCGAGAGAGGGAAGAGTCTAAAGGGCAAATGTTGATAGAAGAAGGCGTCTTACAATACAAAGTTGAGGAAGGTGTCAGCGCAATTCTATGGTGGGTGAGTGACGAAGATTCTAAAGCTAATTAGAAGTAAGTAGGTAAGGTAAGGAAGGTACAGTGACATGTAAATCGTTGCCAAGGCGCTAGTCCCGAACAGCCCCCTGGAACTCCGAAAAAGATAGGATGTGGATGGGAGAGCGCAGAACTCGTCATCACGCTTCAGCCGCTTTATGGTACGAATATCATCCACCTCGGGAAATCCAGGGAATCATCATTGCCAACGGATCAAGCATCTGACATGCATATGCACGGTGGGGGTCCAGCCAGGCAGACTTCACCTGCATGTAGTGTTCGTGGATCGGCAATTTGTAACTCGCCGACCAAAATTTCACGGAGAGCAACGCCATCCTCTATCAGATCGTTTTCGGCAACGGTGAGTTTGTAGAGACCCTAGACTTGCCTTCTAATCTTACTTACTCGGATGTATCTATCTTGCGCTAATCATCTTCTGTCTTGGAACCCTACACTCTTATCCGTGGGAGAAGCTCCTTTTAGGTCACTACTTCTTGGTGCTCATGTGGGCGACAGGCAACTCTTCCCTCAACCATTTCCAACGCCTAAGGTCTCGCTAGAATTGCAAGAAGTGTGTCCGTCTGATCTACACTGTCGAAGCCCAAAATCTGTAAAATAGAGTTCTAATTACTTCATTCCTGTCTTCTTCTCGCTACAACTATTCTAGCTTTGTTGGACATGATTTGAAATGCCCCTCGAGTACGATTTCAATGGTTTTCTTGAACCACCTTCGGTGGAGTCGAGCTAGCGCGACTCAACCCACCCTCGGTGCTATTGTTGGATCCATTGCCATTCTCACCCGGTACCATTGGCTTCAATGCAAGAGGTACATCACTGCTATGCTGTTGATACCAAGCTCGTTTGGGGCGAGACTTGCCATTACTATCCCGGAGGGACTGGCCGACAGATAAAGCGAATGGACGGAGGCTTGGAATGCAGGCGGCGATGATGATCACATCCGCCTCAACACTGCGTAAATAAACAGGTATCAGAGTTGGTGAAGCCTCAAGAGTGACATAAAATACTCACACGGCCCAAATCAAAAGGTCCACACTGGCATCTGATGCAGCTGTCAGCGATGATCGAAAGACCTCAGAGCCGCACTGGATATGAGGTACGCACATGTAAAATCAGCCAGATCAGCCAGCTCATTGAGTTTAGATGTTTTGACAATCGCACATATCGCGGCACTGGAAATGTCAGATTTTCCGGTACGCTACATGGCACTCCAATACGTACAGGGCCGTGGTGCTCATCAGAAAACACAATCCAAGCTTGGTTTTGGGCTTCATTTGAAGTTTCCAGAACGCAAATGCAGGTATGATCGCGAGGAAGACATCTGTGAATGCAGAATACGCTGTAGCGAGTAGGTCAGCAACAGATGATCGTTATGGTGATATCCGAATGCTCACCTCCGACGAAGTAGGAGTATCCAGTGAGTACTGTCGCGGAAAGACACCTCGCGGGAATTGCAGGATCCCAAAGAAACCGGGAGGGTGTGCACTGAGCGAACAATAAAACGCAGGATATCCCTGCAATCACACACTGGGCGATTGGCACGCTGTACAGAAGCCATTTTTGCAATCTTGGAAGGCGTAAAATCCTATTGAGAAAGATTGCAACTGACACGTTGGGAAGTGAGTACGCCATAATACCAAAAGGGTTGGATATATAGTTGAGCTTCGTCGCTTGTATTCTCTGGTGGGGTGAGAGATAGTATCCATGCCGTCCCATGCCGGCGCTCACACTGGCAGTAATGACAGAAGTGCATACCAGAACGAGAACCTGTACCGGACCATTTGAGTAGATATCCGGCCAACTGAAGAAGAAAGATACAACCAAGAGCGCGAGCTTACCAGAGAAAGAATTGTAAATACATCATCAAGAGCAGTCTCTTTCAAGATTTTGACCCTTGTGAACAGCCTGAGGCTAACAACGAAGGAGGCCAGCGCGGTGAAGACCCAAATAACGGCAACCAACTCGGGGCCTCTGTTCTGATCACCTCCGGCCGGGGGTTCCAAGGAATCCATGTTGGGCTATTCTGATTGAACGAAATTGAATAAAGATGCTTTATGTTTGTATTACACGCAGGCCAAACATAAGCCTCACACCGTCTGGTGATCTCAAGAGTCTTTGCAAAGAGTCCCAAGACTTGTAGGAGAAGGCGAGAAGGATTCATGTGCCGATGAAAACGTATTCCGCAGCGACCACTAAGTAATTCCGCGATCCTTCTACTGCCGTCTCCGCGCAGATCTGACGACATTCCACACTGGTCGAGCTCATGACCGGCAATGTGCGTAATTGCATCAGAGGGTATTAACCCGGTTTGTGCATGTATGTCTAAGCGATATACTACTCAACGGACACCGAGCATTGGCGAGGTACTCTACCCACACTTGTCTCAATCGGAGAGCAAAAGTAGAGCAAAAGAATAAATCCGAAGCTGCAGATGGCCTCATCCGGTGGTGATTCGGTCATTGAACACGGAAAGCGCCTGATCCTCCGGACCGTTCGTTTCAAGGCAAATTTAACTCTGTTTATCACTTTCCCCGTCCGTCCTCTATTTGTATTATCTCTCAGACCAATTGACGGAGGTCTACACCAAAAGTCCTCGACGCCAAGACTCCTGCACCAAGATGCCGGGATTTTCTTTAGCTTGAAGGGCGAGAACGGTTGCCTGGATCTTGCGCTTGGAGCTCCAAGGTTCAGCTAATGCGCTCCAGTCGATCCCCGGAGAATAAAGTAGGAGTAGGGCTGGCACTGATTTTGCTGCAGAGCTTCGCGGAGGGTCCGAATTAATCATTCGGTGGTCGAAGACGATCAGCGCATTAAGTTCAGCAGCTATTAAGATTACTCGTTTCCAGCCCTATTTGCACGTTACCCCCATTTGCACGCTCTTAAACCCGATAAATCCGATATAGATAGTTACTACTACTATCCCCTTCCTTGTGTTCGGGAGGTCCACGCTAGTAGGGGTCAAATGTAGGGGTATGAATTGGTCAGATCGACGTTGCCGCGCTCATGAGTAAGCAAAGTCTTAAGCCGCAGTGAACCGCGATCATTGGACAAATGAAAATCCCTACATTTGGCCCCTGCTAGCGTGGACCTCCCGAACACAAGGAAGGGATAGCTACTACTACTTCTTAATTAAATAGACTACTATTATATTTTACACTTCTGGGTGAATCAGGGATTGGAGGATCGAAAGGATGCCTTGGGACGCTTAAGACCGAGCTAAGCTTGAATCCCAACCTCCTGAAAGTCTCAATAAAACGCGTACGCCCTTCTTTCAAGGCATGTACACAGGTCATGGTTGCTCCGCTCTGAGGCAATGCTGCAGAAAACGTCTTCGGCTACTTTGATGGTCAAGGACATGTGAGAGATTTTCATGTCGTATTCTAGCGGGATCCTGCAGAGAACGGATCCAATAGGCTGCCGAGTCGAGAGATAAATCTCCGGTCTTGTCCGCTAGGTAAGCGATGACCAAACATTGAGCCCGACCCGAGTGCATCTCGTAATTGCTCCTACAGCATGACAGCTCTAAGAGCAACCCACATTCGTCTGGGACACAGCGTTGGAGATGACCTACGTCGTGCTTGGACCCGGTTGAGGCCTAGCCGTATGCTAATGTCACATTCTCTGAAAAAATCGCCGATAGGACCCTCTGTGATATCTACACAAACTTCCCGTGGCATGCATTTGATCGCATCAAATCTATTGGCTCCAGTCATGTCTACCATGCAATTCTGCACGAAAAAGCCTCGAGCATATCCGTATAACACAGCCGCATAAAAGATTCTACCGAAAGGAGCTCCAGCTCTTCGAAATTATCTCGGTCGAACGTCCATCGCCCCATTTAGTTGCTGTTGATGTATCGTTGTGGTCTGTTGGATTGCTTCTGCCTGGATCGAGGACGTGTGTGTGTGTGCGTGTGTGCGTGTGGTGGTGTGGGGGGAGGGGGAGAGACAGAGTGTGTGGAATGCCGGAGTTAACCGATACAGGACCGCTCGATGTTGCTCTTTCAACCATTCTCATCCTTCTATTTTATAGACTACACCAGGAATACAATCTTCCAACACTATCTACAGTCATGCATTTCACAACCAATTTTATAACAGATGCTTGGAGGTTGCCAGGTGTCATTCTGCCCGGGTTCCTATTCATAACCTTCCTAGCTCTTGCCGCGTTTCTCGTCTACAAAGCAGTCTACAATCGCTATTTCCATCCTTTGTCGAGGTATCCTGGACCATTTTGGGGTAGTGTAACAGACTTATACAAATTCTACGCCATCAATTCGATCCCAACAGAGGGTCTAAAACTGCACCAAGAACACGGTTTCTACTCCAATCGCGTTGATCTAGAGAAAATGGGCTAATGCATAATCGTCGATGCAAGGGCCTCTCATCCGTCTCGCTCCCAACCTTTTGTCGTTCTGTGACCCACGCCTGTTACCGGACATTTATCATGCGCGGGCTGACAAAACACCTTTCTATAGCTCCTGGCTGTTTGGCAACGCGGTTGGAATGTTTCAAACGTTGGATAATAGGGAGCATGCTAGGAAGTCGAAGATCGTGGCTCCATGCGTAAGTCAAAGTCCTCTGTTCCCAGCTATTGTACTCCAGACATCCACTGCCTGAGTGCACAGTGCTCGATGAAGACCCTGAAGAAGTTCGAAAAGACAATCGATGAACGGATTGCAGAATTGTGCGATAGGATCAAACAGAGATCTGCGGCACACGAAGCTGTCGACTTTTCAGAGTACGTTCGGTAGGTCTTATTTCCGAATTCTACGCTACATGTACCTTCGTAATACTTGAGCATCCTCTTCCCACCGCCTGAGGTATGTTGTTTGCGCTGTCTGGGCTCTTGCCCGCAAGGCTCTGCTAGATTCGTGATTGCGACTACTCGTCTTGTGAACTGGCTTTTACTTGATTTTAGAGAGTTTCTAACGCCTATGCCTCAGTTGGTGGCTTGCCGATGTCTACAGTCACATCGCCTACGGCGAGCCGCTGGGATGCGTCGCACAGGGACACGACGTCAACGGACTGATCGATGCTATACAAAGCGCATACTCTATGGTCGGTACCGTAGCAGTTCTACCCTGGCTCTTCATCCCTCTCATCAAAAACGCTCTCTTGAAGAAACTGGTCGTGCCGTACCTGAAGGCTTCAAAAGGCATCAAGAAACTCACAGACGTACAGGCAATCCCGAATCTTCCTTTGTTCAACACGCTTCCCAATCACTAATCTTCTCCTGCAGAACTACGAGAACATGATGGTCAAACGATCAACGGAACCCCATCTCAAATTCCGGCCTTGCCTCTTCGACAGGTTCCCCCCCCCCCTTTACCCGCAAAACTTCCCATCCACCACTTCCACTGACATCTTCCCTAGCCTCTTGATCCCTAACCCAAGCCGCGAATCCCTAAGCCCTTCCGAAATCGCCGCCGAGCATATCCTCTTCACCTCCGCCGCCCTCGACGGCCTCGCCGCCTTCATCTCCCCCTTCATCGACCACGTCACCCAAAATCCCTCCATTTACCGCACGCTCATGGCCGAAATCACCGACTTCGAGCGCCGCGGCGCCCTCTCCGGCCCCGTCGTCTCCCACGCCGAAACGACCGCCCTCCCGTACTTCATGGCCTGCATCAGCGAATGCTTGCGCTTCGAGTCCCCCGCGCAGACCATCTTGCCTCGCTATGTCTCGGCGGGCGGACTGGTGTATGACGGCGAGGTCATCCCGGCGGGGACGGAGATGGCCGCTTCGCCGTACATCATCCATCGCAGCCGCGCCGTCTTTGGCGAGGACGCCGATACGTTCCGGCCCGAGCGATGGTTGGAGGATCAAGAGCGCAGTGCGCGGATGGAACGGTATGGGATGTGGTGGGGTTACGGGACGAGGCAGTGTACGGGGAAATATCTGGCGCAGATGCAGATGCAGAAATTGTGTTTGGAGATTCTGAGGCGGTTTGAAGTAAAGACGAAGGATCCGGAGAGGAGATTTGTGCATAAGAGGTGGGCGGTTGGAATGTTTTGGGAGCAGGAGATGATGTTTAGAGGGCGGGAGATGGGAAAATCTTAAGCGCGCGCTGGTGGTGACGCTGTGGAGTGTGCGCTTATTCGAGAGATCATGTCAGGAAATATGGCCATGTGAGGATACTCATAGTGATTTATTGAACGAAAGTGGCATATCGAAGGGTTGGTTAGTGGTGAAGATGCGTCGGATGAGGTCAAGGATTCGGGCGTTGACGGTGCATTCGAGGGTGGGGAGTTCTTTGCCGAGTATCAGCAGTAGCTTGAGATTATACAAATGTGCCTCATTTCATGGACGCCCGGAAACTTTGGTGGGTTTCTTCGCTTCTTTGTAAAAAATGCAAAGCCTGCGTCTGGTGCAGTCGCGTACCATCGCATTGTGTGCCTAGTGTGAAATTTGATCGTCGCTTGCATCACAACCAGGTCATTGGTATGAAGTAGCTTCGGACTAACCCAGGCCGGAGAGCTTTTGTAGATATTGATTTTTCCTTACGAAATTTTTATAGCATCGCGAAGCCTCACCATACTTCCTTAACGGGCCTGCGACGGCTGGAGCAATTCGACCATGGAGTGTGGCCTTGAATAGCAAACAATGTGGTAAGGACGCCAGAAATGGACCTTTGAATTGACGCAGCTTGCGATACGAGATGATATACCTTTAAGGATGTAGACGAGGAAGGGGGTAAAGCCAAACAGCGGAACGGAGGCGGGAGGTGGGAACAGCAGCGCCATTGTCAGATCTCGGAGTTGGGTCAACTACCGCGGAGTCTTGAGGACGCAGAACTGGTGGAAGACGGTCAGATGTGGTTTTACTTGAGAACAGGAGTTCTGTACTGCTGAGAAGCTCCTACTGTAGACATACATGGTTAGATGCTCCACTATGCACGCGCTTCTGCAGCTGTACTAGCCGCGAAGGCGATCTCGAAATAATGACCAACAAGAAAGGAGGGGCTCGAATCGATCAAGGCATTGCTTGCGATAGCCTGCATGAATGGGACGAATCGTAGTTTTTCCAGGCATGTATTTGCCCCAGACTGGGGATACTGATTGTCGTCATGCGGAAGACGATTGAGCTCAAATTCAACAACTGCTAGAAACTTGGTCACCATCACTGCACTGCAGTCAACAAGCTGAGCTCCAGATCATTGGTTTTATTTCAGCTGGGCTCGTCTTTAACAATAGAACAGTCAGTCCCCCATCTCCAACGCCACGCTAACACAAAGAATGATCAGTATCAAAGACGCTCAATGATTATGCAAATTTAAGATTCGTGTTGACAGAAAAGATGACGCTCGGCGATTGTGTCAACGCCTCCCCTCATGCTGATTTGAGGGTCCAGAAAGCGATACTGACAGGGTCCTGCGACAAAATGGGATGCTTGTGGTGACTCGTTACTTCGAACTCACGATAGTGCGGCATGCGTTCTCGCTGACCGCAGTCCAAACCGGCATGCTCGAAATAACAAAGAGGGCCTATGTCCCAAGAAATGTGGTGATGAACATGGGTGGTTCTGTGGTTGTTGGGCTAGTGCTGACGGGCATTGGGCGCGAGGGCGCAATGGCTGACCGAAGGAGGCCCATTCTAAATTTCGAGCACGAGCGGGCTTGCCGCGCGCCTTGGTGTAGCCTTCTTCATATTTCATGCCTCTCTGTGCCCTGAGATTTCTTCCTCCAGCTCTTGATTACTGTCAGTCCCGTAGGAGTTTCTGCAGCTGAGTCGTATTCCCAGACAGCCAATCCACCTTGTCCGCTTCCCTCAGAAGTGTCTCACGTAGAACTTTCTCGGCCTCTTGCACCTCGCGGACATGCTTGTTTGCCGGATGGTCCCTGAACCACTTCCCAGTCTTTTGCAGCGTCTCTTTTGCATCCCTCACATCATCCCAGAAAGCCTTGGTCTCTTTCTCATACGGCGTCTTTGAGAGATCCTTTGTCCAGCTCTGCGGGTCAGTCTCTGCCCTCTCTAGATATTTGCGCATCACGGCACTTTTCTCTTGACTACCTCCTCCAGACTGGGCACCGATTCCAGCAAAATGTAGCAGCATCTCGCCAGGTTGGTCGCCGTCGCCCGTGAAGAAGTATCGGTTCCACCAGTGGCGAGGCTGAAAGATGAAGTGTTCTTGGTTGGCCGGTAGTTGAAAGACCCAGTCAAGGGCGCTCTGGTCGTAAAAGGGAAGACCGACGCTCGGTTGCAGAACAGGAAGGGCTAGGACCTGACTGAGTACTCGGACGGTCCATTGATCAATCCGTAGTATGAGCATTCCAGCGTTGAAACCATTGTTGTCTTGTGTGCCGAGTATGTGGTAGTCGTGAAGGTCGGAGGGTGGGAGGAAGATGGTCCAGGGGATTTCGGGGTTCATGATGACACTATCTCCGTCAAACCACCTAGCAAGGATTGTCAGAGACATGCACCGAGATTGGGTCGGAGCAATGCCTTACACTATCCAGTCCGCCCGTTTGGCAGCAGGCTTAGCCAACTCGACCATGATGAGCGACTGTAGGTACGCGGGCTTGTTGAAGTATGAGTTGTCCTCATACAGAGCATGGCTAAGCACATGCGTCGGAACTCCCCATCTATCACCATGCTTCCGATGTGTCTCGACACAGCGCTCGTAGATGCCTCTGAGTTTGTCCTTGTCCCCCTCATACAGCATGGTTGCCTGGCGGACCCGCAGACCCTCGTAGCTGGCGTCGAAGTCATCCGTACAATTCTCGAGGCCCGCATGGGTGCCTAACGATTCAGATGGAGGTATGGGAGGAGGATACGTGAACGGTCCGGAATGTTTCCCTGTGAAGCTGAAGAAGTAGATGAAGACGAGGGCGGGAACAGCTATGAAGAAGAGTGGTCGCCGGCGCGCGGCCATAGCTTGCTGCATGGGGAGCAGGCAGGAGCAATGAGGGATGCACTGGCTTGGACAAGAAGCTATGCAAGCATGAAGAGAAGTAGAATGGATGTTGATGTTGATGCAATTGCAAATGCAGATAACAAGCAATGCCCCCTGATGCTGAAGATGTGAGACTTGGTCGAACGAACCCTCGGGACAATGTTTTCCAACCCCGGGGTTACGCCGACGGTCTAGCTTAGCGGCTAGCGCCACACCTTCGCCCGAAAGCTTGATCTCTTGCCAAGACCTGCAATAATCCAAGTGCTCAGCATACCTATACGTGTCTGAGGTTTCACGAACAGCTATATCTATATTCCCTCTATTCCTATCGAGAATGACTTTGGCAACACAAAAGACACGCAAACCTTTCCCGAGATCCTTTAGCTTATTCGTATCCACCCGGAAATGCCTGCTATCCACGAACTCACCCCGAGCCCACCCTAGACTTTATTACACTATTTAATCGTAGTCCGACTATTCGCTTCGCTCATAGTAGTCCGCAACTCAAAGACGCACTAGTCTTAAAGACGCGTTTTTTCGCGATTTGACACCCTATATTATAATCCACTATTATTCTATTACACTATATCTATATCTTATTCTAAATAAAAGAAACTCGTCTAAAAGACTATTAATAAGTATAAAAATAATTATTTTTATAGCGCTATAGTGGTTGTAGAGTATTATAATCTTAAATCGCGATAGATATAAAGATAACTTCGAGGATAAGCTTCTAGAAGTATTTAAATATTTACTTATATATATCTTATTATAATTTAAAAATAGTCGCTATATAACTATATTAATCGTCTAAATAATATCGAGTATTTACTTTAATTAAATTATATTTAGAGTATTACTAAGTATATTCTAAAAATTATTTTAAATTTATATTATTTTTCTAAATTACTCGATAAAGATTAGATTATATAATTTATAAAATAATATTTTAAATATTATAAATAAAAGTAAAAATCTCTTAATATCGAGTATAAGAATATATATAATATTAAGAGTATACGCGTAGTATATAAGAAATTTCGACGGGGCTATAAAGAGAAGAGTATATAATATTAGAATATTTAAAATATAAATGAGACTAACTTTCGAATTAGTTATAGAATTATTTATTATATTATTACTTTAAATAAAAGTAAGCCTCTATAATTCGTAGATTTAGATAATTATAATTATATTATATTTATAAAATATATTAACATCGAAGACTAAAGTATACCTCTATTTATAATTCTAAAAAATATTTATATTCTATATAAATAAGATAAAAACGACTTATCTTCAAATACTATATTAGTTATTTTATTTATTAAATATTTAAATAATCGACTAGTATACGATTAACTATTATATTTTAATATATTTTTTTATTATTATTAAGTAAGAGAATAAAGGGTCTTAATTCTAGACGGCTTCGAATTTTACTATATCTACGAATTTTATACATTTATTTAACAATTAAAGATCGACTTATTTATACTTCCTCTATATTCTATATATACGAGTAAAGGCCTATGAATTAAATTCATAACCGTTTTTTTTAATCAGGGCTGTCGAGTAAATTTAGTGAGCGGTCTTTGATGAGCGATCTTTGGTGAGCGATATTTGAATTCCTTGCCTTTAAATATCTATAAGACTAAATTTAGTAATTCTTTTTTTTATCTGAAAGCCCACATTACGTTCTATAATTTAAAAGAAAAATCTCAAAATTTTAATAGAAAACAAAAATGTTATTTTAAAATTAAATAATGTACACCTGTTTTTTGATCAGGGCTGTGGAGCGGACTTTGGTGAGCGAACTTTGGTGAGCGATATTTGAATTCCTTGCGCTTTGATAATTATAAGACTAAATTTAGAAATTCTTTTTTTATCTGAAAGCCCATATTCCGGTCTACAATTTAAAAAAAAATCTCAAAAACTTAATAGAAAACAAAAAAGTTATTCTATGTGTCAATAACGTACACCTATTTTTTTGATGGTTGCGGATGCTAATTTGTTTACCCGCGGTGTCTAATCAAAAAGCGTAGACCTAACGAATTAATAATTAGCTGCATATACAAATTCAAGGTTTTCTAGTTCAGCCCTATCTTATTCTTTTATATATACTAATTATATAGCTATTAGATATAGAATACTTTTAATTATTTAAATATTATTATATAAAGACTATAGATTTAATTATATATCTTAAAAGTAGCGACTTTAATAAATTTAACTTTCTTATAATATTTAATTAAATAAAAATCTAAATCTTTATATTTAGTACTATATATTCGATCTTTTAAAAGATTAATTTTATACTCTATAACTCTAAAGTAGTACTTAAAAAAATTAGAAATCTAATATCTCGCGCTATAACTTTAGATAAATATATCTTTTATATTTATTAAAACTCCTTATAAAGTCGAAGATATTATTAAATATAATTAATAATTTAAAGAATTATTTACTACTTAGACTTTTATTATTTTAAAAAATATATAATAATTATTAGCTCGATTTATAAAAGAATCTATTACTAATAACTACTCGAGATAAATTATTAAGTAAAATATTAAGGTTATTTATAAAGAGGTTATAGTTAAGCGAGTATATAAAATACTTTCTAAGACGATTATTTAGAAGAGAGAATAGATATTAATAGATTAAATATGTAAATCTCTAATTATAATAGAAGAAACAGCTATAGAAAAGGCGGAGAAGGCTTTAAAGCGAGTTACTCGAGCTAAGGAAATTTAGTAAAAAAAGGTCAATAAGACTATTAAGGCTTATATTCGAAAGTTGAATTATAGTCTATAGAAGCTAATATATATATATTAAGATATATTTATTAGAATTCGAGTTATAGAATAAGATCTATATAGAATTAGAAAGGAATAATAGATTTTCGCGTCTTTGAGACTAGTGCGTCTTTGAGTTAAGGACTACTATGAGCGAAGCGAATAGTCGAACTACGATAGCGAATAGTCGGACTACTATTTATATGACTTTATCAATACAAATCCGATTCTAAGAATTATTGAGGTTCCAAAAAATTTATTCTAAACGCTTTATCATGTATTTTTCTAAAAGTTTATAAAGACTGTTGTGGAAGGATGAATTATAAGAGAATCGGATTTATTTGGTTTCAGACCGTGCATAACGATCCACTTCCGTAGTAAAAGAAATGTTGCTTGCAATATTGGGTGGGACAGAACAACAAGGCGTTTGAGACGAGTAAGCGAAACAATTGCAAAAGGGAATGAGTCAGACAGTCTTCCTCGCAATGATACGGGCATTATCAAATATTTGATCGAATGTGTTGCTCTGCGGCAAAGAGACACAGGCTTCGCTAGAGAGGACCAGAAGTCGTAGGGTTGTTGAACAGCCAACAAGTTCAGTCTTGTCCCTAGGTCAGAGGTTCCTTTGCTTCTAGTGCTCTCATGCTTGCAAGAATATCCATCTCAGCCTCTTTCAGTCTTGCTGACTCTGCTTCTCGACCCATCCCGCCCTCCCCTTCCATCGAAACGGTGCAACTATAAAGCAGGCCAGGCTATAGCCCGGAGAACTCTATGTCTGCGAACGTCCTCGTGCGTGTCGAGCATATCGGAGTCGATGAGCTCACCTCGCCATGGATGGACTCTTCGATAAGCGTTTCGAATCGTGCCCTCGCTGATGCCGACGACCTCAGATATCTGCCTAATCGGTGTGCCGAAACTCGCGAGATGAGACGCCATGTAGAGACTGACTGCGATGACCGGCAGAGGAGAGAGACCCGCCAGATACAGCCCAGCTCGTATTTTCCCAGCGATCTGTAGACAGATGTCACGAATACCTCCGAAATAGGCCAGCTCGTCGCTATATTGATTGCAGAGCTCCTCCAGTCGCTTCGGCTGAGCTGGAACTAGATAGTGCTCAAGGTCTGTGCCACCATCTTCCTGATCTGTAAATCCGTTCTCAGTACTGGGAGAAGGTAATGATTCGAGAAAATTCTGTACACTATCACCGCCGAGCGCCGCAAACATATGCGGTAGGATCAGCTGCTCTCGAGTGGGATGAATACGTCTGTAGGCCTGGTGGATCTCTTCGGTCTGGACGTTTGCGATTCCCCATATCTCCTCGAGCGATCTGCGTTCATTCATGATGTGCGTTACCATGTAGAAAGTGACGGACACGATGTAACCTGGCGTGTGATGCTCGCCCATACTGAGCGCCAGACGTTGAGCCATTTCCCGCGCGACATTGAACGTGTTATGGGATACAGCGAGCTCTTCGCAGAATGCATCGCAGAGGTAATCGATATCTGTGGTCACGTAGGCCCAACGCACTGTTGCTGGAACGGGCTCGTACATCAACTCCAAGGGTCCGTCCTCCAGTGAGACCGGCTCGTCCTCTATCTCTGAGTCTTCGTCCTCGAATGGAATCGAGTCAAGGTAGGGCGGTGGTTGGGCGGCAAAGAAGACACGGCGGCACACGGGGCATGTGTTGTTCGTGCGCAGCCAAATTGCGATGCACGCGGATCCTACTCTGTGAGAGCAAGGGAGGCGAATTTCACATTCGATGACTCCTGTTTCGGAAGACTTGAAGGTCGACGTGTTAGCGTCTCTTGTAGTACGGTTTCCGCTCAATCATCCGAAAAGAGTTGGAAATAGAATTCTTCTGGGACAAGTCTCGTAGCTTTGATTCCGGGCTGACGGGGAGCTAATCGTGTATAGAAATAGACTTACTAGTGTTCCGATACCTTGCAAGCAGATGCAGCAAGCTTCGCTCGAGTCCGACTCTACTTGTAGGAGTGAAGCGACTAGAGAGTCTGCGGTCTCGTTCTCGACTTTGAGAACCTGGCTGAGGAACTGCTGCGACATGGTGGGGGTTTTCGATGGCTGATGGTCTCCGAGACACCGACTCAAGAGATTCTGGAACGAATTACGGGGATTTGAAGACATCCGCGTGCGAATAAGTATGACGGTCACCAGGTTTGAACTTGAGGATTTGAGAGTCGTAAAGAGTCACGACAAGAAGTGTTGTCGGCGTGTTGAAAAAGATTGTTTTTCTCGTGTTCGTGCCTCTTTCAGAAAGGCTTTGCACAAAGAGGTGTCTCTTTGGAAAAGGTTTGTCTCAACACATTTGGAGAGGTCCCCGCTTCACAGTCCCGCTGTCCACTACCTCTAAGTATCTCACCATCCCGCTCCCTGCATCGCCTCCCTCAGCCCTATCCATCAGCACGATAAAGCTCGTCTCCCTTTCCAAACCCCACAATATAGATTGTCTGATAAGATGGATTACAACGTTCCAAATGCCCCACGGATTTGATAAAAGTTTGTGCGTACTGCTCATCATGAACGCGTCGCTCCTCTCAAATGGCCCAATTCCCGCGCGCTCAGCATTCTGTCTAGTAAGGCCTGAGTCGCGCAACGGTAGACGATGTGCACACCGTCTACGCTTGTATAGAGGCCGCTGCCGTGGGAGTAGATACTAAGATGCGAGGGAAGAAATTCGCAGTGGGAAGGGTCGCTGATTGCGCTGGCCTGAGATACCATAAAAGTGTCGATGATGAGCATGTCTTGCAAGGAAGGAAGAGAAACATTTCATCGATGAAGTTTGGAATATCAGGCCGGACGAGAATGTCTGGGTTACTGTTCGCTATATTTGGTACTGATAACAAAAAGCTGTTGCGCTTTCTATGGGAATAGTTTGATGTGCGTGTTCAGACGCTCCGCGCATAGTAAAACGACGAAACACCGGCCCTGCCAGGAGATGGGATACCTGTTGATCAAAATTCGAAAGCCCACATATTGAAAGCGGCTCCTGGTGGAGCAGAAACCGTGCCATTGTTAGATATTGTTGAAGCTCCCGGAACTCCTCTGGCATCCGTTCCAGTAGCTTAAGATCATATTAGCTGGATCATCTGCTGGCATACTCTAAATCATGTCCAAGATCCAAGTTCTGACTCTTCCATACATATCACTTAAAGGTTGGCTGATGAATCTGGAAGCTGGGGGAAGTCATACGCTCGGGCTGAAACATCTAGTGAAGGACGCATACGGCCGCAGGTAGACACCAACCTAGCCTATCGAGAACGCTAGCCCATGTCCAACGGAGCCTCAATTACCTCTAGCGTTTGCCCGATATCAGCGATGATCGAGGCACTGTCCGTCGTGATAGCTCAAGGGCGAAAGACTCTGTATTCCAGCTGTGGTCACAAGGCCAAAGCGCACACTGGATTAAGACCATCTCGGATCTAGGCTTCCTGAGAAAATCGAATCATTAGCCAGGCTCCTGAGGAGCTAGTCTTTTCACGCAAGGTTTTTTCCCTGTGGGAATCAGCCACACCATCTCCAGCGCTGACATAGCCCATGTTACTGCGCAATAAATCGGCGGCGTAAATGGATGCTATCATCAACGGCATTCCCGGCACTGTTGCTTAGAACGTAAGAAGTTTTGAACCGGCAGTGGCAAAAAGGTCGCGAATCAAGAAGTACGTCGACAGCCACAGCATCACCCAAAGAACCTACAATTTCGAAATAGAATTCGACTATTGCACAGACTCTTGGATAGTCTTTTGAAAGAAGGATCTCAGCTGCGAGTTATGTAACGGTAAGACGGAGATCTGACCATTAGTAAATGGCTCAAGTTTTTTGAGTGCTTATTGTTTGTCCGTTCGTCCGTCCGTCCACACCTTGTCATCCTTGAGGACCTTCAGGCTCGTCAGGATTGGTTTAATCCATCTTGAGCGACCTGGACGAGGAGTAAGACACTGTCTGAGGAATACTACGGGGCTGTAAGCTGACGTAAGAACACAACCCTGGCTTCGCTGGGCAGAGGGATCCCAGCGTCATGAACACATACTCTTTCTAGGCAAAATTTGGCCACAAGGTCTAGATTCTCAAAGTCCGTGTAAGGTCATCCATTAGCTAAGCTAAGAAAAAGGTCATGTCTCCGCGCCCAGTGGAGAATCTTCACGGAGATTAAAGAGGTCCACGTGCTGCAGGCAGCCGAGCGTGTACCTTACACCCCAGGCGCTGGAAAGAGGGGTTGCTGCCAATGATAAGCCGGCGATTCTCAGAACCAAGGCCATTCCAGAAGCTTTCCGGCTCAGGTGACCAGTCTTGTATGCATGATGGAAGTATCTCGTAGGGGTGAAGGTGGTTTCATGTGCTTATAGATTACCGAAAGGCCTTTGCCACAGGCTGAGAGACGCGGAAAGCACTCTCTGTCAAATTGCCACAGGGCACCGTGCTTCGGACTTCTTTCCTAAGTTGGAAATCAACGGCATCCGACTGGTCTCAACTGCAACCCCCAGTGTAAGGGCAGCAAGCCAATACGATGAAGTAATGTGTAATGTATCATTCAACACAATCTTTTTTAGTCACATGTAAAAGGGGTCATGGCGTATAAAGCCCACCTTTGGGGCTCCAGTGTCTGACTTTTTCCCTCTCCAGACCAGAGTTTCCGAAAGCCTTGCAACACACACGCACCTCTTCGACTTACCAAGCCTCTCAAATAAATCAGCACCATGCGTTTCGACATCTTCAGATATGCCTTGCTACTCTCTACAGCATCGGGTCAGTGATCTAACGTTCTCAGGTTTCTTCTAGTTGCATCGATCGTCTTGACTAACCTGACTCAGCTGTCCTCGCCACTCCCCTATTCTCTGAACGGAGCGCGGAGGGGGACATCGTATGCCCTCGTGTCTGCGAGGGAGAAGGATGTGTGCCATGTACTCAGCCAGAGCCGATCCTACCATGTCCCGATATCTGCAATGAACATGGCTGTGTGCCCTGTGATGAGGAGAGCAAGAAGCGCAGCGTACTTGAAGAGAGAGTCGTCCACCCATGTCCTGACATCTGCAATGAGGATGGCTGTGTGCCGTGTGATGAGGAGTCTGTCGTGTAAGGATCGAGGTAGACAGTGTGTGCGAGAAGTCCAGCGAGGTTAGGAAAAAGACGTTGTCTTTACAGAGAAGGAGCATGCTTTTGCGATGATCTGTTCAAATGAGGGCCATAACGACAGGCAGAATGTACTAGGACTCAGCGATCATGCAATCGATGATTGTCGCGTATTCACTCTACAAACTGTGCGAGATCCTGACTAACATACCATGTTCTTCCCGAAGACCAAGACTCAAGGGTCTTTTGTGAACGAGAGATTTACCACCCAGGCCAATTGAGATCTTGAATGGGTCGTTTGGGAAACCTCAAGTAGCAGCTAATGCCTCCTATTGTGACATTAGAACCCCCTTCCTTGTTTTGGCCTGCAAAAACCATAGGAGCAGGGTTATTGTCCTGGCTAGAACGTCTCGTCAGATAAGGGTGAGTGCCTGTTAAAAGCAGAGTAAAGATTTTCTACTTTAGAGTTGCCGATTCTGTGGTAGATCCAAGCTGCTTTGCGGATTATCATTGTCCACTACCACAAGGCAGATACCGTGATTCTTACTTGTTTGCACAGATTTTTGCCCGAAGGAAGGCATGTGAGTGAAGAGCCCTGCTGCCCGTAGATCTTGGTCTGAAGTGGGCGCTCACTTGTTACAATGTCCATTCGTTGCCTCTTACCGTGGCATCAAATCAGATCATACACGGTTTCTCCTATTGATTCTATCTAACGGATATTAATTCATTCATGGGTGTCCATCAGCTTCGTGTTCTTTCGGTGCAATTCTAGCCAAGCTCGATCTTCATCTGATTGGCTGTCAACTCATGACTAAGCTGTTGCACTGCCCCGCATTCAGCCTTCCACCCGAAGTCAGCTTCCAACTCATCAACTCGTACCATTCTCCAACACCATCTCAATGGCTCCGAGCTTCCTCGATTATCCACCCGAGATTCGTGAGCAGATATACAGTGACATTTTATCCACTGCTGTCTCCAAAGTCGAATCTGACAAGCCCGACGAGCCTGCCCGCTATGAGTTCCAGCTGGACATTCTCCTGACTTGCCACCAAATTCATCGTGAGGCCAAGAAAGTCTTCCAAGACAATGTTTTCATTAAGATCACTACGCCATGGCCTGAGTCTATTGAACATATCAGGAGCGAGGGTAAAGTTCCAAGCGTGACGACTGGAGAGAAAGCCGAGCTCTTCCGGGATTTCCACCTCTGGGTTTTCATCGATACTCCCGGAAGTCCTTATCCCAGTCGCCATGGGAGATTCAGCATGCTTATCTCCCTCGAAGATCTCGAGTCCTTCAATAGATTCTGGCACTTCTCCAACCTCAATCACCACGGTCTAAACCAGCAACTGCGCCTCAAGCTCACCCTCCAGGATCCCCATGTCCGAGACCGCAAACTTCCCAAAGCGCTACAGACCCGTCTCTTGCTGCCATTTGGCATGATCAAGGACCTCGACACCTTCACAGTTCACGGCTCGAAGCTCTTGCCCTCCGTGGACGAAGCTCTAAAGAAGGAACGAGCTATTCCCGACCCAACGCCGGAGCAGTGTCTCGAGAAAGGCTTCGCGCTCAAAGACGCCGGTAACGCGCTTCTTAAACTCGGGTTATACCGTCAAGCACTCCAGAAATACATCGATTCGTTCGGCGCGATCCATATCTACGTCTCGGGTCGTGTTCGCACTGTGCATTGCGACGGCTTCTACATCCGCGACCTCAACTCTGGCACTTACAAAGGTCAACGTGCCGACTACGCACGCATGATCTTACGCGTACAACTAGTTGCCAATGTTGTTCTTGCGTACCTCAAGCTGGAAGATTACAGCGAAGCGCATTTCTGGGGCAAGCGCAGCATAGTCCTCTTCCGCCATTCCCTTACCGGCGATGAGAGTGACGAAATTGGCGATGATGGCCAGGCCTGGTTGAATCAGACTTGGCCGGTCAGCTTCCCAGGTCATGATGCGATGGGGAAGATCTTTTACCGGACCGCACTGGCGAGCAGAGCTTTGGGAAAGGTGGCGGATGTGAAGACTTTGATGAAAGCAGCCGCGGTGTATTTGCCAAATGATGAGGTTGTGCAGAAGGAGATGAGGGCTCTAGAAGAGAAACAGGGAGTAGCTTCTCAGAAGGTATGAATGGTAGAACAGGATTTGCGAGGATGACTTGAGACTGACTAACGAGAGAATTCGGATATTTGCATTTTGGAATTTGCGTGGTGGTTGCTTAATCCTGGTTTATCTCGGATAGCACATTGACGCAGATATGAGATTGACAGATTGAATTATCATTGACTTTCTCATAGCCGCCTAGACAGAGAAAAAGTAAATTCGACTCTTATGGTATAGCCTAGAGTTACACTGCTTGCAAACTTGGAAGAAGAGCTGATGTGGGATTTTCGAGAGATGATGAAGGATGTTTTGATCCTGCAGCTGACATGCTATTTTTAGCAGATGCACGTGATATCGGTCCAATGACTTCGTCGTACTTCAAATGCTGCCCTCTACTCTTTCTTAAGTCTACGTGCAACCATCTCTGTTGACTCAAAAAAGCCTTCCAATGCCCTCTCAAACATGTTCACCGCTTCCAGTATAACGGCCATACTTGGGATCATGCTACCAACAGATCCTGAGGGAACGCAGGGGTATCCCATCGGCTGGTCAGACCGGACATCAAAAAGCCTCTTCTTGCAATCCACCGGGACTCAACAATGAGAACATCTACGAAAGTCTTGCTAATTTCCCGATCACTCTTCTCAAGCAATTTTAGTGTTTATAGCCTGAAAATGTTATTGTAAATGTTGTTAAGTAAAAGACATTGCGTTGCGAAAGTATGGCATTTTGATGTTCTGCCAAGACTCTTTACCCCCTAGGCGCGCATATTGGAAGGCTTCGAGGCTTCCCCTT
Source organism: Letharia lupina (assembly GCF_014066315.1). Classification (NCBI taxonomy): domain Eukaryota; kingdom Fungi; phylum Ascomycota; class Lecanoromycetes; order Lecanorales; family Parmeliaceae; genus Letharia; species Letharia lupina. The sequence continues at coordinate 2,312,932 of NW_023502976.1, forward strand.
AGAAAGCAGATGCTGCAAGTGAGCTTGTACAGGAGGCTGATGCGAGTGGACGGCCTTATTTCTACATTTGGGGCTGCAGCAAATGGTATGCTGATTGTACATGATCTAGGAGACTACATGAGTTAAAATGCTGCTGAAGAAGATTGGGTTGGTGGCCTTGAATTTGCCATGCAGAGCAATAGAGGGCTAAATTTACAGCCTCATCTAATTGGTTTTTTTCCCTCTGCTTCCTCTTCTTCTTCTTCTTCTTCTTCTTCTTCTGAAATTAGATAAGAGTTCTTTCGCGTTGTCTCATTCTCTTTCTGCCTTCCTCTGGTTATGGGTTCCTACAACTTCTGCGGTCTCTCGGAGACGATGGACTCCAACCTTGCTTTCGTGCGGCGGTCCGGGAAACGGAATGACCACATAGAGCAGGCTTCGGCTCCCCGGTTGAGCAGAAAGCGCGATCTCGTGCTCGCATTTGTCATCGTTTCGCTTCCGTTGCTGGTCATATCAATACTCTTGTTGGCTTTCATTTCCCTCTCAGACCGCGAAATGCCAGCCTCGTATGCAGAAATCACCGCGCTTCCGTATACCGAATACCCTTCACTCGACGCCTTTCACACCAACAAGGACCCTGGGTGTTTCTTGCTGGTTGGGAGCTGGGCAAGCAATATTGCCGAGATGGTCGTCGCGGTTTTCATGGTGCTATTCTAATACGCTGTTGCTCTAGAATTTCTTCCACACGCGAGGAGTGACCATGAAGCAGACTCGCGGCCTCTGTTGCTGCGCGAGATCATGAGAGGCGCTCGTGGCGCTCGTGTGTGAGTATGGCACTGGGTTGCGCAGAAGTCTTATAAGAGACTTGAACGCGCGCTTGGAAATGAGCCGGTTCTGTGCGTTGTCGATATCGCTAGTGTAGGGCTATCAACAGCGACGCTACTAACGTGAGTAAGGGTCTTCGATATGAAACTATACTTTAGACCAACTGACCCGATGATTAAGCCATGGTCATTTTTGGGAATACCAATGGAGACTTCTTCCGGCCGGGAGCAGCGCTAATTATTATCATAGACAATCGGCTCCATGTTGCTTCACAGCCATTCGATATAACGCACTATGCCGATCCGTACCCGGGCAATGGCTCGCTCGTGGACGCTGGACAAGGATTCACAGCCTTCGCTTAAACCTGCGAAGCGACAGTCTACGATGTTACTTTCTCCATAATCAACGGTTCTTTCTGGGACTTCAACACCAGCATCAGCTTCCCACAAAGAGCATCCATCGTACAAGCGCCACTACACCGACCAGTACTACTTGTATCAAGCCGCTTCACTAGCAGTCATGGCGATCAACGACTCCATGGCTAGGTCTATGGGCAAGGCGTTGAGCCAGACTGGCATGGCGCTGGCGTCGGGTGTCTCTTCGATTTCGATGACAACATTCAGCAACGCTTTCGCTGGACTGTGCGCGTCGCCAAGGTCCCTAAAGCGCCGTTCTTCTATCTCGTCGTTGTCTGCATTGTATCTTCGGTGTTCGGAATGGCGATGACGGTTCTGGCGTTGCATCTGAGGGGGAAACCAGAGATTAGGGACCAGCAGGCTAAGCTTATGGTTGAATAGGCCCTGAGTTACTTCGGATGGATCACCATGAAAAGGAGAAAAGGACGAGGAAGGAAAGAGAGGAGAACGGGTCGTCGCAGAGGTGCTCTAGTGATCTCACGGATATGTTCAGCTGACCGGTGATCTTGATGGAAGCGAACCTCAGAGTGAGGACCTCTTACCATTTAATACCAATCGACAGGAGATACACTGCGGCAAGCGGACATAATAAGCTGGAACCAATGACATGCATGCATACAGATGGGGGTTCCGAATTCATGCGCCAAAGTGCCACAAGCGAAAAAAATACCGTGGGGGTAACCATTTTCAATCCATGCGTTCATCTCTAGGTGAGAATTGCATCCAACATGGCAATCTTCGCCGCAAATTCTCATCTTCTGCCTTTCCAGCTACTTTGCGCCCTTGCCTTCTCCGCCGCGCTTCCACCTTCGCAATCTCTGTCTTTGTCTAACGATCAACCCTCGACCCTTAGACCACACTTCAACATCACCCTTCGGCTCCCAGGACCTCCAAAGTACGTCCCCACTTCATGTCTTCCCCCAAAACACAACGCACAAAGACACCCCAGCTCATCATCACATCTCTCCCGCCCAGCTCCCTTCCCCCAGAAGACTACACCTATCGCGTCCCCACCACCCCCGTCTCCGTCAAGTTCTACCACTACGGCGACTCCCTCCGCGACGCCATCGCCACGCAGGAGGTCCTCTACGCCGCCTTCCAGGACGCCGCCTCCCACCCGCCCGAGCTCGACATCGCGGCCACAAAGTTGCAGTACAGCCGGAAGTACGTCAACACGGTCGATGTGGTCCTCCTGCCGGAATCGGCGATGAAGTGGGAGATGTGGCGCTTTGCCGTCTTGGGCTTGGGCGCGTTCATGCAGTGGTGGGATAATGTGTGGTTGAGCTTCGATGTTGAGGTTGTGGGCGTGGTGGGGAGGGTGGCGACGGGGTATGTTTTTAAGAATTTTGAGGGGAATTGAGGAGGGTTAGGCGGGTTGTGGGTTGTGGGTTGCGTGGATTGTAGGGGAGCAGCGCGAATTGGGGGCGTCTCACTCATGGGGTTGCCGGGAGGCTGCGTTGGCAATTACTTAGAGACGAAGAATTCGGTGTTATCGTTCAACCACGAATTCGGGTGTGAAGGATTGTCGATCGAGAATATGCTCCTGGAATTAACACTATATCGTAGTGACCAATGAACAATGCTGCTAGCACGACAGATGAAGTGGCTGACCTCATTGATGTGTTTCAGCTATGATTCTTTCTGCCCGAATGCACTGCTCGTGTGCACTATGTATGCCTATCAAGTCACTGCAGGCTCCCGCCTGGCGCCGCTCAAGGTTGGTTGATACAAGGACTTGTCGTAGTTAGACCGGGCAACAGCTCTGAGACCCAATACGAAAATAGGTCACAACTTGCATGTACACGCGAAAGTCATCTATTGCGAAGATCATGGCAGCTTTACACAGCCATGAGAAAATAAAAAGCACCGCAACACCATCGTACCAGCGCCATTAGGAATCGAACCTAATACGAACTAAATACCCCCATCAACACCATGCAGCAGATTTAGAGGCTTAAGCACAGCGCACAACGGTAGCATCGGATGCGATCATTGTCAGAGATGATGATGGCACTTAGTGATATCTCGACCGACTCGCGAGTGAACAATGTAGACTACTTTTTACATGTGATGGTCAGAGTTGATGGAAAGCTGGAGGGAGATTTCCAAGACTCCGCGGGCACCAGGTCTTGGCGTCACGTGACAGGTTTAAAGATAGTACTTGTATCTGGGGGCTTGGCAAATTTGTCACTCTCGCTACGATACACTGTCCCTATAGACAGAGCTCTAGGCTGAGAATGATCGTAACATATCCGTCGTGGAGTCTGCTTCAAACGAAGTATCTGCTCTCGGCTCCAGGTTTCTGGCTCAATGTCGGTTGTCGGGACACATGGCTTGAGGGAGTCACAACGATGATAGCTGATGCTTTTTCCTTGCCCCTAGTGTCATGACGGACGAAATTCTTGTTTGGAATGACGCCAATGACTGACCTCGGCCGACCTGTTGGACCTCTTTATCCATGGATGTTCGTCTCCTTGCATTGAAAGGCGCCGTGGGGGTACCTTTTATGCGCTCCAAGTTTCACAACTAAGACCGCAAATCACAAATCGCTCAATCGCGTTCGGCAATCTCCGTCATGCACGGATATATATGCGCCAGATCTGATGATCTCCCCGAGTCCCTCACTTCAAATTGCAAGGCAGGCTTCACTGCCGACCACCCGCCTCCCTTGTCTTCCGGAGGTTGAAGATCAAATGTTTTCCTCTCTAGCAGCACTTGTAGGCAGTTCAATTAGTTTTCAAAATGCCCTGGATACTGCTGTTAGAAGTCCTCATCCTTCCCGCCTTTGCACTATGTGCAGTTGTCCCGCAACCCTCGGACACCTATGATCTTTTGCAAGGACCTGTCATCTCCCCTGCTCTCTATTTTCCTGAGAACCTGTCATTTGCAACTAATGACACATCCTTCGACGAAGTCTTGAAGCTTAGATGCGACCCAGTACGCTATGGGAGGAATCTGAACGTGGGAAGTTGCAGGAAGGTCTTCAACTTCATAACACAGGATGACACACAGACCGTTTTCGCAGAACGCAGTACTGTTCAGCCGCATGATTTAAATCTTCCTTTTAGGGCTACTAGCAGTGAGTCCCCAATTACCTCAGGTTTGCTGCACATGACTGTTCTAGAGCGGAAAGGCAGAACATGGATTTTGGCTTGCTAAACTTGGTGCGCAGGTGATGGGTTGTGTTATGTCCAGCCAATACTTGCTGAAGGAGCAGTGACCGCCCGAGCTTCTCCGAGAGAAGTAGGCAACGCTGCCTACACTCTCTTCCAGGAGTGTGTTGTCAAACGTGGTATGGGCGGAATAGCCGGAGACATTGGTCAGTTAAATCCAGTTGAAATATTAGGGCATTTGGGGTTCAAGTAATGGAATCAGAAGTTGTTTGCAAAATAGACATCATAGCCGAGAGACGGCTGACAAAGTAACGACAGGAGGTGACAACAACTTGGACGTGATGATTGCATCCTACAAGCCGAATGTGCGCTGCAACACTTTCTCTGCTCCATCATGGAACTCTTGCGTCAGCATCTTCTCCAATATGAATGCGGCCAAAACCAGGCAGACCTTTGGGCATTTGCCAGATCAACGGGTGCAAGTCCGATTGCCAGTCACGTATAAAGCTGGTAAGAACTTGCGCCTCTTGTTACACAGAGCTTGCTTACTTTGGATAGAGGATCGGAGATGCATGGTGAAGATTGATATCACGGGCCAACCAACGGGACTGTCCTGGTACGAAGTATGGGAGGCTGTCGTGGCTTTGGCTTCTACGTGTGTGCGAGGAAGGCAGAAATGTGGGAAAGCTGCTGGGCTTGGTTCGTATACATTTGTGGAAGTACGAGCGAGGGTGGCTAATGGTCTCAGGTGTCGGCCGCAATATATTCCTTCAATTGTCCGACGAGCACCCCGACGCGACAACGCAGCCGTTGTCAATTGGTAGTCAGAATTTGTCTTTCTTGACAAGCGGTGAGGGTATAGCGAGGTGAGACCAGGCAATTGAGTTATCATTTAAGACGCGATAGAAAAGCAGGCTGTCTCGGCAGAACTTGAACTTATGTTGCATTGACAGTCCGGATTGCGTTGGCATGGGCCTGGACCATATTGATGAATAGCACATCTTATTTGCCCGTCTCCTTATCAACTATTGACAATATCCATCGCATCTGAGGGTCTAGGAAGCTCGATCAAGCCTAGAAGTGATGTTTCATTGTTGATCGATGTGGTCATAGGCGCACTGCTCCGCAGAACTTTGTCTAGGTCTGAGCCCCGTCTGAGAATGAATACCCCGATGCTAGCCATCGCTCCTATTCAGTAGAGCAAGAATCAGCAGTTTCTCGGTGCGCCCCAAAGTGCAAGTCGAAACGCAGGTGAATTAAGCAGCCAGCAGTGCGCCCCTACCTGCAAAAGACCAGCCGGCTTCAGGGTCCAATTTCTTCTTCACACATTCTGAAGACAAGCTCACGGCTACATCGTATATCTGGTTGAAGGTAGCTATATCAGATTGTGCACACTGCTGTGGCCTGAGACCTGGTAGGATTCCGGGATAGAAAGTATCTAGCATTGCAATGACGATGACACACGTCCCTATTATGACGGTCCAATTCAGAAAAAATGACTGCTTATGCCGAACTCTGATTGCTCACCATAATCATGCTTCCTAGGCGTTACTATGTAGGGCAAATGAGAAGTCCGCGGCACTCCGCGGGTGAGGAATTCGTATTTCTGTCTTCCTCGCGGCGAGACATTCGTTCTGTAAAGCTCCATGATTGCTTCTGCGCAGTCACTTTGAACTATTCCATTTCCAACCCAACCTTCATTGTCGCTACAGTATGCCGGATGATAGCCCACTGTCGCGTTTGTGATTGCCGTGTTTAGGAATCGCGAAATGACGGCGCTGTGAACCAAGGAGTTTTGAAGCAGCAGAAATTGAAGCATGCATCCAAGTACAAAGAGATTCAGCGCGTGCGAAGACATCACTTCAGACCTCATTCCTGCAGGTCTTCCAACCTGGGACTCCCCCACTCTTATTCCACGGATGGGTACAGGGCAAGAACGGTAAGCGCAAGGCTCGGCGCATCCGCAGCCACAAGACTTCTTGCGCGAGGCGGTTGTACGGATGTGTCCGGATTTCTCTCCTTACTAGCGCGCAGGGCTTTTGCTTCGCGAGTCGGAGGAATGAGTAAGAAACGCTTTTCGAACCTTTTGCTCTTCAATAAGTTACTTCTGGAACATCGAGGACATGTAATGTATAATTCCCCTCGCCAATCTGACCATTTAACGATGTTCTGTGCATGCAACCGTTGCTGGCGTTATGCATCTCCAAGCTCACGTGCCTGCAGGATCAGGCCACGTGTTTGGCCTTACCAGCCTGCGTTTACTAAGCGCCGACGTGTTTGCGTGGGGCTTGGATCGATCACTTTGCTTCCACTTGCTGTCTTGTACAATTATGCACCAGCGACTGGTTAGTTTTCACGCGTGGGGTTATGCGCACCCGCTCCCATGAAAGAAGTAGTACTTTGTTTAGATCATCCGCTGAGGAGGAGAGATTACTGATCTCTCTGAAACTGCGTGATCAAGAAAAGTCCACAAGCCATGTGACAACACCAGTGGAATAACAAATTACCAGTTGCACAAGGTGAGAATAGTGGGCTCACTAATATCGCTGCCTCCCGATTCGGCAAGCTGTAGGACAATCAATTACGCTCTGGCTGTCCAAATCCGCAGTCCACAACCTGGACAGGCTAGGCCCCAAAGGAATCGTGGTGACGGCTCACTCCGAAGTTTCTTCGCGGCGCATTGCTCCAAGTCGACAACCGAGTTCGCAACCTCAGTTTTCCTTTCGTAGAGAAGTTTTGCGACAGGCTGCAGAAGTGTGAACTCTCTGTATAGGTTACAAGAGACTTGTCAGTGCATGGTGTCGGTGAACCTCAACGGTGCAGGTATGAGATTAGCAAAGCCAACGGGCTTAACCCGATTCACTGCGGTGCAAATAGAGGAATAATTTGGATTTCCCCTCTCTCGACAAATTCCTCTGAGATTCCACAAAAGCGACTGCTTGCTTCGAAGACGATTGGCCCAGATATGGCAACAGTCGCTCGCCTCATCAAATCATCCATCAGTACTGCTTGTGACCACCATGAGCAGTCTCTTTGTGCCCACGTCCGTTGGCCTTATGTGATAGTAATTATCATGCATCCCACAACATTCTGAAGTGTGGGACACAGTTTCTTTGTAGCACTACTCATTAAGAGGTATGCGGAAATTGCACAAGCAGCGTTGATGTCGATATTCAACCTCGGATCAACCGGCTTCCGCCTGTAGCGTCCCAAGCCTCACCAACCCCAATAGTTAGCACCTCATGGTCATCATTAAGATTGGCACTCAAGTGGTAAGACCTCATCTGTCGCCAGTTCTCGATGTTGTAACCTATGTCCCCTTCATTGAAGCCATCCCTTTCGCAATCTTCCTTGGTGTAAATGATGATTGATACGTTAGAGCTCTCGCCAGCGTCTTAGTGGGTGTGGATGGTAACGCCGGCGATATCGGGAACGAGGTGAAGGTGGAGTGGTGTAGCTTTTGCGTTATTGTTAGATTAGGGTCGATAATGGTGTCAGTGCCGTTGAGGAGTATGGCGCTTTTTTCGATGGAAGAGGGGCTTTAAAATTTTGCATTGTTTAAGGAACGGAGGAACGAGGTTGAGAGTGCTTACGTTGGTAGATTGCGTTCCTCAGATACTTCTAGCGTACGTTGGTAATTCAGATCAAAAGCGAGCCCACATTGAAAGTAATATTGAAGTACGCCACAGTACCTTCTAGAGCATCGGTTTGGGAAGCAACATCCGTTGATAGCATAAAGGTCCGTGATCTCCCTACACTTGTTTCGGGCCCGAGGAAGATAGCGGGCATATTTCCCGCGGTGATGTTGTTAGCGTCGCGGATGCCAGCTGCGTACTAAGCCTTGAATCTAATGTCACTCTGTATGACAGAAGTTTGACATGTGTCGGATTCGTATTCTGCGTCTGAGGGGGGAAAAGCTGTATGTTTGGTTCTGTCCAGCAGCTGTTATTAAAAGAGTTCCAGTTGGGAGCGGAGTTCATGATCGTGCCGTCTGGGAGTGGGCGATCTGTGTCGTATGGTAGGGTATTCCTATACAGGTCATCAGTTTCGAGCTACTTAATTGGGAAAATTGAGGCCCTAGCGCGGTAGCGGCCTCCGCCCACTCCCACTGAACCTTCGTGTTTATGGTGATCTACCGATGGATGTGTTAAGGCGATGAAAGGCGCTAGGATATGCGCAAAGAAGTAGGCGCATTTCATGATGGTAGGCTTGGTTGTTCAAAATTAGAATAGGCACCTCAAGAACGGTGGTGATTATCATGCTGAGAAATCTACTGCCTATCCTGTTACCTTGCCATTGTTCAGTGACTCGTGCAGTGAAACAACTGCTTATACAGAATTGTTTGGCTTTGCCTCGTACCGAAGGAGCTGAAACACTTCATGTTTCCACCTTGATCAGCAAGTTACCGGCCACTGTCGAGGTGATCCTTAGAGCATTTCCATTGAAATTCAGACACCTGAAGTCTGTTTGACACTGTTTTGTAATAATCTAAGACATCGAACGTTTGTCTGTCTTTGTTTGTTTGAGGTGGAAGTCGCGATGCCATGCCTTTGTGAGATTCATGCCCATTCTGAATACTAAGTACTCAGAAGTCCATCTCGGCCTTGCGTGGGTGTAGGGACGTGACCAGTTGCTAGAGAGCTGATTGAGGAGAGTTTGTTGGAGAGAGTTGGCGTGAAACTGACAAAGAATATATAATGTCCAGTGGGAAGCAGAGACGACAAGAAGCTTGAGTAGACAATCGTACTCAGCAAGACTATCAATACTGACGGAACGCTACAGCTGCAGATCTGGAGGTATACGGAGAGCAGCTTATACAGTGTAACTGCTTTGATCGCAATGCTGCTGAGTTGGCTATGGAGGAGACTGGTAGCAAAGGCTTGGATAAAACACATTTCTATCGCGACGTAGTTTTTAATAGGTAGTAGATTATCTCTCTCTATCAAGATGTTTTTCTATGTAGAGATAGTAGCAAAAGTCTGTGGCAAAAAGACCCTAGTACCTTGAAATACATATGATATGGCCATGTGGACCAATGGTATGTCCATGTGACCATTGAAACCTGTCCGTGCGTATGACGCACCCCGAACAGCAGCAAGCTTATCATTCTCAGCTCTGTGGAAATCGTTCCTAGCTGAAATTTTCCGGTTTAGAATATGTATGCCATTTGAAGTTAAACTGCCAAAACTCACAGTTGGCGGAATATCGCCGGAGAGCTTGGAGCAGACGTAATGCAAGCGTACAAAAACCAGCTGATCCGGATCTGCAAGCGTGAGGTGAAGATTTATTACAAAAGTCACAAGTACAGACTCGTGGACGGGAAGAAACGCGAGGATCTGGGAACCTCGGTGGTCAAGGCTTGTTCGCACTCAACAAGTCTCATCTGCCCCTTGAAACCTGTCGAGATTGTTGATTGAAGTGATGAGCACTTATGGCTGCAAGTCCGCGTGAGATGGGACCGAATGGAGAAAAGCTGCAGGTAGCACTGATGGAACGGATTTATCTCAAGTTCAAAGCAATGGCGACAACAGCGATTAAAGTGAAGTAGTCAATGCCGACTAATTTGCAGCTGTTTGATCGAGCTAAGGTACACAAGTGCAAAGACAAAACAATTCGAAGACATGACGAGCCTCAATCATCTTACTAATAGCGGATCGCTTTCATAGAATGGGTTGCCCTCGAAGAATGGTTCCCTTTCATAGATTCCTCCTTGGGGCACTCGAAGTGGCACTGAAAGTAAGTCACCGCGCCACCTTGTGTGCTTCCGGATAAGCTACAGTTACTGCCCTGTAGCCCTAACTCTAACCCAGGGTCGAACACCATTGTTTCTACCATAAAATCTGACGGTACCTGCCACACCATGTATACCCTAGAGTAATTGTAAAACTCCACACCTCCAGAACCGTTAATCCCTTGGCTCTCCATGGGCCAAATGTTGAGAGACTTGGTTCCGGCGGGTATGGTGAGGCTGGTGGGATCATCAGTATTGTAATTGAGTGTTGCGAGTGTGGTTGCATCCATTTCGCCCATCGCATGGTTGAGAGCATCGCGAATCCAGACTTGGTATTGTGGGGCTTGTGTCATGAGATGCCTCAGGGACACTCATAGGGCCACTAGCGTAGGCTTGGCACCGCACATATCTGCCCTGCAGACCACATAGATAATCAACATCTTTACACCACACCACATATATGAGTCAAACCATAATGATTCCTTAACAATTGGTAGCAACACCTTAAGATCTAATTCCACTTGATCCTATGATGTAGTAGACGTCTCTTTTACGAGCTACGTCTACACCACACGTTTACGCAAAGCCTGCATCAAACACCTAATAGTGCAACGCTCCAAGCCGGACCTCCAACACACTCGCTGTCATCGAGTACCTTTTGACAAACCCACGTCCAAATCGATCCTTTTGATAGGCCTGTCGATATCACAATGCAAGCATTCCTGCAGACCCTACATGAGCAGTACCGTACCGAGCACTATGGCCCATGGCACACAAGAGAATACTACCCATGGGAGTATGACGCAGAAGCTCAACACTGCTTAGAAAGAGGCAATAAACCATCCTATTTCGTCACCGAAGAAGACTGCAAGTTCTTTCAACAACAGGCCAAAATCCTTCAAGACCGAGCGGCCTACATACGTCAAGAATGGGCTAGACAAGAGGCTACCTTACAGCCAAGCACCAAGCATATCACTCAGCCAAGCACTAAGCCTGTCACTCAGCCAGTCACTCAGTCAACCACTCAGCTGGCCACTCAGCAAGCCACTCAGCCAGAGCACTCAGTTGAGCAAGAGGAGGAACTACAACAGGCAAATGCGGAGAACACTGCGGAGAAACCAAGCGACAACAAGGCCACCATCAGCAAGAACACGGCTCAGCTCTCCACAATCCCACGTCATATGCTCTCCACGGTTCCACGGCAAATCACCACTCAGCAGGCGGAGAACGATACTACAATTTGGCCTGCTATCTCTGCATGCCTGGGCAATATCACATTGTGGTACATCACTGCAATGAGCACACAAGAGAAGGATCTACTGCGTCGATCACAGCCAATTGGACCTCTGCAGGCAAGGGTCACCTATCGGACGATGCATATTTGGACGAATTGAAACCGTCCGATGTCTTGTTTCGACAGCCATTTCATTATTCAAAAGCTTTCACTGCGGCAGGAGAACTCGTGGGATACACACCACTAATTGGCCTGGTGTCTCCATTCCTTTCCAGCATTTCGAAAACTCATTCATGCATGCATACTTCTTGCCATGAGGACATGGCATTTCTCTGTTTTTTGTGGGCAATTGTCATGAGATGCCTCAGGGACACTCATAGGGCCACTAGCGTAGGCTTGGCACCGCACATATCTGCCCTGCAGACCACATAGATAATCAACATCTTTACACCACACCACATATATGAGTCAAATCATAATGATTCCTTAACAGCTTGTCCAAAGCCCCATTGTGTCACGCAGACTTGACAGAGGCCTGGGGAGAAACTGTCCTTAGCCATGGGGACGACAGGTTCGACCGGCTTTGTCCAGCAGCTTTGTGGGCTTTTGGTAGCGTTTGGGTTGTTTTCGGGATTAGGGTTGATGACGGTACCGTCGGGGAGCACGCCGTTTTTCTCGGCTGGAGGAGAATTTCTGGGGTTATCTTTAGTCCAAGCAGAGAAACATGCACTGAAGTTCTTACAATGATGCAGCAGGATGACGCTTCCCTACTGGCGCTGAGCGCGGATGAGAAACGGATGAATGCTCGTTAACACCAGAGTCGCTGCTTGAAGATGCCGTATTTTGGGTACGTCGGCTATTTGCGCCCTTGGAGGCATCCGAAGCTTCGCAAAGGAAGTAGCATTGAGCTTTAGTCTCTGTACTGTCTTGTGCATCCTGGACGGCATTGCAGCTCGTTGAGTTCTCGTGTGTCGCAGGGTCCAAGGACATCTGTGGCGCCGGTGGCTTTCCCAGCAACAGAGATACGCTAGATGCTTTGCTAGGTAATTTATTGTGACGGATGGCTACGGTGAGATGCTCAGGACCAGCGTTGAAGGTATATAAGCTCTCATTCGCTGTCTCGGGTACGTGGTTTACGGCGGGTGTAACTTCCATGGCGAAGTTGCTCGCATCCCGTGCCCAGGCTCCGAACCAGGAGTTAAGGCCAGTACCGTTTTGATTGACACAGATATGACATATACCGGGGCTGTAAGCAGAGCCAGAGACGATCCCATTTGGTGCTGTCCAGCAGCTATTTGGGGTGGGGTCGGTGTCTGGGAGCCCATCTGGAATATACCCATACGGGGTTTCTACTACGGGTTCCCTAAATAGGTGTTCAGCACGAATATTCCTCGACGAGGGTAGATGTTATTCACAGTGTTAGGTCGGCCGAGCGCGTGATGTGGCCTGCGAGGGCGACAGATGACGCTAGGAGAGAGACGATGACGTGGAAGAGGTTCATAATCAAGCCGTTGTTCTTGGAATTTGCTATTGAGAGTCTAGAATTGTAATGAGTATGATGAGCTGCATGAATAACAGGATGTGAACCACGTTTTGTATGCAAAGCAGGCCTGATACAGAGAGGACATAACGCCTGTCAGTGTTAACACCCAGTGAATTAGACCATGAAACGAACAATCAAACCAACGATCTTTCGATTCATCTCCATTGTCGTTGCAAGCCTGATATTAGGGTTTGATACGGTTTCATCACTTAGATATGCGCCACGTATGTTTTGTTTCGTGTGAGAAGAGAAGCGGCGCCTCAATCAGGTTTCAGCCTTATCTCTGAAACCTCGTAGATTTTGTTTTCGGATTCACGGCGCTCCATCATCTGTCCCCAAAACCAATCATTCTGTGGATTGATGCAAACACTGCTGTGAAAAAGACGCGTTACCGCCCAGTCTGTTCCGTGCTTCAGTTTTTATTGAACAATCAGCTCGGCTCTCGCTGGATACCCACCAAACACGGCTCAGACGGAGAGGGTACCCTTCCCGAATGGAACGCACACCAAACAGTACGTGAAACTGCTGATTCGAGTGACATTGATTGTGTGTGAAGCTACGTGAGTACAATACCATCACGGGCGGCATATTGGAAGCAAGCTGTATGTTGCCATCCCCACTGCATCTTCGAACCCGTCGTACACAATGCATACATGGCTGCGGAGCCTTCCGAGGAACTTTGGGTGTCAGATTCGACAGGATCAACATTCCTGGATGGAGATTTCGTGAAGCTTGACCAGACCCCATTCGATAGACCCTGTGGACTATGGAACCCCCTTACCCTCAAAGAGACCCAAAAGATCGAGCCAGTAAGACCATCGACGATGACGGGCATCAATTCCCCACCGAAAGTACACTCCAGTCCATCTGCCGCTATCCTTTTCACCTCTTTTAAAAAGCCCGCGACTATCGCCCATGGGATCACGAAGGGCTTCCGAGAATAAATGTCGAAAGCAAGAGCACCACGGCAACCGTGCGTGATATCATGTGTAGATTAATTGGGTGCAGACAGGCCTCTACTGCGGCATCGTAGAATGCTTCGAGACCTAGCGCAGCCACCTGTGTTGGAACCTTTCTGTATAGGAGCTCGAATCGGGCTGTCCATGAATGCTGTACGCCTTCGAAGACTCCAGGTAAGAAACAACGCCTGATACCCTGGATAACTATGACGCGCTATACAAAAGTAGTAGACCGGCCCGTTGCGAGGCTTTCTTGTTGGCTAGCGTTCTCGCTGAACAGCAGTGAGAGACTTGCGGCCCCTTTGTGTTTGGTCATAGCGTCTCAAAATTGCGAAGTGATCACCCGCTAGTGAGAATTCTTTTTGTGGAGAAACAAACAAAAAGAAGTAGATGACGCAAAAGATATTGCTCCTGCGGGATTACCAAAGAGTCTGAACTTTTTCTATAAGCGTTGAACGTTGATCTGCACTCTTGATTCGACGCTTCAATTTAGCCTTACAACAGAACATATTTTCGGCCTCGGACGCCAATTCTTAATCTCTGCTACTCATATGAATACTATAATTCGCCATGCATATCCGAGAAACTTGGATACGAAAATAGACAATGCGTTGCGGTGCGTTGCATTCCTTGTGCAGAAAATGGAGGCAGACTTTTTGAGACTCAACTCAGATCCATCTAGTCCGCTCAATTTTAGAATTAGCCTAGCAATGCAACTCCCTCTAGTCTCCAAGAATGGAAATCAAGTTCCCTTCGATAGCCAGAGCCGTAAATCCACCCTCCAACCAATCCGTCATCAGCCATTGCAACAGATTACCAACGGTTTGCCCGACAATCTGCTGCGCCTGAGCTTGGGTCGGGATAATGAAACTCCCCTGCTTTATGGGAACAGGCGATCCGATGATCGTTGTTAGTTGAGTGGCTACCGGATCTCCAATCTCGTCGAGAATGTTCACGAGAATGGTCTTGGCGCTTCTGGGAGCTGTCTGGTTTAGGAACCCGGTATTTATCAGTGACAGGCCTTGATCTCCTTCGAGGAACTGGTAGAGGGTTGTCATGTATTGTTGCAGTGCTGCAACCGTCGTCAGCTCCCCCTCTTCATACATCAAATGTCTTGGCTTCCATGCTTACCCCAGATACTAGCCACCCCGTAGCTCGCCTCGGCAGATGCGCTCTCGAACACATCTATACTTGGCTCAGGGCAAGTATTAGGTCCTATCAGGTCGCAACGTATCGACGTTGTGGTGTTGGTGGTAACACCAGCCTGGCGCATAAAACAGTTTGCCCATCGCTCGCCGGGCTCGCAGGTGGTCGTTGTGCTGTTCCATGTGTTTAACCAGGACTCCATGCCTGTACCGCGAGGAATCAGATCCCAGCATGATGCGTTGAGTCCGAGTGTCACGTTTTGGCAGTCAGTGACAGCGTCTCGTGGGACCAAAGTTTGAGGGGGCGAGGTCAAGGGCGTGGCGCTGCATAGGTATAGTGATGCAGTCAAGTAGAAGACACTTTGGAGAAGCATTGCGCAAGATTTATCGTCTCAGCGTCGCAGGTAGAGGGATAAAAGAATGAGGAACAAGAGAAATGCGTTTGCGAAAACAGATGTAGACCAAACCACCTCGAGATAACAGATTGCTTTATGGGAGGCGGCTTCGAGGGACCAGAGGCGCATCATTGAGAGCCTATCAATCATGCGTCTCTGTTTCGAGATTTTGTCGAACGTCTCGCGCATGTACCCTCTATTAAGCGCACACAATCACAAAGGCGCTTGAACACTCTAAGCGCCGCAAGCTCCAGGTACTTTCAAGGACCTTGCGACAGCCGTGGGGATGCAAAGATTGAACCAATCATCAAGGATGCCGGAGGAATGCTACGCTAGCTTGCAGACTTGGCTGCTTTGCATATGCTGGATAGCCGCCGTTTATGAATCTAGAGGTCGATAACTACGGGTGAGAAAAAAATACATTCTGCGACATTCCAGGTTCGTGGGCACATCGTCCGCTCGTGGGGAATGTTTACTCGTTCTTGCTGACTTCACGGGTACTTTGCCAGGTGTTGTGAATCCTTGGAGCCTCTGGCCTGTTTCACCGGATGTAGATGTCGATCCCTGAGCATGCTCTCAGCCAAGCTTTGTTTCCGCTGGCCATTGAACACGATTCTCATCTCCAGCACTCTACTATCCGCGGCCTCCAGCGCCCCATGTTTGGAAACTCTTATTCCTGAAGCGATCCATTCTTCACAGCGGTTCCCGCGCTCTTGACGGTCGCGTTCCTCTTGTCCGATTTTTCACGCTCCATTCGTGCCAGTCTGTGTTCAAAACCCCGATTGTTCCCATCTGGCGGAGTCCCATAGAACAAAACCCCATTCACGAAGGATTTTGTGGCCGTTAAACAGCTTATAGTCAAGAAATAAGCTATCTTCGTATGCCCACGGCCATCCATTTTTGGGACCTGCGTCGGTGTCACCGGCACTTGATGAATTCAGTACGTTGTCTCTTGCCTCCGAGATGTAGTCTCTGAAAGAAACCCTTGCCACTTGTTCCATCAAACCTTTCCAAGTAGAGAGGTCTTCGTGCAGTGACTCCCAATCGAGAAGCATGCAGCGATCAGCGTAGGTAGATGCGGTCTCAAGTTGACGGATAAATGCAAGACCGCGCACGAAGAAACGCTCCTTCCAATGGTTATCCCGGTTAGACAATCCATCGGCCCAAGGGATGCTGAGCTCGCCCCTGAGCGTGTCATGCTCTGCGACGTGTTGAAGGCTGGATTCATTAGCAATGCGACCCTTGATACTGGAGATGCAGGGGCTCATACGTATCGACAAGCGCTAGCCCTGATTACCACCTAGTTGTTCATTCTCCCAGACTGGGGACCTATCATAGAAGATTTCGCACTGTTCCTTTAGACTAAGCCTGTCCACCTGCATGGGAATGGATCGGTTGCAGGAAACTTCACGATAGATAGGCCTGCGTGTTCGGAATTGAAAATTCAGCCCGAATCGAGAACACCCCCGTTCAATGCGATGCCGTCTCGTCAGCGAGGACTCTCCCGGCCCAGAGATTCTCGTGAGACGCCCTTGAGAGGAGTAGGAGAGCAGAGGAAGCGAAATCGTTAGCGGAATATTGGACAGTGCTGTGGATGTTGCTGAAAGACAGAGCATCTTGGAGTTTCTATTCGTGATGGCCGAGGCGAGAAGATCGGTCATGATTGTATGTGGCAAAGAGGTCGCACACTTCCTCTTTACTCCAAGTGCAAGCAGTAGGTCGTAAACCCGAGGAGCAAGATGCTACGAGAGCATCGGTGATAAGGTCTGGATAGATTTGACTTTCAAGTACTTTGGATGGGTGAAGAGACTCGGAGTCGGAGAAAGTGTAGTAGAAGAGGTGCAAGTGAGAACGACGGATCTCTACGAAGGGACATTTGGAAGGAAGAAGAAAACTGCCTGCTTGAGGTCCGGCGCAAGCGCCACGAACGGAGTCAGAAACGACGGTGCTGGCGAAAGAGACAGGTCAAAGCCTCTTCTTCATATTGTTCGGCCCTTGTTGCCTGAAAAAATCAGCTTGGGCGAAGGCAAGCTTGAGATGGTAGGCTATTGTCACATCAGACATCGCCAAACCCTCATTTCAACAAGAAACGGGCGTATGCGTGGTATGTAAAAGACTAGAGAGTCAAGGTACAAGCGGGGCTAGCGCCAGTCCCCTACGGAGACATGCCACCACATGTAGCGCAGCTCTCAATAAAGTCGTCTCCATCTTCTGTGATCCCTATTCGAACAGCGATGAATGTGCCGCAGCATCTGCTAGTGAGACTTCAGACGTCTGGGACCTGAGGGTTACGGGCCTACCAAGATCATTCAAATAGCTTGGCAACAATCCAATTATGCTCTGGGTACAGTTGCTGAGTGCGCTTTGCATTGGTATCAACATCAGAAGTTCTTTGATTGAGGTCGGGAGACCTGCCAACGACTTACTGGGTTGCACGATGGACAAGGAGAAGGTCTCTGGCAGATACTTGTCCAGTACCTTGCTAAAGACCGCAGAACTGATTTAATTGATGGTTGCTTGGCTCGTTCATGCGATTCATCTCCAGGATCTGAGCAGCCGACACTGATATCAACATCTCAAACCCTGCCAACAAACCCTTGGCCGGTATTAAATCGGTACATTCAGACCACGTGAAGTTACTCGTACCGAAACACAACCAATCAGAGCTGTCAGCCGAAGCAACGTGTCTTATTAGCCTTCAAGGTCATCCTTAACAAGAGTTTCTTTCAAAGTTTAGCCAGTAATGCAAAGCAGGAACATCTTCAAAGAGACCAGTCCATAGCAAGTTCTAGATTTTCACTCCCTCAATGTCCTGGAGTTTTTGAGTTTCTGTTTGCCGGTAATGTTGCTTTTCCACTCGATATTCGGTAGTAAGGAACAATTCATTTTCTTGGGAACTCATTCGGGGAAGTAGCCTCTATTCTCAACATAGTCTTGGATTGCTCTACAGAATCTATGCCGTGAAGTGAGAGATCTCCTAGGTGCGCAAGCTTCCGTTCAGATCGTAAGAACATCATGGACACTTTGACGAGATGAATTGTTTCGTCGTTTGTCCAAATTCAGCTCGAGAGATGGCGACGTCTGCGATGGACTTCCCCCAGCCGCGAGGCTCGAGCTGCTTTTTATGAATTCCGACAACTTGAATATGGTCACCTCAATTCTCTGGTATGGACATTTTCGGACATGGATATCTGCTAGCATTACTATCTCTGATTGGAATGCCAGTCAGACCTTTTGTAATAGTCCGGAGAAACTGGAACCCATGTTTCTGCGCTCGTTGTACGCAGTCGATCCAACGCCTGCCGAATGTCGGACCTATGACTTTGTTTAGTGCTCTATAACAGCATACTGGGACATGATAGTTACTACAGAGTCTCGAGGCTTGCTGGTAACCCTCAGGCTGTTCAAATAGATCGCAAAGTCATTTGTCACCCCTCTAACGCGGTGGCGGCTTGTTTCGCTAGCTCTTCGCGGTACGAAACTGTTGTTGATGGAAGCTTCGATGAACATATGTACTTCCATCCTAACACTTCATTACAGGCACCATATTCGAGCCAAGTTTGGCTGCACAGTAGAGACTTCGCGAAACTCAGCGAAAAGCAGTATGTCTAGTAGAGTACTATATCTCTGCGTCAAGAAGAGGCTGTTTTTACTCTCAAACTACTCCACAGGGTGAAGAGGAGATTGTCAGAAAGAACCCTCTCCGGCAAAGGCCGCAAGCGCTCGGCCCAGCTTTCCATGATGTCACCAACATGAGTGTGTCTGAGATGAACCACGAACCGGTCTATTCTGTCTTTACCCCACGAGCCGGAGTACTTGATGGCTTTGGGCACAGCATACTTCAAGACCCTCATCTTCGCGATTGATGATGGTCTTCTCGGCATCTCCTCATATTGCTGGGATAGCATTTACAAGACTGGTACTCGCTGCATCATCACGTTTCTCAACACAGAAGACGTCTATCGCACAAGATTCGGTTCCAACGAACTCAAACAGTTTCTCAGTCAAGGCATTGGCTTCCTGATGCGATAAAAGTACAGGCCAGTCTATTCGTTTCGCTGTCGTGCCTCCATCCAGATATGTGCTATTGCAATACATGATGTTGTCTGCATTTTAAGGCGTTGCCTGAGCGGGGCAGCTTCTTGTGGACTTGAAAGTAGTATCGGAACGGTTGGAATGTACTCAGGCAGTGGCAATTCAGTCCCAAAGTTGGGAGAATGATTGCCTCAGTCGCTCAGAGTGCTAAGCTCTCTAAGCCTCTTCGGGCTAGCTCCTTCGGCCAAATTGATTCCGAGGTTAGTGAGCTAACCGGAAGGGGGTTAGCGGCTCCGGAACTTCTGAGGAGTTGAGGCAAGGGATGTGATTTTACAGGCCATGTGCCTTACAGTAATTACAGTAATGTAAGGCAAAAACTGCGTGACAGCGTGTAAATCATGTAAAACACTTAGTAATCCTTATGTAAGCCTTCTGATTGGTCAAATCCATGGTCTTGGCAATTCTCTGCGGAGAAATTTTGCTTATCTACCTGCACCGGAGCCTACAGGCATGCTGGCTGACGACGATGAGTCCGATATCAAGGCGGGCGAGGCATTGGAAGACGTCCTATTACGTCACACACGTACCTCAGATGTGTATAGCCTCATTTCTTGAATACGCCATGGCAGAAATCTCGCAAGAGTACCCCCAAGGCCCCAATGTAGCCATTATTCGGAAATGGTACCTCCCAATAGGAGGCTTTCAGGCCAGATATTAAGTACCTACTAGTGCCCTACTAGCGTGACCGTCAGGCTCATGTGTCTTACAGTAATTACACGTGTAATTACTGTAAAGTGTAATTACTGCAAAGTCAAAATCACATCACTAGTTGAGGCAACGAGAAAGAAAGTATCCTTTTCACGTGACGGTAAGGCTTTCTCTTAAGCAATTCACGCTAGTGGTAGTCACGGCTCTTCTCGGTTTCACCAATTGCAGCTAGCACACTTTTAGAGCCAACATTCGTATTTATTTCTAAGTTTTTATCTCTTCAAAACTTCACTTTGGAAATATTATTGCGTCGGGGCTTCATCACTCAACTGTCAATGCCCGGACTCAAGACTCTGCAACGGCGGTACTGAAATCCTGACCGCCATGCATCAAGAAGCTTTTTGGCTGTGTCCTGTCAGTGTCAATCATGCAGTCTTTTGGACAAGACAGAAGGCGATTGAAAATGTGCATGCATGATGGTCGCGCCACTGTTCATGCGCATTAACACGCCTGTAGCGGCACCTCTGCTGTCTGAACAGGACCAATGGCTAATTGCCCGAGAGTACTAGACGAATTCCAGGACTGTCCAGCTTTTCTCTAATGGTTCTACGAGCCGTGCGACCAAATCCGGGATCGCTAAGGATAGTGATACAACGCTCAAGGGAGTGGGGACAAGCTACTGTTGTTTTGTATGGCTAGGTTTCTACCGTCTGGGTTTAAGAGCAGTGGACTGCACTCAATTCTGGTCAGCTCGCTGTATTAATCTAGTATCTTAGTGTTATTATTAAACTACGAATAGTCATATATAAAGCAATAGGTATGGGTGTCACATTTGCTGTTGCCATCTCTCACATACTGTTCGACCTTTCTTGGTTGCTTCTTTTTTATCACTTATGTTTTTTCTGCGATCTTTGCTGTATCTGGCGCCTGCTCTGGTTTATGCGATCTACAATGACCATCCTGAGGGTAGATTCAGGAGAGATGAACCCCAAAAGATTTCAAGCGGTATCAGCGGCCTCTCATAATTTGGAGAACGTTGCCAGAGACAGTCATAGAAACAGTATATCGCCCAGATAGCTCACCAATCAAAGGAATCTTTGCTGATATTGATGTTCCAGGTCGAAGCATAACGACGATTGCGGGTCATGAATATACATCCAATGCAGTCAACTTGACCAATCTCAAGGCTAGTCTTGCCACACGACTAGTAAGTGGCCTTTTAGATGGTCGAGTCGCAAAATGCTGGTTTTTTCAAAGAGAGCTCCACTGACAAGCATTACCCGCTACAGAGAGTACCAAGTCGCGCCTCTGGAATCTCCTCCGCTACGAAATGGCCGGCGGCGTCCAGTCTACCGCCCACGGCTTCATCGTCGAATTACTCGTTGACGTTCCAGGGGAGAGCGATGGAAGTTGCCGCTACTTCCCATTTGGCCTACAAAACTACCTCATCTGTTAAGATTGTAATTTCACACAGCCCTTCAAATAGTACTGCTAGAAACTCCACAACCATTGCAGGTGAAACATCCTCTATCCATGGACCATCCGTCTCGGGATCCGGAAGCTCTTGGGTTGCCCAGAGTGCCCGGAGTGGTATTCTCCAATTGGTCCTTCTTTTCCCGTTCAGGCGACACGCCTGGCCAATACTTCACAGGCACTGAAGTCCTTCTCAACATTACTCTCAAGATCTTCTCTTTTCTCGCCTTTGGCTGCGCTTAGCACTGCAGCGGCACCGAGCGCCTTGAATACATCTGCTACTTTATCACCCAACTTGACTTCGGGTGTAACAAGCCAAGCTTCTTTCTCTACGCACACTACTGCGTGGCTTTCAACTACATCGACAGGTGCTAGTGCCTCAGATATTTACAGCATGCCGATAACGACAACCATTACATCTCCCCCATCGGCGTACTTCACCTCAACAGCGTCGAATAGTGACTGGACTACAGACACCACGACCTTAATAGACGGTACCATCCGCCCTGTCTTGGTCGGCTGCAAAGTTTGCGGGGGTCTTCACCATGGTATTGTCATTGCTGGTTTAGGAGGCGCACAAGCAGATCCCAGACGCACGGGATGCGGATCCGGTTCAATCTTCGGCTCAGTATTCGGATGTGGGTCCGAGTTCGACTTTGCCCCGCTGCCTCCTTTCATCATTGGACTGGATGGTATACCTACCGAGGAAAGCGCTGATGGCGAAGGTGGTGACAGTAAAGTCTGTGAAGATGACAATATTTGCTCCCTTCCAACATCGGAGGAGAAAAAGTCCCAGGAACCTACCACTTTAACCATTATGCCGACCTCAATTTCCTCTTTAGGTTCGAGTACCATCTCAGATACTACTCCTAGTACGTCCGGTGGTTCATCACGCGAATACATGATCTTCCCTACGGCTGGCATAACTTCTAGCGAGTTGACTGCCCTCACGGAATACTTCACAGATGAACTAGGGGCCGGCAATGTATTACCAATTTCTCTAAATGACGCTGGTGACCAAGTCATGTATGTTGCATACTCGAGCGAAATATTCGCCTCAGACCTCCAGACACTAAATCCCAAGGTATGTAAGTATTTCATGGAGAATCCTTCTTATAGCATGCATGCATGGATACTAAACACAGAGCTGCTCGCGATACTAGTCTACTACGGGACATGACGAGATCGACGCAATCATTCCATGTGTCGGGGTACTCGCTGCAGATCTGTCTATAGAGATACAGCTAACAATAACTTTATCTTACAGGTTGAGTCTGTTGTGGCCGACGTAGCGCAAACGATATGGGATGATCCTCCTGCCGGAACGTTATTATCATCCTTACATCGACGAGCTGGAAATAGAGATCAGGGTATCTTTGAGCATGATCTTGCGAAACGTGAAGAGGTGGACGGGAAACAAGAGTCCGCACCGCCCGAGCTCAGATTTGTATCACAGCCCAAAGGTGTCGGTCTTGACCTTCGTGGAGACGAGGACGACCTCGGCGGTAATGTGGTGCCCTACTATGCGTACTCCTCGGCTGCAGGAGAGGGTGTTACTGTATATGTCATCGATAGCGGTACGAACCCTTCGAATCCTGAGTACATAGGAATGCTTGGCACTAAGCGCTGGCTGGAAATTGACGAGGAATACTGGCTAAAGCACGCATCAGTACCCAGCACCGAAACGGACGAACAAAATCACGGATCCTGTGTACTTTCTAAGTTGCTGGCAAAACCTACGGAGTGGCCAAGAAGGTCAACATTGTCATTGCTAAAGTCGGAGTCAAGAGTACTGACACTGCGTTGGCGGGATGGATCATCTATTTATTAGAGAAGGTTAGAGAGGACATTTTGAAGAAAAGGGCGAATGGAGAAAATTTAAAAGGCAAAACTGTAGTGAACCTGTCAATGGGACTGCCACTGACAGACGCGAGTGTAATTGCTGCCATGAAAACTGCTGTTGAGAGCCTTCTCAATGATGACGTTGTGGTGGTGACAACGAGCGGTAACGATAAGGTCAGTTGAATCTTCTCATAGATTATTATCCCCTTTGAAATGAAACTAGCACGGCCGAGGATCCTACGATAGATAGGCACGAGGAAGCAAGGGGCTAAATTTCTTCAGCTTAACAACGCCGAAGTCAGCAAGTACCCCGCCCTCTTTGCGGATACCCTTACGGGCTTGATTGTCGTTGGTGCTGTGTACACTGATGGGACTGCAACGGGATTCTCACAAGGCGGTCCTCTTGTCACGGTTTGTGCTCCAGCCGCAGTCAAAGCGGGCACTCGAGTTACAGGCATCACATGCGCAGACTCTCTAACCACCGGAAAGGACTATCGGGTCGGTACCTCTTTCGCTGCGCCACAAGTCGCTGGTCTCGCTGCGTACTTCATGTCCACCGTTCCATCTCTTCTGGTTCCTGGTCAAGTTGGCCAAAATGTGAAGGATTACATTGTTAGCAAGGTATATTCGAGGAACCGTGGACCGCTAGCTGTCTTCAACGACTTTGATTTCAGAACAGGAGCTGCCTGTGCGATTGCCGCTCGTAAGGCAAGGAACAAACGAGAGGTAACATCGTCTCTTGATGCCTGCTTGCAGTCTTATCCACCAACAGCTTCGACTTACCAGGCTGAAAAACCACAAACTCCCGCGAGTGCCACAAGCTCACGAGCTTGGTTAGGATTAGTTAGTGTTGTACCAGATGTAATATCCACAATTACAAGAAGCGCCATCACAGATACGTCTTCGTTGACGCCGTCCGGTGCTTCCGACATCAGTAACGAGGTTTTCACCATCGGCACATACACCCAGCCTCTCTGCAAATCGTAACCCAGATGCGATTCTTAGCCTCGTCGCTGGATTGGGAATTTGGTCACCGATCAGCTCCAGTAGCGAGAATCGCACTTCAGCACCAACGACATCAGGTCCAGCACCCGCCGAATCGCTAGCCACCATGGATCGACTGACAACCACATCCACCCAACATTTGTACCCTCCAGCTGTCATCACCGAAATAATAATACGAACCACTTATCCTTCGCTCCTTCCCCGGGAAGTTGTCACTTCAATAATTTGGGTTCCGCCACCGTTCCCATCTTCCGTCGTCAGCGTCGCCTAACCGAAAGAAAAGTTCGCACTTCTCCCTTGCGTCACTGGGTCCAATAGTACCGTCGGGCCAGAATGCGAGGAATACTGTTTGGGAGGGAAATGTAGGGTCCACACAAATCCTTCTGGGAAAAGTCAGCTGTGGTGGGAATGCGAGAGTTGTCAAGGTGTTCAGGTAGGATAAACTGAGTGGGGTGCAAGATGAATGAGTAATGGTCCCTGAGCTCCCTAAGCTCCCTTGGAACACGTATGTACCATACTACGCAGGGTCCTAACGTGCTGCGAAGAGAATTTTTACCACAACATTACTTCAGGAGATGTTCCAGTGTTCATTGCTGCCATTGCAAGGCTGCATCCGAAGGAGAAACCCAAGGGCGGTTTATTCAGAGATTCAATTTTCTTGGTTTGAATCTAAACCTTACTCCTAAGAATTCCGATGGCGGTAAGGCTGTACTTATATTAGTCTTCAATTCTACATCCCTCGACTTTCTTGAAATTCAGGTAAGATCTACAGAAGAACCTTGAGCGATGTATTCATTACGTCGGTTTTCCTACTCGGGTGGTTTTCCCATGTTCTATCTATGTCTTTAAATAGATCGGTGAAAGTCCTCTTTGTTGTTTGGCGGAGGTTGACAATGCGAACAGCTTCAAATTTAGGATTGAGACTGCGGACAAAGCTATTGGCATTAATTACTCGCGACTTTCCATTGTCCTAGCCAACGATACGGACAAAAGGAAAAGCAGCGGCGCTGATCTCGTGGGATAGCTAATTATGGAGCGGGGAACAAAAGTGAGTACGATCCTTTCTGAACAATTAGATAACTGCGAGAACGATTGGAGACAAGCACCTACAACCTATAAGCGGAATGTCTCTCGTAAAGCGACACTCTCGAAAGCCTCACCAACGTACGCGGCAGGCCCGCGGAACCTCCAATCGCTTGGTAGTAGAACAGCACCCGAATACAGAGCGACGTTGTTCCAGCAGCCTCCAGAGGACCACTTTGCGACGGAAGAATAATCAGGGATCCTATAATCTTCGCTCGAGCCAGCACAAATGTCCCTACTGCGATCGTCATTGCAACGAAGGCGAGTTCCAGCCTGAAGAGCAAGCCAACTTTGCTGAGCACTGCAGCCCCTGTTCCGGCGAGGATGACGTGGGTACTACTCGCAGAGAGTGTCGTCCAGAGGAGTTTCCTGATCTCGATTTTCATCATTCCTTTGGATTGTTTCTAAGTCACAAAAATCCAGTCTTGGATAGTGTTGACCAAGACGTTGGTAGGTACTGGACTCTTCTGAATAAGTCTCCAACCATGCTTCAGCATCGTATCCACGACATTGGTGACCGGTATCGCGACGCGTTTCGGCGTTTCTTCACGGCGGAACCAATCAGCCTGCACGGCCACGTAAGTGACGCGTCTAGCCCTGCGCTCTTGACGAGTCTGATATCCCATCTTGCCTCTCGTGGCTCCACAAATGGGAGCAGTCCTTTTCTCGAGGAAGCAGACAAAGCCAACCCTTGTGTCGCAATCCTAGAGGGGTCTTATGGAGCAGGATACGGGCCTCTGGCACACAACTCAGTACTGGAATTCGTCAGACCCCTGGCAAACGGGAGAAATCCTATTGTCATAAAGACCCACAACGCAGCTAATATCGATGACCAGGTGAGAAAAGCTAAGCGAACGGGATGTGTGGCACTGATAGCAGAGATCGTTCGCGCTCGTGACGGAGTGGTTATCAGTCAATCAGCATGGAGACACCTGTTGAGAGCTTGCGAAAAGAATAATCTGGTACTAGTCGTCGATGAAGCGTTGACCGCAATTCGTTGCGGCGCACCGTTCGCTTATCAGCTACCACAATTCCAAAAGCATGGGGTCCCTGACCTTGTTCTGTTTGGAAAGGCTGTGAGAACAAACGGCATTGCCGTCGACTGGCGAGGCGTCAACATGAAAAAATTGGAAGTTACCGATCCAGAAGAACGCCTGTTTATAGCGCTTCAATGGCAAGAGCGGCTTACGGAGATGGCACCTGCGGCGAGCCTGCTCACCTCATGGGGAACGATTGTGCTAGCGGAAAAGGAACAGTGGCCACAGCGTGCTCGTGAAATTGGCCGTATACTTCGCAACCTAATCGAATCAGAGGGCATCAAATCTTCCTTAATAGGCGGGTCAAATAGCCTTATATATCTGCGAGTTCAAGACCAAGCTCGCATCACATCACCCGTTATGGGAGCAAACGCAGGCAAGTATGTTCGCTGGTTCCCCATGATGGACGCGGTCATGACATCAGAGAGGGAACTCAGCACTAAGGTTTTTGGTCCTGGCAGCATCCCTCATCGCCGAGATGTCTCGGCATATCTGACCAGTCAAGGTGTGCAATTGGGCTTTTGTTCAAGATGTGGACAAGCGGTCGAAGCTGATGTCAGACCCTCGTGCCGACTGTGTGTTGTAAGAACCTGTGAGGAGTGTGAGCCGGGGGAACACTCATGTCCGATGGAAGGCATGAGCAAATGAAGTACGCAAAAGACGGGTCGATTGTTCAGCTTTTGCCCAAGCATCAAGGCTACGCTGCCGAATTAGTGCTCGCAAACAGTGAGGCCATACAGAAATAACGCATGCACAAGTAGATATGTAGATATATGATTGGGCATATCCAACACTGGGGTAGCTAAGACCTTTCTGGACATGCAAATAGCCTAGAAAAGGCCTTTCAGCGCTAGAAAAACTCTTATGTCTGAGCGATATGCCCTGGAGTGAAAATGAAGCTATATATAGGTGTGGGTGGGATGGAGAATAATGATATGGCTCTGAAAGAGAATAATTCGAATGAAGAGCTCACTACTGGTGCAGTGGCCATACAAATAGTACTCGCCATGGTCACCTGTCTCCCTACTATCGCATATCGCATAATGATGGAACGGTTGATCAAACAACTACCAACGCTATGGCCTCATAATGGACCCACTAACCCACAGTCCCACTGTTGCGATTGTGGTAAGTGCATAGAGTACCGCCTGCTGCAGAATATGGAAGTCCCTCGCTAGTGCCCCCCAAAAACCTTAAGGTGGCCGAGATCATGGAGACCCTCTGACAGTACGGGTACGAAGAACTAGTCTCAGTAGCTCGTGGAGAGCGCCCGGCTGGCTAGTGGTTGCTGGTGCAAGAGACAGTGGGCTAGGAAACAGGACCTGGGGAACGCGGTTGGCAAAGTAGATCTCGAAGCGCTAGATCCTTGGGCGTGCGCATAACTTTGGATGGATGTTGTGGCCGCAAGTGGAGAATCTTCTTGACTACGCACCTAGGTGAAAAGTTGGGGTTTGAGGAGGTGCCGAAAAGTTGTGGGTGGGCGGATCGTCGATTTTGGAATATGGGTGTCTCTTTGCGGCAGCCTCATCCGCTGCTTATTCCCTGGGCAGAATAAGCCTGGCCATCCAGTAACTTCATGGTAAATACCGCGATACTTCATGTTTCTTGAGGCGAATCTTAGCAGAGCTAACGGACAAAATGGTATGTATTCCTATTAAAACTTCGACGGATGAGAACGCGATGCTGTATGCACTGTTTTTTTAATAAGTATTTGTATCAAACCTCAAAGTCAAACCCAAACCATGATCTCTTGGACAATCTTCATGTTGAAACCTATGAATAATTCCATTATCTACGATCTATCATCTTGAGCCTCGTATCTCAGGTCCTGGCAGTGAGGAGTTCTCTTTGTCTTGGCATAGAAATCGAAGAGACCTTACGTTGTGCAATGCGATATATTTTCAGAAGTAAGACGAAAAATACAACAAAACTCTTGACCACAGGGTTCTTAGTACTTTGATAGATAACATATATGTAATTGATATTTGGTTTGTGAACACGGTCGTTGTTAACTTATGATGAGTTACAAACGGAAAATTTGAAGCCCGTCTTTGGGGACTTGTGCCCCAAAAATCATCCAAGGGTTAGACACCCGACCACAAAAGTTGGGTGATCGACCCCTAAGGTGTCCCCACAATTTTTACCCCCGAAACGAGAATCCTGCCAGGATATGGGATACGCATCAACAATCCCTGGATTTCAGGCCGCAGTAAAATCGTACCTCGCAAGGCATCACGCAAGATAGACTTTAGACGAAAGAATCATGGCCTTCCATTGCTATTACATTAGTTGCCGAAGAGAAGCTTCAGGGAAGATGGATTGAGACCATTCATTGGATGAGTATCATGACCCCATCTTTCAAGATGGCTACAACCTGGCTACAGAAAGACTGTAACGTGACGTTCATGGGGGCTTTTCCATGATTGAAGGAGAAATTTTGTAACAGAGACAAGGATACGTGTCAGGACACAAAGGAATCATTGATCGGCATCAAAGCCCATGCCCAAGCCTTCATGTTTGTGAAGAAACACAAAAAGGCTGCTCCTCGTTACCATATTGAAGTAAATCACAGTCCGTCTACTCAGTAGGCTAAAACAACTCGGCCGGTCTCAAGACATCATTACGTCTCCTACTACTTGCTCTTTCGCCGGCTTTTTTTGACCGCCCTTGGAACTTGATTTGGTGAGCAGCGGCGTGGAGGGGCCTGCTTCTGCACCAATATGAGCATCCACGCTCTCCCCACTGATCACATCTCCCACCACTTTTTCTTTCTGCGCCTTTTTCTGATCGCGCTTGGAACTTGTTTTAGTGAGCAGCGGCGTGGAGGGACCCACTTCTGCATCACTTCGAGCAGCCAGTCTGTCTTTACCCGCTGATCTCTCGTCAATCCCAAGTAGTGGCTCTGTCGGTCCGGGTTCCGCTTCACCCTCTGCAAAGGCTTTTGAAATCCACCCGAGCATACGCTTTCCATATGCCGGCTGTTTACCCTTCCCGAGCCGTGTTTCTTCAGCCTTCCGCTCTGCCTCGACCCGCTTTGCCTCATCCGCTGGAAACATTTTCGATGATCTGTATGCTTCAATCTCCCGGTCCAGAGATTCCTTACGGACCATGAATTTCCAGACGTGTTTCCCCGGAATGGAAACAGCCTTTTTCTTGCCTTTTCCCTCCGGCGTCAATTTATCCAGATCGAGTTGGTACTCGTCAACTTCCTCAAAGCCATGTTTCGTGAAAAGAGGCTGACAGGCTTCTGGAGCTTGCACCCAGATTGGGAATGAACAGACTTCGGAACGATTGATGGCTTTCGTGAGCAACGCTGACGCGATGCCTCTGTTTTGGTACTTGGGATCCACAACGAGGGTGCTAAGGATGCAATGCTTATCAGGCAATTGTCTCTCTCGCGCATCTTTGAAGTCCTTAAGCAGCGAGCGTGCCATCTTCCCCATTTCGTCCGAACCGATACCTTGACTCTTGCCTTTCACTACAATATCCGGTAGCAGAGCGTATTGGACGAACAGCACGTGCTCTTCGCTGAGTTGTTTCTCGTTCTCAAGTTTGAAGGCTAGTGCGAGCCATCCGAGGATTCGAGTTGAACTCTCGTTTGTCGCAACGATGAACTCCCATGTAGCCCTTTTAACACGATTGGCAATGGTCTCTGCCATGTTTTCCATGTATTCTGGCAAGATGTACTTAAGCTGAACGCGTTCATCGCTCTTGTAAGCTTCTTGATAGATGCGAATCATTTCCTTGATGATGTCTTGGTCAGGCAACTTTAATTGAGCAGTCTTGATAGGCAGCATGTCAGTCATGATGACGGTGAATGCAGTGATAAGCTGGTTCTTGACTGAAGAACCTGAAGAGAACTTGGTGAAAAAGAATCTCGGAACGAAAAGGGCTGTTTGGCAACTATCGTCAAACATCAAACCATGGGAAGGCAAACTAAATGTGGCCAAAGCTGACTGGCTGTAAAATGGAATGGGGGTTATGATGTTTTGCCAGTAAAGACTCAGCCGGAAGACAGTGACGCAGACACTCGAAGTACGGGGGCTGTTAGTCATCTGTACAGTATGTCTGAATTGGTGGTAGAGGTCCGCTCAGAAATTTCTAGTGCTAGGAAATTCTCTATGTGCGAACGAGGTCAAGCGGCAACACACAGCAAGTTTGCTATATGGGTAGGCAAAGTCCTTGTGAGAAAGGGAGTGAAGTGTGGAGTACCCTGATGAATTCCATCATAATTGAAAAAGGCTACTAGAGGCTCGAGACGGAATTGGATTAAGCTTGCACTGCGAAGGTAAATTGTTCCTGTTGCACGAGCTTCTAGAATGAATCTTCATCTTACTTGTACGCTATCAAGACCGCTCGGTAAAAGTATTTTCTCGCTTCTGCAGAAGTTCGTCGCGTGATGCTAAAATCCTGTTGTTGGTTCTTGAAAAGTGAACCTGTTAACTATGCCGGATGAATAAGTCGTCCCATCCAGAAAGTGTTGAAGGCTCTTGAGGCCAGATAAGAGGTGCGAGAATGGGTTATAACCGACAGCGAGTCTCTCACTATGCCTTCAAGCGTTTAGCTCCAGAGAAAACAAGAAGTAAGTCTCAGCGCTTCACGCGCTAACGCTTAATCAACACACTGTCACCGCCGCGCTGCGCAACCGATTCATGCAAGAACTCAGCCCTAAAACTTTTTGCAAGTACACATCAGCTATTCTGCTGGGCGCCGAAGGTTCCAATGAAACTCGTGCTCTAGTATCAACAAGTCATAGATAAGCTCCGTCACGCACAGCTCTGCGAATCATCTCCCCTGTCTGGGATATTCAGTTACAATGGCCGGCCGAATTTGGTCTGCGAAAAGACTCAGGCTAATTGCGCTCATGTAGATCCCCTCCATGCCCTAAATACGCCGGGGTCCCGCCCTGGCAGCACAAATTCCGACCCCTTCATGCTCCACCCAGCGCGCTCCAAAATTCGACAAATTTTAGGCTTTGCGTCGCGTGTGCAAGCGCTGAAACACTCAAGATTCTCTCGCTGCGCCTTCCGCGTACCTCGCTGCACAAGCATTGTCGCCGCCCCGCGGCGCTGATTAATTGGAAATGTCGCCAACGCTTTTTACCCTTGGTTTGTCTTTGCTCAGGGCTGTATCTAGGACCTGAGACTGGAGGACTCTTACTTACAGATGTGGGAACAGGTGGACATCAGTGCTGTGCGCATCTTGTACTGCGCCTCTGTCAGGCTCTGGCAAGTTAAAACATTCATGTCTGGAGATGGATTTGTGGGCTGCACTGCACCCGAAGCTCCTCCACCATGACCACCTTCGTTCGATTACTGTTGGATCAACCATTTTGCAAATGAGTTGTTTCTCCGTTCTTGTCGGCGGCTATCTTGATGATGATGGTTGAGGGGTACTGCATTTGGTCCAAGATTGTCTGAAGTCATCACGTGTGGTTTGACGGCGTTGCCAGGTAGCATGTCATGAGCAGTGGGTCGTTGGCGAAGGCTGAGAAGACGATTTCAACGACGCGGAGAATGTCTTCTTTGCTTGCTGGAGAGAGAACGAGAGGCATGGTGGAGACTACGACGTATGAAGCCTACGCTGGCGATCTGTAACTCAGGGGAATGCTGCGAAGACTAGAATGAAACATCGATTCGAGGCGCTCTAATAAGAGGTAAGAACCTTAAATCTTTCTATACCTGAGAAAAGGATTCTGTCAGAGATCTGTAAGCGTAAGCATGGCGTAGCGAAAGTATCGCCTGTCAGGTTTGTATTGGACGCGATTGGACTGTTGATGTAACCCTAATCCTAAGCAACATCAACTTTTGATGTTGCTTTCAATTCCGCCGGCGGAAGCTCTTGGCACTTGAATTGAGATCCTCGAGGCTAGTCTCTGTCTACGTCGGCGGCAAAGCTTTAAGCCAATCATGCCTCCTTTACCTCTTCGGTGCTGAATGTTGTATCATTTATAATTTCGTGAGTGCCGTGGTTCTATGAACCAGTCTCGTGAAGTCATTCCACTATCACGATATGTATTCTAACGCGACAAGAAGATGGGCTTGCGATCCCATAACGAGCGTGACATCTAAGCATATGTATGATATCCATTTCCTTCCCCATCAAAGTGATCCAAGATACACCAAAACCAGCCGAAGAGTAGTAGTAGAAGCGAAATATGTCCATAGGCACCACAATCACAGCTTAGCCCTCGAATTCTATCCCTTCAAGACACCGCGTGTAGACCGTGTCCATGCGCACGCCTCTGGTGGCGTCCATGCTGACGATGCATGCTCGCCCTTGGCCCCAACTCCGCCGCACTCTGTCTCATGTCCCGCTTCGTCTTGGAGCTCGATCCACCGACGGTGCAGACAACACCAGTCCTGCCGGTGAATATGGACTGGACAGAATAGTTGTCATACAGCCAATAATTGTTCGTCCCACTCTTTCCCTCCGCCCCAGCCCCCTCCTGAAAACAACCAGGCACTGCGGCCAAATTCCCGGTATGTGCCCCCAAGTTCCTGCAATTCCCGTCAAATTGATCATCGGCTGGGCAATCGCTGGCGCATAAGTCGCCCCCGCCGATCGTGACATAAGGACTCTCGTTACCGCCGAAGCCGGTGCAGGACATGGGCACGCTGAAGCCGTCGCATACACTGACATCGAAATTGGACGTGCTGGCACCGATGGACCATTCGAATTTCGTGTTGCCGCCCCCCGAGTCTACGTTGCTGGAGCTGCCGACAAACATGGCGCCGGCGTCGGTGAGGCAGATGGTGCCAATTTGGTTGTTGGCGAAGGTGGAGGCATCGCCGCCGGGCCCACCGTTCCACCAGTACCAGAGGTCGTCGTTGGTGGCGCCGAAGGTAACGCAGACGCCGTCGCAGTTGCTGCAGGTACCGGCCGTGATGGGGCTGCCTCCCGTGGTGGAATTGCCCCCAGAGGTGGAGTTGGCAGCCGCAGAGGCGGTAGGATAGGTGGTGGCAATTACTGACGCGGAGAGAGAGAGGGAGCTGGTTGGCTGTTCCACCTCCCTGGAGTGGTGGTGGTGTTGATGAGCGAGGACATTGCCAGAACTCATGAGGGCGAGGACTATGCTCGCGTATGCGTAGGTTGTCTTCATCTTGAAGAAGGACGGCAGAGGCTTTTGAAGGGTGGTAAAGAATGCTTTGCAAGTAAGACGGAACTTGGCACCAGGCTTAGAAGTCGATATGTTGGAGCAAAAAGCGAAAATGTACAAGTTATAATGAGTGGATTATCTCTGGACTCGCAGAGATGGATTGGTAAGGAACGTGGGTGACGAAGGTCAATCTGGTGAGCAACGAAACACGAGGAGAAAAAAATCTGCGAGCAGCGAGCAGCACCCAGCGAACTATTTGAACGAATGTCAGATCTCACCATTTGCATAGCAGGCGGCGCACCCCTCTCCATGCTCCACTCTTTCCGTGCATGTTTCCATGCATTGCACCCCTCCATGTCGCATTAGGACGGTGCACAAACAGTGTGTCAGCATATAATTGGATAGCGACACACCCTTATTGTCCGGTTGGAAACGAAAGTGGGCGGTACCTTTTCAGCTGAGAGCCAAGCATTTTGCTTGATTCCCCCTGAGATTCTGCGGGATGAAATTGCACAGAGTACCCATCGGCCTATCACACGTGTCAATGCATACATTACCCGCCGACACCCAATTAAACAATTGGTAGTTTGAGGGAGTGGGATTCGGCATTTCGACGTTAAGTGTCGAATGGAGGATTGTTTTGGGAAAGACGCGACGACTTCTCATGCCATCCTCCGGCGCTAGAACACGGAAGCCACGCATACCACCCCTGGACTTTGATAGTAGTACATCACCTAGATCACGCCATCTCCTCCAAGTCCGAGCAATGATGACCCCCTGAATGCTCTATTTGGACACTTGAAAGTCTTGAAAAGGATTCCCTAATTTCGAGTGAGTTCAACGCTGTTGTCCCGTGCACGGCAGGACGGCCGAAGGAAGAAGGGAAATACATCATAAACACAGAGTACGATTAAGAGTAAGAGTATAAGTAAGGTTGGAACTCTCTTTTTTTTCATGTGGTGTGCACGGTGGTGGCACAAAAGTTTGCTCCGCTTGGGAGAAAAATCTAGACCGTCGGCGGCCCTTCGGAAATGACGTCGAGGAGACTAGCGCATTGTGCTAAGCGACCCACTTAGAGCAAGATGGCATCAAGCGGAGTTGATGCCCCTCTACTAAGGTACTATGTAACAACTCCGCCTCCCTTAGACCACAACCAGCGATAGGAAGACAAGAGACGACAATGTAGTATCGGCTTTGATCATTGTGCTTATAGTACTAGACTTCGAGGCAGCAACTTATCTTCGGACAGTCCCCCTCCGACAGTCCCCCGTCCACACTAATGTGGCTACCGGCTATACCCGCAGCCACCCGACTTGGCATAGGCCTTAGCATAGTGGATATCTAACTGATAGGTATATTGTCGATAAATATTTCTTTTATTTCACGATATAAATATTTAAATAGAACGTTATATCTTAACGAGTAAGAAAGATCTTATAATATAGATTTTTATAGAGATCTATATCGAAAGTTTTATATATACGCTAAAACTCTTAATATTCTTAATAAATATTTTTATTATTTTAAATATTAATACTTTATATAATAGTAATATTAATACTTATTATATATAATATATAATAGCGATATTACTATATATATATTAATATATATAAAAGAATAAAATAGAATTAAGCTTAAAAATCTTAAATTTATATATATAGTTAATTATAAATTTAGAGTTACTACGCTCTTTAATTAAATCGACTAAGTTATTATAAGTAAATAAATTAGCGTTCGTAACTATTAAAAAATAGATATACGTTATTAATATATAGAATAACTTTTTTATTTTCTATTAAAATTTTAAGATTTTTTTTTTAAATTATAGAACGAAATATAGGCTTTAAAATAAAAGAAGAATATTTAAATTTAGTCTTATAATTATTAAAGCGTAAGAAATTCAAATATCGCTTATTAAAGTTCGCTTTATAGTTAGATAGCGAGCTCGGCCGTCTATTATAGCTCTAATTAAAAAATAGATATATATTATTTAATTTTAGAATAACTTTTTTTTTCTATTAAAATTTTAAGCTTTTTTTTTAAATTATGAGAATAAAATATAGACTTTTAGATTTTTTTTTAAAATTTTTTTTAAATTTAGTCTTATAATTATTAAAGCGTAAGAAAATTAAATATCGCTTATTAAAGATTACTTATCTATTTACTCGATAGCCCTAATTAAAAAAAAAAATTATAAATTTAATTTATAGATCTTTACTCGTAGAGTATATAATTATTATATTATTATATATATTATAGCGATAGTAGCGATATTAATATTATATATACTTACGCTAATAGAAGAATAGAGAAATAGAAGAAGAATATAAAGAATTTTAATATATATTTAATATATATTTAATATAGTAAGTAAATATCTTCTTATTACTCTTTAATTCTAATATATTTAATACTTAAAGTATTAATTATAATAACGAAATTAAACTTTAAATATATACTTTAATCGAATATAATATTATAATAAAGATCGTTATGATTATTATAGAAGTCTCTCGTTAAATTATTACTCGTCTAAAATAATAAGCTTATAATAGAGGATATAACTCTATCGTATTTAAAAAGCTATTACTATTGTATATATTTAATATCTCTAGATCTAAATAACTCTCTATTTAGAGCTAATAACGATGAAAATAATTTATTTTAAAGAGTAAACTATACTAACTACTCGATTTAAAAATCGAAACTATATTAACTATTATATATTAAAAATTAACTATCTTACTATTAATATATTAATAATAAAGTAGTTATAATAAAAGCTAGAATATCGCTTAATAAGAAGAGAGAGCTAATATCTATATTAAGTATTAAGCTCTATTAGCTTTATTAGTTCTATTAATTCTATTTTAATTCTATCTTAATTCTACTTTAACTCTATAAATATTAGCCTATTAGCTCTTTTAACTTAAAAAATCGACTTTTTAAAAAGATTATTATAAACTACTTTACTATTAATTAAATTAGTTGATTTTACTATTAAAACTATATTAACTATTAATTAATAGACTCTAAACTATACTATTAATTATAAGAAATTAGATATTTTACTAGTAGTAAATTAGTTAATTAATTTATTATTATTAGCTCTATCTCTATTATTATATCTAAGCTTAAGAGTATTATTTTAATCGCTATATAAAAGAATCGCTATAGTCGTAAAAAAACCTCTTTTATATTAGCTGCTAAGTAAGAAATCTTTTTAATAATAGTTTTACGAGTACTTAAATGTAATAACTTTCGATTAATTAAAATTATTAAAAAACTACCTCTTTCGATAGCTTAAATAGAAGCTTATTATTAATTTATCTTACGATATAAAGACTAGATTATAGAGAATTAAAAGAATATAATCTAAATCGATAAGACTAATATAGTCTTAAACTTTTAATAAAAACGAATATAATAATAATATTAGCCCGCTAAGATCTATATTAAGTTCGCTATTTAATATTATTACTAGTCGAAAAGATATAATATATTTTATAGAATATTTTATATTAAGTAATATTATATTATACTCGAATATAATATAAATAAAGTCGAATATTATTTCATTTTTCTAATATGAATTCGAAATCTTAACGAGATATTTTACGATATAATATATCTATAATATTATATTATAAAATAATATATATATGAAATATTTCGTTAGAATTTCTATATTTAGAAGTATAAGTAGCTATTCTAATTATTATTCTAATTAACTATAACTATTACTATTATAGCTATTATTATTATAACTATTATTATTATAACTATTACTATTATAACTACTACTATTATAACTATTTATAACTATCTCTATTATAACTATTTCTATTATAACTACTTCTATTATAACTATTACTATTATAATTATTATTATTATAGCTATTACTATTATAACTATTACTATTATAGCTATTATATAATAATAAACTATTTAAATAATAAATAGTAATAGCTATAATAGTAATAGCTATTAAAATATTAGATATATAATATATAGAACGAACGAATTAATTCTTTAAAATCTCTTCGAGACTAGATTCTAAATATAGTATAAAATTAAATAACTAAAGAATACGATAGCTGAAATACGCGAAGACTATATTTCGATAGTAGTTATAATAGTAATAGCTATAATAGTAAATAAAAGT
Source organism: Letharia lupina (assembly GCF_014066315.1). Lineage (NCBI taxonomy): Eukaryota > Fungi > Ascomycota > Lecanoromycetes > Lecanorales > Parmeliaceae > Letharia > Letharia lupina. Next base: position 2,350,723 of record NW_023502976.1, read on the forward strand.
TATAATAATAATAGTTATAATAGTAATAGCTACGAGTAAAGACTTATAAATTAAATTTATAATTATTTTTTTAATTAGAGCTATCGAGTAAATAGGTAAGCGATCTTTAGTAAGCGAACTTTGATAAGCGAACTTTGATAAGCGATATTTGAATTCCTTGCGCTTTAATAATTATAAGATAAATTTTTAAAATTCTTAAAAATTCGGAAAGCGTAAATAGCGTTTTAAAATTTAAAAAAAAAATTCAAAATTTTAATAGAAAATAAAAAAGTTATTACTATTGTGAATAACGTATATCTATAATTTAATAAGAAAAGCGCGAAAGGACGAGATTTTAATAATTGCGAATATTAATTTATTTACTCGCGATAACTTAGTTAATCTAATTAAAGAGCGTAGTAACTCTAAATTAATAATTAACTATATATATAAATTTAAGATTTTTAAGCTTAGTTCTATCTTATTCTTTTATATATATTAATAATAATAATAGTTATAATAGTAATAGCTATAATAGTAAGTAATAGCTATAATAGTAGTAGTTATAATAGTAATAGTTATAGTAGTAATAGCTATTATATCGAATTTATCGAATAAAGATAAATACGATTAATCGTTAACTAGAATAATAATTAAAATATCTACTTTATACTTCTAAATATAGAAATCTTAACGAAATATTTTATATATATATTATTTTATAATATAATATTATAGATATACTATATCGTAATATATTTCGTTAAGATTTTATATTATATTAGATATAAAATTATATAAATCTTAATAACTTATATTATATTAGAGTATAATATAATAGATTAATATTCTATATTATATTATATCTTTTCGATTAGTAAATATTATTTTATAAACGCTATAGAGTTTATATTCTAAGAGTATTTCTTATATAATAAGAAGAGTTTATATTATATTTAAAAGATCGAAATAATAATTAAAAAAAACGAATATGTTTAGAAACTAGCTATTATTAATAAGATTTTAAAGTCTAAGATTAAATTATAGTAAAAACTCTAGAGTAATATAAGATATATAGACTTATATAATCTTTCTAGTATAAAGCTTTAATAAAGATTTATAATAGAAATTAAGAAAGTTACTATTATAGAAAAGAAAAAGAGAATTAACTAATATCGCTATTAGAAGAAGATTTATTTATATATATTTCTCTAAATTCTTTAACTTCTTTTACTAATTAAAAAGCTTACTTTCTTAATACTTAAGACTTAAAAATAAGAATAGATATTATATTAAGAGGCTAGTAATTAATTAGATTATTAAATTTCATTATTTCTAATTTAAAATATATCTTATTTCTTTATTTTCGATCTAAATATAGATATATACGAGTACGTTTAAAAGAGAAAGTATTATAAGACTAAACCTCGAATATTAACTTTATTAATTTATTCTATTTAATTTCTTTAATATTATATAATAAATAATAATAGAATAAATTTATAAAATTATAGAGTTAATTATACGCTTTTAAATAATATAGAGAAGATAAAATTTAATAAAGTATTTATTAGAATATATTAAAAATTAAGATTTATCGAGTTTATAAGAAAAGCTCTTTCGATAGAAGCTCTCGAAGAGCTCTCGAAGAGTCTTCGAAGGGTTAAAGGGGTTTTAGAGGATTTCTTTTTAAGTATATTAAATAAATTATAATATCTCTCTCAATTCTTAATAAACTATAATATTTCTTTTTAATATCTCTCTCAATTCTTAAAGTTAGATTTCTTAAAATCTCTAAACTTTTTAAAACTTTTTAAGAGCTCTTCGAGAGCTTCTATTAAGAGATTATTAAAGTAAACTTAAAATTAATTAAATATTATTAAAATAATTAAATTTCGAGTTTACTTTAATAATTTCTTAATAGAAACTCTTAAAGAGTTTTTAAAGAGTTTTTAAAGAGTTTAAGAAGTTTTAGAGAATCTCTCTAAGAATTAAAAATAGTTAAAAACTAGTACTTAATAAGCTTTTTACTATTAAAAAGAATACGCTTTAGCATATATTTAGATATAGATTCTTCTTTTATTACTTCTAAAATTTATTTAGAAATATAAAGAAAATAAATCTAATATACTAGTTATAAAAGATAAGATTACTTAAGATCTTAGTCTATATTTTAAAGTTTTAGAAATTAATCTTTATATTTATAAATATACTTAAATTACTATAGTATAAAGACTCGCTAAATCTAAATTATATTAAGCTATATTAGTCTTAGATAAAGCGATATACTATTTAAAATAATTTACTAATAATTTAAAAAGAGAGTAAAAAGCGATAGATTTATTATTAGAAATATAAGCTTTTATAAGAGAGAATTTAAAGATAAATAGAACGTATATCTAGATATATTATCGAAGTTATTTATTTAAAAAGCGATAATAAGTATAAAAAAGATTATTTTAAAGAAGATATATAATTATATAATTTAAATAAGCGAGCTAATAAGTATATATATAGTTATATAAAGAATTATTAATAAAAAATAAAGCTATTTAAGAAATTTATTAAATATCGAAGAATACTAAGAATATTAAGAGTTTTAGCACATATATAGAACTTTCGATATAGATTTCTATAGCGATAACTTTTATTATAATTCTAGAAAGACTATAAATTTAAATTTACGAAGATAGCGAAAATATATCTCTTCTTATCTATAATCGTCGTAGTATACTCGATAATATTTATAATATATAAATAGACGAAATAGAGAAAGATAAATAATATAAATAATTTTAGAAATTAGATTTAAATAGAATATAGAAATATAAGAGAAAGATAGATATTTATTTACTTATAAAATCTATTAATATTAATCTTCTTATCGATACTAGCGATCTAATTATAATAATTTTTAGAAAAGTAATAATATATTAATACTCTTATATATATTAGCGAATTTTAATATATATAATTAATATTATAACTTAGTAATAGTTATATATAATATAAACTCTTATTTTATTACTATTATACTATCTTTAATTTATTTATAACGTATTCTAAATACTATATTATTATTTTAAAGAATTACTTTAAAATTAATAAAGTAAGAGAAATTTATCTAAACTTAAAGTTTTTTATAATCGAATGAATAAGCTAGCGTAATCTCTTATTAAAATTAAATAGAGTCGAAAGCTTAATATATAGATTATACGCGAGAGGCTTTTTTAATCTAATAAAGAACTATAAGAGAGAGATTATTCGAAGATAATTTATCGAGATAGAAAGATAAGAGACGAGTATAGCGATATCGTACTATATCTCGCTATTAAATTAAACTTCTAGATCGCTATAAGATATTAATATAAAAAGAGAAGATACTTTATTATATTAGACGGCGAAATATTAAAATACTTTCGCGATTAAGCTTCTTCTCTAGTTTAATATTAAGAAGAAAAGACTATTATTTAAAATATCGTTATAATAAGAAATATATAACTACTATTACTTAATATCTATAATAATATTTTAATAATTATATTCTTTTAATTAATATATATAATAGAATAAAATAGAGCTAAGCTAAAAAATCTTAAATTTATATATATAATTAATTATAAATTTTAAGTTATTACGCTTTTTAATTAAATTAACTAAGTTAGCTCGCTAATTCTCTTATATTCTCTTATTTAAAACTTATATATAAAGATTTAATACTCTTAAATATCTAGCTTTTTATCGATATTATTACTTTATAATTTTATAGATTACGAGTAAAGATTTATAAATTAAATTTATAATCGTTTTTTTTAATTAGAGCTATTAAGTAAATTTAATAAGCGATCTTTAATAAGCGATATTTGAATTTCTTATCTTTAAAGAACTATAAAACTAAATTTTAAGATTCTTTTTTTATCTAAAAGCTTATATTACGTTCTATAATTTAAAAGTAAAATCTCGAAATTTAAATAGAAAATAAAAATGTTATAATAAAATTAAATAATATATATCTGATTTTTTAATTAAGACTATCGAACTTTAATAAGCGATATTTAAGATTCTTACTCTTTAATAATTATAAGATTAAATTTTAAAAAATTTTCGTTATTAAAAAGCGCAATATTCGCTCTATAATTTAAAAAAATAATCTTAAAATTTTAATAGAAAATAGTAAAGAGATTTGATTAAAAGTAGAGTAAGAGATTTTAATAATTATAAACGCTAATTTATTTACTCGCGATAACTTAGTCGATCTAGCTAAAAGGCGTAATAACCTCGAATTTATAATTAACTATATATATAAATTTAAGATTTTCTAATTTAGCTCTATCTTATTCTTTTATATATATTAATAAATCTTAATTTATATTTTCTAACGATATAAAAATAATAAGATTTAATCTATTATTAATAAAGCGAATTAATATTTAAATATTATAGTTATATTAAACGCGTTCGAGATTAAATAATAATTCTTTTATCTATTTATATAATTCTTCTTCTTTTATTATTCTATTAATTTATTAATAAGTAAAGGCCTATAAATTAAATTTATAAAGTTAGATTTTTCTAAGTTAAATCGAATTTTAGCCCTAGCTCTAAGTTAAATCGAACTCTAATTACTTACTATACGTTTTTAATCTACTTTTACTATTATAAAATTAATTTAATCTATATAATATAGATATATATATACGAAGAGAGACGCGCTAAGATTTAATTAGAAAGATATATCGAGTATAAAGAATTAATTTATAATAATTACTTATAAAAAATAGAGAAAGACTATATTCTTATAATAAGAAGTATCGAAATATTAAAAAGAAATAAAGATAACGTATTAATTAGTAGTGTGAATTTCATAATATCTTCTATCGTAGTAAAATTTTTCGAATAATAAAATAGCTATAGATATCGAACGATTTTAATTTATTTAAATATATATCGTTTAATATTTCTTCTATAGAGATCTAATTAACTATAATCGTCGTAGTAGATTCTTCTCTTATAACGTTATTATAGTAATATATTATATTAATATAATAAAGATAATAGATTAAGTTATAGTAGTATTTTTTACTTATTAAGTAATAATTTAATATAAAATCGTAAAGAGTATATAATATAAGATCTTAAAGAGCTAAGTTATATTCTTAATAATAATAATCTTATTATCGCTTAATTTCTTTATAATATTCTTTATAGTATTCTCTATAATATTCTTTATAATATTCTTTATAATATTCTCTATAGTATTCTTTATAGTATTCTCCGCATTTATTTATTATAGTTTCTTCTCTTATAATATTTCTTCTATAGAGATCTAATTAACTATAATTATTATAATAGATTCTTCTCTTATAATATTATTATAGTAATATATTATATTAATATAATAGAAATAATAGATTAAGTTATAATAGTATTCTTCGCTAAATAAATAATAATTTAATATAAAATTATAAAGAGTATATAATATGGAATCTTAGAGAGCTAAGTCGTATTCTTAATGATAATAATTTTATTATCGCTTAATTTCTTCGTAGTATTCTCTATAGTATTCTCTATAATATTCTCCGTATTTATTTATTATAATTTCTTCTTTTACTTCTTAATATAGTAGAAATAATAGATTAAGTTATAGTAATATTCTTCGCTTACTAAGTAATAATTTAATATAAAATTATAAAGAGTATATAATATAAGATCTTAAAGAGCTAAGTTATATTCTTAATATTAAAAATCTTATTACCGCTTAATTTCTTCGTAATATTCTTTATATTCGTCTATTATAGATTCTTCTCTTATTTAACTAAGTACGAGAGTATCGAGAATAAATATATTTATATTAGTAAAATTAGTAGAATTAGTAGAATTAATAGAATTAATAGAATAATAAAAGAAGAATAATTATATAAATAGATGAAAGAATTATTATTTTATCTTAAACGCGTTTAATATAATTATAATATTTAAATATTAAGTTTAATCTATCTATCGCTAACTTAAAAGAAGTATATAGAGAAGAATATATTTATTCGAGCTCTTTTTAAGAGTCTTTTAACGCGTTTATAAGTAGTAGTAGATAGCTATTAAACTCGCTTATAACCTTAATTACTAGTAGTAATAAATTCGTTAAGAGATAATTTAAGAGCGTTAGTAGAGATTCTAAGAGGCGAGTAAAAGAAGTATATATATCTTATAGATCTAGTAATATAAGAGCGAGGGGTAGAGAGAGTAAATATATTTATATTAATAAAATTAGTAGAATTAATAGAGTAATAAAGAAATAATAATTATATAAATAGATGAAAGAATTATTATTCGATTTCGAACGCGTTTAATATAATTATAATATTTAAATATTAGTTTTATCTATTAATAGTAGATTAAACTTTATAATTTTTATATTATTAGAAAGTATAAACTAAGCTCTATAATTTATAAAATTATAAAGTAATAATATTCTTAGAGAGCTGGTTATTTTAGAGTATAAGACTTCTATATATAGATTTTTATAGATTTTTAAGGGTTACGGACGCTAATTTATTTACTCGCGATATCTAATTAAAAAGCGTAGATCTAACGAATTTATAATTAACTATATATATAAATTCAAGATTTTCTAGTTTAATTCTATCTTATTCTTTTATATATACTAATATTAATATATTTATTCTCGATATTTCTCGCGAAAACGTTATTAAACGCTTTAGATATATATACTTTTTTTTACTTATCTCTTAAAGTTTCTATTAATACTCTTAAATCGCTTTTTAATAAATTCGCTATTACTAGTAATCGAGGCTATAAGCGATTTTAATAGCTATTTATTATCTATTATAATCTATCTAAGATAATAATTCTTATCTATTTAAGATATTAATACTTAACGTTAAGTCTTAATAAGCGATATCTTTTAGTCGTAGATTTTCTTAATAGAATTAATTAACTTTATAATTAAGATATATATCTAAGATCGTATTATAATAACTAGTAGTAATGTTAGTATTCGATTTAAAAACGATATTTTTAACTATTATCTCGAATCGAAATTATTTTAATAGTAAACTAATTAATAAATATCTTAAGAAATTTCGAAGTATATAAATCGCTTTCGCTTATATTTATTCTATTATTTTAAACTTCGCTATCTTTAAGATCGTTTTTTATCGACTTTTAATTATAATTATATCGTATCGAGAAGTTTAAGAAGAGATATATTAGTTTACTAATTTTTTAATTAAGTTAGCTTCGAATATATAAATAACTAATAAGATTTTAAAACTATTATTTTAGCTATACGAATTTTTAAATACGAAGCTATTTTAAGAGAATTCGAATCTTATTAATCTCGCTAATATTTACGTTATTAGATATCTTATTAGAAATAATCTTAAACTCTCTCGATTATACGTAGATCGTCGATATTTTAACTAGTTTATATTCTAAATAAAAGACTTAAAAGATCTTCGACGTTAATATCTTACTCGATCTATTTCTTATCTCTTATAATTATTATTATTATTAATTCTAAGAATTTATTTTTTATAATTACTATAATATTATTCTAATATAAATTAAAAACTATTAAAGTTTAAATCTTATAGTTAATAAAGATTTTAATAAATAGTAAATCGACGATAATAATAAATAGCTTAGCGACTTATTTAAATAATCTTATCTCTATACTTCTTAACTTTATTAAAATCTTATTCTTAGAGTATCTAACTTTTAAAGAGTTTATTAATTATATTAATATCGAGATAGAGCTTAATAGTAGAATTAATTATACGACGTAAAGAATAAGAATATCTTTATTACTTATTATAAGCGTATTCTATATCTCTTTTAATATATTATTTAGCTCTACTATCTATTAGATTCTAGCGTATTTTAATAAAACTATTTATTACTATCTAATATACGCTATATAATAGAGTAAGATAGAGCGAGATTTTAAATATCTAATATTATCTCGCTTCGAATTAAGATTTTAATAAAGTAAGATAAGGTCGAGATAGTATTTTTCTATTAAGGTAATAAAGATATCTTATTATTCTCGCTAAGTATTTAATTAAATTAACTTAAAACTATAATCTTAATAACGTCTTTATAATATCTTCTATAACGTCTTAATCTTATATATCTTATTATCTTTCTAAGTATTTATATCTTATTATATATACTATATAACGAGATAAAATAAGATAAGATTTTAGATATTTAATATTATCTCGCTTTAGATCGAGATTTTAATAAGATAGAGAAAAATTAAGATAGAGTTTTTCTATCGAGATAACGAAGATATCTTATTATTTTATTAAGTCTATCTACGCTATTAGTATATATAAAAGAATAAGATAGAATTAAGTTTAAAAATCTTAAATTTATATATATAGCTAATTATTAATTTAAAGTTACTACGCTCTTTAATTAGATCGACTAATTTATCGCGAGTAAATAAATAAGTATATATTATTAATATATAGAATTACTTTTTTATTTTCTATTAAAATTTTAAGATTATTTTTTCAAATTTTAAAGCGCTCTTTATACTTTTCGAATTTTAAAGAATTTTGAAATTTAGTCTTATAATTATTAAAGCGCAAGGAATTTAAATATCGCTTATTAAAGTTCGCTCGATAGTCGGACAGCTCTAATCAGGTATACATTATTTGATTTTAGAATAACTTTTTTATTTTCTATTAAAATTTTAAGATTCTTTTTTTAAATTATAGAACGAAATATAGGCTTTTAGATAAAAAAAGAATTATTAGATTTAGTCCTATAATTATTAAAGTGTAAGAAATTCAAATATCGCTTATTAAAGTTCGCTTATTAAAGATCGCTTATCTACTTACTCGATAGCTCTAATTTAAAAAAAAATTATAAATTTAATTTATAGACCTTTACTCGTATAATAGAATAAGAAATCTTAATAAGATTTCGAGGGGGTTAAAGTCGAAGTAGAGTTTCGAATTAAGATTTCGAGTTTCCTTAAAACCTCGATCTCGCCTCGATTCGAAGTGAAATTTCGAAGTGAGATTTCGAGATATACTTCGTTAATTCGATAAACTCTAAATATCTCTAAGCGATTTCTCTAAATTTTAATAAAATATATTAAGAATAGAGTAAAATATAGTATAGAATATAATATTATAGTTTAAATTAGAGTATAAGATATAGATATTTAAGAAGATAATAAGATATATAAGATTAAAGCGCTATAGAAATACTATAAGAATATTATAAGAATAATAATCTCGAGTTAATCTAATTAATAAATTTAACGAGATAATAAGATACTCTTATTATCTTAATAGAAAAAACACTATCTTAATTTTACTCTACTTCGTTAAAATTTTAACTTAAAGCGAAGTACTAGTCGAAAAGATATAATATATTCTATAAAATATTTTATATTAAGTAATATTATATTATATTCGAATATAATATAAATAAAATTAAATATTATTTTATTTTTCTAATATAAGTTCGAAATCTTAATAAAATATATTACGATATAATATATCTATAGTATTATATTATAATATAATATATATATAAGATATTTCGATTAAGATTTCTATATTTAGAAGTATAAGTAGCTATTCTAGTTATTATTCTAGTTATTTATAACTATTACTACTATAACTATTACTACTATAACTACTTACTATTATAGCTATTACTATTATAACTATTATTATTATAGCGATTACTATTATAACTATTACTACTATAGCTATTACTATTATAACTATTATTATTATAGCTATTACTATTATAACTATTATTATTATAACTATTACTATTATAATTATTACTATTATAACTATTATATAATAATAAACTATTTTAATAATAAATAATAATAGTTATAATAGTAATAGTTATAATAGTAATAGCTATTAAAATATTAGATATATAATATATAAAACGAATAAATTAATTCTCTAAAATCTCTTCGAGACTAGATTCTAAATATTATATAAAATTAAATAGCTAGAAAATATAGTAGTTAAGATACGTAAAGATTATCTTTTAATAATAGATATAATAGTAATAAATATAATAGTAATAGATATAATAGAGATAACTATAATAGAAATAGCTATAATAGAGATAATTATAATAAAGATAGCTATAATAGTAATAGCTATAATAATAATAATTATAATAATAGATAGCTATAATAATAATAGTTATAATAGTAATAATTATAATTAACTAGAATAATAACTAAAATAACTACTTATACTTCTAAATATAGAAATTTTAATTAAAATATCTTATATATATATTATTTTATAATATAATATTATAGATATATTATATTATAATATATCTTACTAAGATTCTATATTATATTAGATATAAGATTATATAAATATAAATATTTTATATTTTATTAGAGTATAATATAATAGATTAATATATTATATTATATTATATCTTTTCGATTAGTAAAGCGAAGTAGTATTAGATTATTAGATACTTAAAATCTTATCTTACTTCGCTTTATTATATAGCGTAAGTCTATCGATTAAATTAGCTTAAGATTATTAATTTTATAATATTTTATAATATCTTATAAATATAATCTTATAAATATTATATCTTTTTAAGTATTTATATCTTATACTCTAATTTAGATTATAATATCGTATTTTATATTTTATTACTCTATTTCTATTATATAAAATTAAAATTTAGAGAAATCGCTTAAAGATTATTTAGAGATATTTAGAGTCTATTAAATTAATAAAGTATATTTTAAAATCTTACTTCGAGTTAAGACGAGGTTAGAGTTTTAAGAAAACTCGAAATCTCGATCTAAAACCTTATCTTAATCTCGATCTCCTTTAAAACTTCGTTAAGACTCTTCGCTTCGTTACGTAACGTAATCTTATACTCTTATTTATATTACGATATTATATTCTATACTCTATTTTATTCTATTTTTAATATATTTTATTAAAATTTAAAGAGGTTACTTAGAAGTATTTAGAATCTATCGAGATAATAAGATATATTTCGAAATTTCACTCTCGAATTAAGATAAGGTCGAGGTTTAAAGAAAACTCGAAACCTTAATTCGAAATCTTATCTCGACTTCGACCTCTCTTAAAACTTTATTAAGATTTCTCGTCTTATTATATAACGTAATCTAAGAGCCTCTTTAATAACTATATATTATTAAAATATACTAATATATATTATCTTATCTCTTAGTAAATGAAATATAAGCTTAGAATAATATTAGTAGATAGTTAAAAATATATAAAATATAAATATAATTTCATTCGATAACTCTATAATCTCGCTAAGTAAGAATTAAATATAGAGTAATTAAAAAAAATCTTTCTAATTAGATAATTATCTTTCTATCTATTATTTAATAATCTTATATCTAATATATCTACTATTATTATATAATAGGCTTTAACTATTACTAATATTTCTATTATTATTATTATTACTTTATCTTCTTTAATAAAGCTTACTCTTATAGCGTCTTTAAAAGAGTTTAGATAGTTTTATATTATAAAGTTAATAATATATTCTAAAATAGTATAATAATATTATCTCTTTAAGAGATAGAATATAAGCTTTAAATCGAAAATATAAATAACTATTTTAGTTACTATTTAAGCTATAATTTTAATTAAGTATTAAATAATTAAGTCTTAATATTAGAAGATATAATCTTATAAAAAAATGAAATCTATAGCGATTTCTACGCTATTAATTAAGTAAATAGAGATTTAATAAGATAACGTAATTATTAATAGTAGATAATAATTAATAATAAGAGTAAATAGATATATATAAATATAATAGACTATTATAATTTAAATAACTCTTTTTAGAAAAATAAACTTATAAGTTAGCTGCGAGATATATCTCTTTTATTTATTATTAAATTTAACGAATTATTTCTCGATAGTATAATTATAAATAGTTACGCTTAGATTATTTATTTCTCTATTACTATAATTATCCTCGATTCTAATCTCTTAAATATTCTATCTTTAAGTACTATCTTATCTTTTAAAACTTTATAAACTAGCGATTAAAAAGAATATATATCGAATAATAAGATAGTAATTATAAAAAAGAAGAGATATATACGCTTCGAAATTGGGATTAAAACTTCTAGTAAAAGATAAAAGAAGACTAATAAATAATATATAGATAACGCTATTAAAGAAGTTAGTAAATAAATAAATAAATCTACTTTATAGCGTAAAAAGAAGGCTATATAGCGTGAGATTAAGAAGATATAGCGAATAAATAGAATATCGAATTCTGCTAGAAAATTAATAAATAGAAATCGCCTCTTAAGTATATTAAATATCTTTTTAATAACGTTTCGAAGCTATAAATAACGTAAATTAAATAATTTCTTTATAGTCTCGAGCTTTAAATTAGTCTTTAGCTACTTCTTTAAATAATATCGTATTCTTATATATAATATTAATAGAAAATCGTAATTCGAATATTTAGCGTCGACGAGATAGTATTTATCGTTAGATATTATAAATTCTTTATAAAATATAATATTCTTAAGTACTCTAATATTATAAATAAAGTCTTTTTATCTCGATAGTATATAGTAAAATAATATATTAAATTTATATATAGCTAAGATATTCTAACTAAATTCTCTCTTTCTATTTCGCTATAATATATACTCTTCTATTAATATATATATATTGATATATATATTATTAAATACTTTTAAATAATTATCGAAATAGAATATAAATTTAAAACTTAAAAGAATTTTTAATAAAATAAGATATAATACTTTTAGTAATTATATTATCTATTTATAGAGAATAATAAAAATATTAGATATCTTATAAAAATAGCGAGATATTATATTTCTAAGTATTAAAAGCGATTATATATTCTTCTATTACTAAGATTATAACTAATAGAGTATATAAATATAGCGAGTTTCTCTATAATATTAATAGTATAAGATAAGATTAACTTAATATAATTAAATAGCTAGTTTTAAAGCTTATTAAGTATATAAAAAAATATACGAAAAGCGCTTTATATAACTATAGAATAGTTATTAAGAATTTCTTTAATATAGATATAGCTAGATAGAATAGATATTCTTTATATTTACTTATTATAATAAGAAGAATATTACTAAATAATAGTAAGAATAATATATTAATACTTATAGCTATCTCTTTAAATAGAGAATTATTTATAATTAAAATATAGCTATTATAGTTATAAAATATAACTATTAATTATAAAAATAAAAAATATCGCTATTATAGTTATAACGATTTATTATTTCTATATACTTAACGTATATTAAATCTTAAATTATAAGTTAACTTATAATTTATATATTTTTAATATATAATATAATTTAATAAGTAAAAATATAATTATCGAACGTAATCGTATATATATAATACGCTAAGTTAAAAATATATTAGTATATTTTAAAAATATATAATTATCGAAGAGACTTTAATATCTTCTATTTATATAGTTATTCGATATCTAGTTATATTATTTAATATATTTATATTAATATTATATTTATATTTATATTATATTTATATTTATATTATATTTATAATAATATTATATTTATATTAATATTATATTTATATTTATATTATATTTATATTTATATTATATTTATATTAATTTTAATATTATAATTAAATTATCTTATTTATTATATTATAATTAAAAAACGAATTTAAGAAATCTATTAATAGAGGCTTTAATAAGATATTAAGTTAAGTTATTATATTTCTAAATAAACTTATTATATAGATAATATATTATAAAGAGTATTTATTAAAATAGCGTAATAATTTTATAATTAGTTAGAGAAATAAAGTAATTACTAAATTAGTTTATTTATATAATTAATAAATTTAAAAAAATTATTATTTAATTTAATAATTATATAATTAACTTTTTAAGCGAAGTAAAAGTATTTAAAAAAACGATATTTAAATTATTTATAGTTTTTATAATAGTCTAAATAATTTATAAATTAGGAAAAAAAGTCTTTATAAAATATAATATTATTTTTCGAATTTATAGTAAAGTCTTATAAAAGATATTATAAGAAGTTTTTCTTTTCTCTTTTTTATATAATATTTAAAATATTAAAGACTTAAGAGAAATAGTATAACTCTCTTCATTTATAAATCTAAAAAGTTTCTATAAAATTTAAAATTACTAATCGCGCGTATATCGCGGAAATTATAAAATTCGTCGAATTAGTAAATCTAATTAGAATTCGCCTAAATTCCGCCGATTTAATAACTATTCTAATCTTTTCTATTAGTTCTATTAATTTAATAATAATACGTATAAAAAAAGAAAAGTTCTAATAATCGACGTTATAATGATAAGATTCTACGATAATAAGTATTAATATTAACTTAAATTTAATTACGAAATTAGATAATTTAATAAAATTAGTTACGTAAGTAATACTTTAATATAGCGTATAATAATACGTATATTAATAATAATATATATTAATAATATATATATATAAAATAATACTTAGAGTATATTAAAGTATATTATATAAAAATTTTAAAGTTACTAAAAATTTTTAAAGTTACTAAATTAATAGAACTAGAGGAAAGAATTAGATATAGATAAAGTTTACTTAATAGACTAAATCGTACTTATAATACGAATTCGATAGAAATCGTACGAAAATTCACTTTTTAAATTTATAGATATTCTCTTTATTTTAAAATTATTATTTTAAATATATAATTAAATAAGATAAATTAAGTTTATAATCTTCTTACTTAGATATTTAATTAATAATAATTCTTATTATTTAATAATATAGCGAGAAATATTAAAGCGATTATAAATTTATAATATATTATTAATATCGATTAATTATATTATTAAATTAATAAAAAGTCTAATTAATTCTTTATTATACTTCGCGATTTTCGCTATTAATAAAATTAATTTTAAAATCTAGCTAAATAATATATTAATCTTAAGATTAAAAAGAATTAGATAGTAAATTAATAAGATAAGATTTAATAACGCTTAAAATTAATATATATAAAAGAATAAAATAGAGTTAAATTAGAAAATCTTAAATTTATATATATAATTAATTATTAATTTAAGATTATTACGTCTTTTAATTAGATCGACTAAGTTATCGTAGATAAATAAATTAGCATTTATAACTATTAAAATCTCGCTCTTCCACGTCTCCCTTATTAAAAAAATAGATATACGTTATTTATAATAGTAATAACTTTTTTATTTTTTATTAAAATTCTGAAATTTTTTACTTTAAATTTTGAAACGCTAAATACGCTTTTCGAATTTTTAAGAGTTTTAAAATTTAGTCTTATATTTATTAAAGCGTAAGGAATTTAAATATCGCTCATCAAAGTTCGCTTACTAAAGATCGCTTATCTACTTACTCGATAGTTCTAATTAAAAAAATAGTTATAAATTTAATTTATAGACCTTTACTCGTAAATTAATATTAAGATTAAGAAGCTATAAAAATATAATAGAGAGCTTTAATAATAGATTATTATTTAAAAAGATATAGTATAATATAATATATTAATCTACTATATTATACTCTAACGAGTAAAGATCTATAAATTAAATTTATAATTATTTTTTTAATTAGAGCTATCGAGGAGCGATCTTTAATAAGCGAACTTTAGTAAGCGATATTTGAATTTCTTACGCTTTAATAATTATAAGACTAAAATTTAGAAATTCTTTTTTTTATCTAAAAGCCTGTTTTTTATTCTATAATTTAAAAAAATAATCTTAAAATTTTAATAGAAAATAAAAAAGTTATTTTAAAATTAAATAATATATATCTATT
Organism: Letharia lupina; assembly: GCF_014066315.1. NCBI lineage: Eukaryota > Fungi > Ascomycota > Lecanoromycetes > Lecanorales > Parmeliaceae > Letharia > Letharia lupina. Next base: position 2,366,600 of record NW_023502976.1, read on the forward strand.
TTTTTATTAGAGCTATTCGACTATCGAGCGATCTTTAATAAGTAAACTTTAATAAATAATATTTAAATTCCTTACGCTTTAATAGTTATAAGATTAAATTTAAAAATTCTTTCTTTATCTAAAAGCCTATATTTCGTTTTATAATTTAAAAAAAAAATTTAAAATTTTAATAGAAAATAAAAAAGTTATTCTATATATTAATAATGTATATCTATTTTTTTAATAATTGCGATTATTAATTTATTTATTTATAATAACTTAGTCGATTTAATTAAAGAGCGTAGTAATTCTAAATTTATAATTAACTATATATATAAATTTAAGATTTTTAAGCTTAGCTCTATCTTATTCTTTTATATATATTAATAAGATATAGAATATTAAGATTTATATAATCTTATATTTAATATAATATAAAATCTTAACGATATATATTATAAAATAATATATTTATAATATTATATTATAAAATAATATATATATAAAATATTTCGATTAGAATTTCTATATTTAAAAGTATAAGTAGTTATTCTAGTTATTATTCTAGTTAATTAGAATTATTACTATTATAGATATTACTATTATAGTTATTATTATTATAACTACTACTATTATAGCTATTACTATTATAGCTACTATCGAAATATAATCTTTACGTATTTAAGTTATCGTATTTTTTTATTTTTTAATTATATATTATATTTAAAAATTAATCTCGAAGAGATTTTAAAGAATTAATTCGTTCGTTTTACATATTATATATCTAATATTTTAATAGCTATTACTATTATAACTATTATTATTTATTATTTAAATAGTTTATTACTAAATAATAGCTATAATAGTAATAGTTATAATAGTAGTAATTATAATAATAATAGCTATAATTAACTAGAATAATAATTAAAATAGCTACTTATATTTCTAAATATAAAAATCTTAATTAAAATATTTTATATATATTTTATTCTCTAATATAATATTATTAATATATATAAAAGAATAAGATAGAGTTAAATTAGAAAATCTTAAATTCATATATATAGCTAATTATTAATTTAAGATTATTACGTCTTTTAGCTAAACTAACTAAATTAGCTCGCTAGCTCTCTTAAGCTCTCTTATTAAAATTTTCTATATAGAAGTTTTATACTCTAAAATAATTAGCTCTTTATAAATATTATTTCTTTATAATTTCGTAAATTATAGAGTTTAATATACGCTTTCTAACGCTATAAAAATAATAAAGTTTAATCTACTATTAATAAATTAAATAAATATTTAAGTATAATAGTTATATTAAACGTATTTAAAATCGAATAATAATTCTTTTATCTATTTATTTATATAACTATTATTCTTCTATTACTCTATTAATTCTATTAATTCTATTAATATAAATATAATTATTCTTAATATCCCTCGCGGAAATATTATTAAACGCTTTAGATATATATATCTCTTTTACTCGCCTCTTAGAGTCTCTATTAACGCGAATTCGCTATTGCTAGTAATCGAGGCCGTAAGCGAGCTTAATAGCTATCTATTATTACTCATAAACGTATTAAAAAGTTCTTAAAAAGAGCTTAAACGAATTTATAGTTATTATTCTTCTCTATATATTACTTAATTAATCGCTTAGTTAATACTACTTATTCTATTAACTTAGTAATTTACTTAATTAGATTATTAGTTAGTTACTTAATTATTTATATAATTAATTACTTAGCTAATTACTTAGTTTAATACTCTATAAGAGAAGAAGTAAGAGAAGAAATTATAATAGATAAATGCGAAGAATATTACGGAGAATATTACGAAGAATATTACGAAGAATATTACGAAGAATATTACGAAGAAACTAAGCGATAATAAGACTATTATCGTTAAGAATACGGCTTAGCTCTTCGAGATTTCACGTCATATACTCTCTATAATTTTATATTAAATTATTATTTAATAAGCGTCGTTAGTTAGTTACTTAGTTATCTACTTAATTAATTACTTAACTAGCTATTTAATTTAATACTCTATAAGAGAAGAAGTAAGAGAAGAAACTATAATAGACTAATATAAAAAATACTATGAAGAATACTATAGAGAATACTACGGAGAAACTAAGCGATAATAAGATTATTATCGTTAAGAATACGACTTAGCTCTCTAAGATTCTATATTAAATTATTACTTAGTAAGCGAAGAATACTACTATAACTTAATCTATTATTTTTACTATATTAATATAGTATATTACTACGAGTAAAGATCTATAAATTAAATTTATAATTATTTTTTTAATTAGGGCTATCGAGTAAATAGATAAGCGATCTTTAATAAGCGATCTTTGATAAGCGATCTTTAATAAGCGATATTTGAATTCCTTGCGCTTTAATAATTATAAGACTAAATTTAAGAATTCTTTTTTTATCTAAAAGCTTATATTTCGTTTTATAATTTAAAAAAAAAATCTTAAAATTTTAATAGAAAATAAAAAAGTTATTCTAAAATTAAATAATATGTATCTGTTTTTTAATTAGGGCTGTCCGATTACATTTTTTTAATAGTTATAAACGCTAATTTATTTATTCGCGATAACTTAGTCGATCTAATTAAAGAGCGTAGTAACTCTAAATTTATAATTAGCTATATATATAAATTTAAGATTTTTAAGCTTAGCTCTATCTTATTCTTTTATATATATTAATAATAACGTTATAAGAGAAGAATCTACTACGACGATTATAGTTAATTAGATCTCTATAGAAGAGATATCGAACGATATATATTTAAACGAATTAAAATTATTCGATATCTATAGCTATCTTATTATTCGAAAGATTTTACTACGATAGAAGATATTATAGGATTTATACTACTAATTAACACGTTATCTTTATTTCTTTTCGATATTTTAATACTTCTTATTATAAGAATATAGCCTTTCTCTATTTTTTATAAGTTCTAAGGCTAGTTATTATAGTAAATCAGTCTATATTTATATCTCAAGGTCTTTATTTATAGTTAATTATATATAGTCTTAAGTTAAGTTACTAGTAAGATTAACTTATTAATTATAATTTTAAACGATCTACTAAGAAGATAACTTACTTAATTAGCGAGATATATTAAAAATAAGATTATTAAGTAGATACTTCTTTCTTAGATAAGGACGTAATTAATTAACGATCTATAGTAATAGAAGTAGATTAAATAGATTAAATATCGTATAGAAAGTAAGTAGAGTCCGATTTAACTTAGAGTTAGAGCTTTTATCTTCTTTATTAATTTCGTAGTAATAAAAGTAAATTAAAAACGCACAGTAAGCGATTAGAGTTCGATTTAACTTAGAAAAATTTAATTCTATGAATTTAATTTATAGGCCTAGTATCGATAAAGAACGTAGCGAAATACGATAAGTAATATAAATTGTAGAATTTAGTAAATCATCGAATCTTTTATAATAGTTACTATTATCTATTATTTTAGTTAAATATTTATAATATCGAAGCTAGTAAATATATACGCTTTTTTTAATATTTTACCTCTAACTTAGATTAGAAAGAATTTCTTTATACGTCAGCGTATTTAACTCTTACTTAAATCTTATTAGCGATCTAAAGTTATAATTATAAATATCTATTTTAATATATTAACGACATATCAATAAGAGCGAAATTTTACTATCTATAGTAATATCGTAATCTCTTATAATAGATATATTTATATATAAGAGCGATATCGTAACCTCTTATCTATTACTTTAAACACTTTTCTTAATTATTAGTGTTAAAAGTTATAGCTATATTAAGATAAATTAGCGCGATTCTTAAAAGAGAAGTAGAATATCGAGATTTATAAGTTTATTATTTATAGAGCTCTATAATAATTTAAAGTTTTAAAGGATTTTTAAAGTATATAATCGATATTAGTAATTATAATAGATTTGCGATAGAGTATTTTAAGTAAAGTATTATAGACTATATATTTAACGGCGAAATTAAGATATTTAAATGAGATTTAAAGTATTTAACTATAGAGATAATAGAGTAGTTATAATAAAATACTACGTAATATTAATTAAAATTCTTTATCTTCTCTATAATCGTAATAAGTATATTCTCTATAATTTTCTATAAATGACGCTAATAAAAAGTCGGAGACGGAGCTAAATTAGCTTTATTAAGTATTCTTATTTAATTTATAATTTATAATTCTTCGTAAATTTCTTCGTAATTTTCTTTTTAATTAATAGTTTAATCTCGAAGATTATTATAGTCTAATTAATAGCCTAATTAACTACGTTATAGATTATCGTAGTAATTATAGCTTATAGAGAGATTATTTACTCTATTATAAAACTAGATATAAGATTAAAAATATAACTATTATACGCTATAGTAGTAAGGCGAATAAGAGATATCGTAGATTTTATTAAAAGATTCGATATAAGACGAGGTTAATAGAATCTAATTAGAAGTTAAACTAAGGCGAGATAGACGTTTTAGAGACTCTAGAGATACTATACTCGATAGAAGTAGTATTCTCTATATATTTCTTCGATAGTAAGTATTATAGAATTCGTATAGATGCTAAACGAAGGCGAGATAGACGAATATAACGAGAATAGCTAGTATTAAATCTAAATCGATCGAGATATTACTATTATTATTAAGAATAATCTTTAACGAGATCTCGATAAATATATATTCTATTAATATATATAATAAAGATATAGAATATAATATAGTCTATTAATAGATATATATATAGTATTAAGTTACTAGTATCTTAATAAGAAATTCGTAATAGTACTCACTAAGAAGAAGAAAAAGTAGCGTTCTCGCTATACTTATTAAAGATAATAAAGATATATTATATATAATAGCCTTGTTTCTCTAACTCTTTCTTCGCTAAAAGAATTAAAAGTATATTCGATATACTAGCTAATAAATATATATCGTATAATATAGCTAATATAATATAACTATTAGATAAGATTATAAATAGACGTATTTCGTAATAATAGTTATTAGAGATCGTAAGATATAACGTAATAGGACTATATCTAGTATACGATAAATATAATAATAGCCAATAATCGATAGAAAGTTATAGCTTCGTAAGAACTACTATATCGATAACTTAGTAAAGAGATTAAAGTTCGACGTAGTTTATAAAGCTATACGAAGGCGAGGTGAACGAAGTAAGTAAACGACTTCTTCTAGTCTATTAAAACTAGAATATTACTATTATTATTAAGAAGTTAATTCTAAGTAAAATTATATATATAAATAATATATATATATAATATAATAATAGAGATTTTTAGACTAGAGAATCTATATCTTATATATATTAAATTAGCTATCTTAAGACTCTAATTTAGCGATAAACTCTATATATTTTAAAGTCGTTAGATAGCTAATTTACTATTTATATTAAATTATTAATATAAGCTTTTAAGAGTATCTAGATATATTAAGAGACGTATATATACTAAATTATATTAATAAATCTTACGATTTAGAAGATCTTTTAAAAATATTTAAATATTCTAATTATTCTATACGCTATTATTGTTATTTTATCTATTAATTATAAATTAAATTACTTAAGATCTTTAATTTATTATTTTTTAGACTATTTAAACTATTTAGATTATTAATTATATTAAATAATATTCGAATAAGATAAATATACTTATTAATTAACTATCGATTCGCGATATTAATAAGTTACTTTTTAATATTAAATATTATAAAAGATATCGTATTAAGAACCCGTTTAGCTATTATCTTAAAATTTATATTTTTATATATTTTAACTTAATTACACTAATTTCAAAAATGTAGGCTTCAAAACGAGGTTAGTAGATTTTTAATATATATAGATTATATACACGGTTCTATTTAGTAGTTACATTTCGACTAATTTAGCTGAACGCTAAATATTATTAAGATCTTTCTTCGTAATAAGATTTATATAGTAGATATCTATTAGTCTTTAATATAGATAGTCTATTATCTCTATTATCTCTTATTAATATAGCTATTATAATAAAAGCTCTTAGTAATTCTTTTATTAATTATAAAGTATTAGAAGAGATATTAGCTTAAGTAAATTAACTATAATAAATTAATAAGATTCTTAAATAAACTACTATTATAGAGACTAAACTATATTATAAAATAAAATAATAATATAAGAATAATAAACGCTCGAATATAGACTTTAAATTAAAGGTATAAATATATATATTAGCTACTATATAGGCTATAATAATTATAAGATAATAAGTTAAGTAAAGTTAGATATAGAAGAAGATAACTTTATATAAGATTAAATAAACTCTCTATCGTTATTTTCGCTATAAATTAAGTAATTAAAACTTTAATAAGAGAATTATACTTTATATAGTCGATAATAATTAATAAAAAGCTTAAATTAAGATATAAGAAGATCGTCTTATTAATAATTCTTCGCTAATATTTTTTAGAAGAATAAGCTTATAAAAGAGCTTCGTTAGACTTCTCTTCTATATATTAAAGAGTTCGATACTTACTTTATTAAGCGAATAGCAATAGAAAGCTATATAATATCTCTTAATCTTTCTATCGATTCTACTCTTAAAATAATTTCTCTATCTCTATATATTAATACTTAGAAAAATACTTAGAAAGATACTTTATAAGCTATCGATATAGATATTATATTCGATATCGATATATTATAGACTATAGCGAAAAAGAGATATATAAGCTTTATAATAGTAATATCTATATCGATAAGCGTTTTAAGAAGATAGGCGAATAGTTTATAGGCTCTACTATTAAAGAAGTAGAAGGTTTATTATAAAGATTTACGAAATAAAGAGAAAGAGATATATTATAAAGGTAATAAAAGAAAATATAGCGAATTAAAGAAATATTATAAGTTATTATTAAGAAAGCTATAGCTCTATTAAGTAAAGACTTTAATTTTATTAATAATAATAACTATATAAAAGTCGTAAACGTGTTTCTAAATTATAATAAGGCCTTTATATATATTATAATAAGTAAAGGCCTATAAATTAAATTTATAAAGTTAAATTTTTCTAAGTTAAATCGAATTTTAGCTTTAGCTCTAAGTTAAATTAAACTCTAATCGCTTATTATACGTTTTTAATCTACTTTTATTATAATAAAATTAATTATATTTATATAGTATAGATATATATATATAGAGAGAGACGCGTTAAGATTTAATTAGAAAGGTATATCGAGTATAAAGAATTAATCTATAATAATTATCTATAAAAAATAGAGAAAGACTATATTCTTATAGTAAGAAATATTAAAATATTAGAAAGAAATAAAGATAATATATTAATTAGTAATATAAATCTTATATTATCTTCTATCGTAGTAAAATCTTTCGAATAATAAAATAGCTATTAGAGTAAGATATCGAATAATTTTAATTTATTTAAATATATATTATTCGATATTTCTTCTATAGAGACTTAATTAACTATAATTATTATAGTAGATTCTTCTCTTATAACGTTATTATAGTAATATACTATATTAATATAATAGAAATAATAGATTAAGTTATAGTAGTATTCTTCGCTTACTAAGTAATAATTTAATATAAAATTATAGAGAGTATATAACGTAGGATCTTAGAGAGTTAAGTCGTATTTTTAATAATAATAATCTTATTATCGCTTAGTTTCTCCGTAATATTCTTTATATTTATCTATTATAATTTCTTCTTTTACTTCTTCTCTTATAGAGTATTAGATTAAGTAACTAGCTAAGTAATTAATTAAGTAAATAACTAAGTAATTAGCTAATAATCTAATTAAGTAAATTATTAAGCTAATAAAGTAAATAGTATTAATTAAGCGATTAATCGAGTATCGCTAGCTTAAGAGAAGTATATAGAAGAGAACGATAGCTGTAAATTCGTTCGGGCTCTTTTTAAAAGTCTTTTAACGCGTTTATAAGTAATAGTTACTAGTCGAAAAGATATAATATATCTTATAAAATATTTTATATTAAGTAATATTATATTATACTCGAATATAATATAAGTAAAGTTAAATATTATATTATTTTTCTAATATAAATTCGAAATCTTAGCGAAATATTTTATAATATAATATATCTATAATATTATATTATAATATAATATATATATAAAATATTTCGATTAAGATTTTATTATAGCTATTATTATTATAACTACGACTATTATAGCTATTACTATTATAGCTATCTCTATTATAGCTATCTCTATTATATAACTACTTCTATTATAACTATCTATTATAGCTATCTATTATAACTATTATTATTATAACTATTACTATTATAACTATTATATAATAATAGACTATTTTAATAATAGAAAGTAATAGCTATAATAGTAATAGCTATAATAGTAATAGCTATAATAGTAATAGCTATTAAAATATTAAATATATAATATATAAAACGAATAAATTAATTCTTTAAAATCTCTTTAAGATTAGATTTTAAATATAGTATAAAATTAAATAATTAAGAAATATAATAATTAAAATATATAGAGATTATATTTCGATAATAGATATAATAGTAATAGCTATAATAGTAATAGTTATAATAGTAATAGTAGTTATAATAATAATAGCTATTATATCGAATTTATCGAGTCGTTAATTAAAATAATAACGAGAATACTTCTAAATATAGAAATCTTAATTAAAATATCTTATATATATATTATATTATAATATAATATTATAAATATATTATATTATAATATATATCGCTAAAATCTTATATTATATTAAATATAAGATTATATAAATATTAATATTTTATACTATATTAGAGTATAGTATAATATATCTATAAATCTAAAAAGTAAATTTCCATACGATTTTCGTCGGGTTCGTATTATAAGTACGATTTAGTATAATTTAGTCTATTAAGTAGACTTTATCTATATTTAATTCTTTTCGCTAGTTTAGTAACTAAATATAATAAACTTCGCGTTTAATAAGCTAAGATAGTATTTATCTAAGTTAATTAGATTTTAAAGTAATTATAAGCTATTAATTTAATAGTATATATCTAAAAATTCGAGAGACTATACGTAAGATAGATTTTCTAGATTATCTAAGATAAATAATATTGCTAATAATAATAACATCTATTAAAAATTTAATTCGATTAATTAAATATATATTAAAAAGATTTTTAGAACTATTTAAGCTAAATAGTATTATTAATTATAATAATATCTATAAAAATTCTAGATTAACTAATCTCGCTAATAATATTAATATTTATAGCGTATTTAAATTAGACGATATCGTTAATTATAATAATATCTCTAGAGTATTTAATTTAAATTAAATTTAATATCTCTAAGTATCTAGTAAAAGTTATCGATTTAAGATTTATTATAATATCTTATTATAATATTAATAATATTTATAATTTCTAAGATATAGATTTTTAAATAATTAGAATTTTAAGCGTTATAGCGATACTTAATTCTTTATTAATTCTTATTTAATTCGCCTAGTAGATAAAGAGATTAATCCTCTCTATTCTATTTATTATACTATATATTCTTTATATTTTTTCTTCTTATCTAATATAACTTTATTAATTTATAAATACTTATTTTCTTTATAGATCGCCTCTTTTCTTATTCGTTATAGTAAAATTATAGATAATATATTAAAGTTTAGCCTTTTTTATTTATTCTCTTTACTTATTAAGACGCAGAGTATTTATACTTCGAGCTTAAAGAGATTTAAGTTCTAATTATTATTTATTAAATCGATTTCTTTCTATTTAGTTATTTTATATATTAATTATTTTTTAATAATTCGCGAGATTCTCTTATTATCTTCGATTAGGCTTAAATCTAATCTCTTAAATAATTTAATATTAGCGAATCTTAATATAACTTCTCTTAAGGCGCTTACGAAGCTTAATTTCTTAATAATATTATTTAGCGAATTTTTATATAGATTATTTAATTTAAAGAGTCTCTATATCTTTCTTATTAATCTAGAATATATCTTTAGAATATATTATTATAATATATAATATATAATAAGTCTTTTCTATTATCTTATATCTCTTTAGAACTTCTTAATATACTTATATATTTCTAAGAAGTATTATAATTATATAAATAGTAAAATAATAGTAAAGAGTTTATCTTCGACTTTCTTATTATTTTATCTTTTAATATAAAAATATTTAAAATTATAGTTTTTTAAATTATAATAAAGAGCGATTATTATAAGAATTATAGTATTATCGAATAAGAGTAATTAAAAATACTTACTTCTTTATCTAAATTTAAAAAATACTCTTTTACTATAAAAGAAAATTTTATATAATAATATAATTATTAATTAAAATAAAAAGTATTCTTTATTCTAGAGACTATTAGCTAAAAAAATCGATTAATTTAAATTTCGTAAAATATATTATATTCTATTTATTTTATAAATCTTAATATATAAATTAAAGATTAATTAATAAGTTACTAATTATCGCCTTTAGATTTTTAAGTAATAATATTATATAAGTCTTAAGATAAGATTAAATAATATCTCGAATTTTCTTTATTAGAGTTAAACGAAAATCGTTTATATAATTAAAAAGCTATATTCTTATTAGAAAGAGTTTAAAGTATTAATAATAATAATTAGTTAAAGATATTAATATCTTTCTCGCCTCGAAATATATAGATTAATTATCGATATTTCATATAAATCGAGTATTCTTATAGAGTTATTATCTCTAATTTCTTTATATTTTAATTATTACTTAATTAAGCGCGTTAATATAATACTTTAATTAGAGATTTAACTCTTAAAGATCTAGATATTTAAGATCTTTATTAATTATAATTATTATAAATAAGATAATTTTTATTATCTCGAATATATTAAGATACTCTTTCTTAATATTATAATTATATTCTTCTTATTATATTAAATTATTCTAAAGCGCGATTTAACGATTATCTTTATTTAAGTTATCTTATAAAGTATAATCTATATATCTTTCTTTATTCTAATTTATTAATAATATATAATTTAATATTATTAGAAATATTAATAAAGCTCTAAATTCTTTTATCTTATTTAATAGATATATTAATAAAGGACTTAAACGAGCTATATACTAATAACGCGGCTTTAATATAATAATATCTAACGACTCTATTTAGCGTAATACTTTTTAATATCGAATTATTTATAATAATTTAGTTATTATTCTACTATACTTAGAATATATACTTATTCTTATATTAAAGCTTTATATAAAGTATCTTAACTTTATTATTATAAAGATAACTTCTCTTAATAAGTTATTTTTTATCTTAACTTAGTATATATTTATTAATCTAGATATTTAATTATATAGTATATTCTTACTTCGTCTTATTAATTCTAATTCTTTATCGCTAATAAGAACTATTTTAAATTCTATAATTTATATTAGCTAGTTTATATTAATATTACTTAATTCTAAAACTAATTAACTAATAATTAATATTACTACTCTTTATTCTAGATTTAATAATTTTAATACTTAATTAAGATTTAAATAAGAGTTTTTTTATTACTTTCTATTAAGATATTAATCTAATAAAAGATATAAATTAAATAAAAATATATCGAGTTTATAATCTTCGCCTTTATCTTTAATTTTAAAAGAGAAATCTTTTCTAATATCTATAATAGTATATAAAATTAAGAGAGTACTATTAATATTAAAAGAAGCTTCGTTATATATAATAATTATAATTATTAATAACTTCTTTATCTTCTATAAATTAATAAAATTATTTAAAAATTTATTATCGTTATAATTAGATACTATATATATATTCTCTTTAAATATATATATTCTATAACGTTTAAGTAATTTAGAATCTATCTATCTATATTCTTTAACGCGTCTTTTTCTCTTATTAGTCTTTTTTATTTTACTCGCTTTCTATTAATATATAATTAATAATATCTTCGCGAATAAGTAAGTTATAATTTATATTTTATATTTTTTTAACTTTCTTCTCTCTTCTAATATTTTTAGCTCTCTTTATTATTATTCTCTTTTTTATATTCTATTTTAAAGTTTTTATAATCTCTATAATCTAGATATAGTAGACTTACTTAATAGAATATAAAGTATTATAAATCTTCTATCGTTATTAAAAGTTAGAATAAAATTAATATTAAACGCTAAAGATAATAATAGATAAAATATAAAAGTAAATATATTTAAATAAATAAAAAAATAAAAGAGTAAAGAGAAGTTATTAATTTAAAAAGGGGGATTATTAATTAACGCGTTTTTAACTTATTTAAATTAAAGCGCGTTAAATCTCTATTTAAATTCGACTATTTATTTAATTTAAATATTCTATTTAAATTAAATAATATTTTTACTAATAATCTCTATTTAAATTAAATAAATTTTCTATTAATAATTAACGCTAAGTTAATTATTATTTATTATTAAATATTATTATTCTAATTATACTTTTTTATTTACTTTTCTATTCTTAAATATTTTTCTATAAATAATATCTATTTTAATATATATAATTATAGATCTTCTAATATAAATACTTATCGATAATAATTACTTCGATATATTAATAATATATTTTATTCTCTAAATAATATTATATATAAAGCTATAATTTATATAATTATTAATAATAGTATTATCATAGATTTTATAACTATTAAAGATAACGTATAGTTCTTTTTAGCGACTCGAAGCCATTTTATATATAATAGTATATTTCTACTATAATTAATATTATCTTTTTATAATTTCTATTAATAGAATATAGAGATTAAATATTAGCTTTAACGTCTTTTATATTATCTCTCTCTATTTAATAAAAACCGCGTATTTTCTTTAATCGAAGTCTATTAAAATATAGTCTATAAAGAAAATTTATATTAATAAATTTTCTAGAAGTTATTTAAGTCTAATATTATTAAATAATACGAGGCGCTAATTATATTAAAGACGAAGATTCTATATCGTATAAAATATAAAAAGATATTTAGAGAAAGTAAAGATTATAAATTATTTTAATAAGATAGACTCTTTATATTATAGAATTTCTCGAAATTAATTAAGTTTCAAAGAATATAACGATTATAGTATAAATATCTAATTATTTCTTATATATATATATACTATAACTTTAAATTCTTTTACTAATAATAAAAATAATTAACTTAAACTATTATATTACTTTATATATTTCTCTTAATATCTTTACTATCTTTTTCTTTTTTTAAAATAAATAATCTCTTCGCGTATTAGTAATAGTAGATATATATAAAAAATAAATACTTATTTATCTAATATTCTTTAATTATAAAGAATATAAAATTCTAATTTTACTTATATATTAATAATATAATTATCTTAAACTTTTAAAAATAATTAATCTTAATATCTTTATTATTAATATAATATATAATTTAATTTATTATAGCGTTATATACTTTATCTTCTTTTAATATATTTATAAATATATTAAAATCGATATTATTTACTATAACGCGAATTAGTATTTAAATCTTAATAATATTAAGAGATAATATTAGCGTATTAATTATAGTTCTTTTTAAATATATATAAAAACTAGCTTAATTAAAGATATATAATTATAATATAAAATCGATATTATTAATAGAGATAAATCGTTTATTTAATCGCCTATATTTATAAGTCTATATATATATATAATTAATTTTTATAACTATACTTAATTTATAATTATTTAATTATTCTCTTAAAATACTAGATATAAAGACTCTTAAAAAGGCGTTCTTTAATTACTTAAAGATCTTATCGAGCTTTATTTAATTATAAAAAATATTAAGCGCGCTTCTAATTAGATATTTCTTTTCTATCTCTTATTTTAAAAAGAAGTAAATCTTTTTATAATTAAACTCTTCTATTATTAAATTACGCGAGATAATTAATATTATCTAAATTCTTAAATTAATATTAATATAGAATAATTTAAATAAAGTAAATAAAGATAACGCGACGCTAATTTATAAAGACTTATATTTTATATCTAAAATTAATTAAATTATAGAATTTTAAAAGAAGTAAGATAATTTTAAAGAAGGATATATTAGAAAGAATATTATAGAATTAATAAAGATTCTAATTTAGAAATAAATCTTATAGATCGACCTCTATCTAATAAACTCTATTATATTATTTATTTTATTTATTTAAGAAATTAATTAATAATTAAATTAAATAGTCGAAGTCGAATAATATAATACGAAGTTAAATTATACTATATATTATTTAAATATTTAAAATATCTATTTAAGAATAATATATATTTCTCTTAATCTCTCTATTTATTATATATCTAAACTATCTTATCTTTTACTTCTTTATCTATATCGTTATTTTTATATCTATTATAAATATTAACCTCTAAATTAAATATCTTTTATTTAATCTTTTTATTTAGAATTTTTTTATTTAGATCTTATAAGTTATTTAATATTAAATTATAATTATATATTAAAATAGTATAAAAGCTTTAAAATAATTAAGTATATTTATAAATAGCGTATCTAAAAAGACGATATAGTATTATTATATATTTAAAAATAAACTATCTCTCTTTATATATTTTTATTTAAAATTTTATTATTAAGACTCTTTAAATTATTTAATACTAAATAGTAGTTATATATCTTTTTATTTTTTTATAATAATTATATTACTCTCTTATCTATTTAAATATTTTATTATTTCTTCTAATTAATATCTAGATTAATAAAGCGAAAGACTCTTATTAGCGTTATATCTATATTTATAAAGTATTTAATTAAAATAAGAAAGCGAGATTTATTATTATTCTTAAAAGACTATATTATTAAATTATCGCGATTTTTAAATTAAATAGCTAAAGAGTATTAGAGAGTTTTATTATTTAAATACTCTTATTTAAATTACTACGAGTCTATTAATATTATTTAAGATTAATAAAATAGAGAAGAAGACTATATTAGAGCGATAATTAGATTAATTATAAAAGAATTTATAAATATTATTAGCTTTTTAGAATATTTATAAATATCTTTATTAAGAGTATTAATTAGCTATTTTAATATAATAAACTTAGAAATATCTTTTATTAAGTCGTATAGATAATAATTATATATATTATCTTATAAATATTATAGTTATTTCTTCTTTATACTATCTAGCTTAGAAGACTAATCGCTATTATTTAAATCTATAATAATTCTTATTATTATAATATTTAATATTAATTAACTTTAATTAATATATTTTAAAGAATTTAAGAATATTAGAAATAATAATTACGGCGCGTAGTTTATAGATCTTATTAAAGTATAATTTATATATAAGTTTAGATAGATTATATTCTTAACTTTAAGTCTTATTATATTATATAAGATATTTAATTTTAATTTAATCTTAAATAATCTAATTAATATTTTAAAGAATTTTCCTCTAATCGTCGCTTAATAAATAAATAATCTTTTTTATTTTATAAGATAAAAGCTTTATAAGTAAAGCGTTACTATTAATAATTCTTAATTTTATTATTTATTTAATTATTAGCTTATCTAGAATTATCTATATTTTATTAATATTTCTCTTTAATTTCTTATTCGATAAAGCGCGTAGATAAGATTTTATATTCTCTATATACTTCTTAATATTATAATATTTCTTTTCTATTATCTTAGATAAAATAATATTTATTTTTTATTATAACTATTTAATTAATAGAATTATCGTTATTACGTTAGTAAAGAATATAATTTATAATATAGCTAAATATCTATAAATAAATAATAGATAATACTTAAACTTCTTCGCTATTTTATTATAATATACTTATTTCTTTTTATTTAAGTTTTATATATAAGCGAGATCTTCGATAATAATTCTAAATTACTTTATCTTATAGATAATAATTAATATAGATATTAAGAAGATATTTAACTTTATATTATAATATTTATCGATATAAATTTATTTAATAGCGAAGTTATATATAAATAAGCTCTTTATTTTAACTTAAATATAATTCTTATAGAATTTAAATATTATTAAAATTAAGAATCTCTCTTATCTAGATTAAGCTTTATCGTTAATTATATATTTAAATAATTTAATATTTATAGAGATTAAAGACTTTAAGCTAATATTATAATATTAAATTAATTTATATATATAAAAGACGCGAAGTTATATTATATTATAATCTTCGAGATTTATTAGCTTAATAATTTTAATAAATTAATTCGCGAAAATTTTAGCTAGAACGATTATTAAGAAGAATTCTAATTTAGATATTATTTAGATTATGTAGTTAACTTCGTCTTTATATAGATATATAATATTAAATATCTTAATCGAAGGGTATTAAAACTATTAGTTCTTTCAAATAAATTACGATATAAGATATTTATCTATAAAGAGAGATTTTTTAAAGACTTCGATAATAATAATATCTTAATATCTTTTAAGAATATTAAATTATAGAGTAAGTTATTACTTAAATATTTAATTTATTAATAATATTAAAGTCTAAAGAAATATTTATATTAGCGAGTTAAATAAAAGAATTAAATATATTTATCTTATTAAAGTTAAACTTATTTATATTAATAGCTTCTTTATAAATATTTATTTAAAAATATTATTATATTAAATTATAGAGTTAATAAGCCTTTAATATAATAGAGATTAATATCTCTTATAAATTTAAGATATATCTTAAATCTCTAAAGATATAAATATTTTTAATATTTCTATTACTATAATTAAATTATAAAATTTACTTTATAATTTTTTAAGTCTAATTTAATTATTATAATCTCTTTTTCTTATTAAGCTTAATCTTTTTATTAAATTAATTAATATAGAGAGTAGATAATTAATAATACTTAAATATATACTCTAATACTAGATCTTTATTATTAATTTTTATATTATTTTATATCTTTCTTTAATTTATAATCTTATTAATCTTAATATTATAAGAGTTAATTAATTAAAAAGTATAATTTTATTTAATTAAGAGTTTTATTAATATAGTATCTTCTATTATTAAATATCTTCTCTTTTATAATAAGAGTATATTATTACTCTTATAAGTTTTAAGTATAATAATATTATTTATTAAATTATTAATAAACTTCTTTTATAAAAAATAGCGATAAATTTATAATTAAGAGTTATTCTTATTTAAGCTAATATTAATAAATTAAGAATCTATCTTATTTTCTTTATAGATATTAAATAGATTAAATAATAAAATCGAAGGCTAAATAATAATAGAATAGAGAGAAAATAGAATTTTAATAGAATTAAATTAAGATAGAGTATTATAAAAATTAAGAGAGATTAAAAACTTTAAGATTTACTTTAACTTAATAGAAGAAAAAATTAAATACTTAAATATTATAAAAGATTATTAAGATTAGAAATATAGATATATTAATAAATCTCGCGTAGTTTTAAAGATATTAATTTTAATATTTAATATCTTAATCGAAGCTAGAATTAATATTAATATTTATTATTAATATAAAAAAGTGAGATAAATAAATCTTTAATTACGCGCTATAAGAATATTCGCTATTTAGATATTTATAATTATTCTTAATATTTATATATCTCTTAAAAATTATTATTATTATTAATAGTTAAGCTTATATTATCGATTTTATAAATTAGATAAAATAATATCTTAGAAATTTTATTAATATTATCTTAGAAATATTTTAAGTAAAGATAAGTAAGAAGAGCTTTATAATTAATTTACTCTTATAACTAAAAGATTATCGCTAAATCTTTTATTAACTTTTAAATAAAGATAAATTTATACTCGCCTAGATTATTAATAATAATAAATTATAAAAATTAAATATTAGAAGACTCTTTAATAAATAATTTACTAAATTAATAAGAGTTTACTATTTTCTTAATTATTAAGAATTTCTAGATCTTCATATATTCTACGTTTAGTATTTTTATAGATTCTCTTTTAAGCGCTCGCTTCTCTTACTTAATAGATATCTTATTAATTAATAAAAGTAATTTATTTAAGTCTTTAAAAAAGAAACTTAAATTTTAAATAATTATATAATTAGAAATAGATAGTAATTAAATAATCTCGCTAATAATAATATTAATCTTTCTCTTCTACTATCTTATAAATTTTCTCTAAAAATTATTCTATTATAATTAGCGTAAAAACTTCTCTTCTATAACTTTAAATATAAGCGATAAAAAGCGAAGTTTTTTATAAATATTCTTATAATTCGCTAAGACGTCTAAGTTCGCGATATCGAATTTAATATAAAAATTAGATTTAATAAATATAGCTCTTATTTACTCTAAATATAATCGATAAGATAATTATAAAGAATATAATATAATAATAAATAAATAAATAATTATAGAGAAACGTATAGTAGAATAAATAGTATATAAAAATATAATTAAGATCTATAATAAGATATAAATAAATAGAAAAATAGAAAAAAGATATAATATTTAACTCGAATCTTTAATAGCACTTATAAATAAATAAGTAACTGCTTCTTAGACGGTATTAATTAATTATTATATGCTCGCTAATAGTAATTAATATTAAAGTATAATATAAATAACGATATAAGTAAATAAATATTAAATAATAAATTACGAAGGGAAAATAGTAGAATATAATATTATAGACGCTAATAACTAGCGCGATAATTAACTATTTAACTTTAATTCGATAGTTTATCAACTATTCGAATTATCTATCTAACTTAAATATTTAACTATAATTTATATTATTTAGAAGCTAAATTAGAGATTATATTAATAATTAAAGATTATAATTAAAAGAATTATAGATATTTAATAAAAGTTAAATATTAAATCTATTATTACTATTAATTAACTCGAATATATTACTTATTTAATTTAGATATTAAATATAATAATAGTATCGAAATCGAATAAGCGATATCTAAGCTATTTATATATTCGCGTTATCTATATTTTTAATATTATCATTCTTATCTCTAATATTATTATATATCTAAAATTAAACTATCTCTCTTTATATATTTCGATTTAATATCTTATTATTTAAGCTATTTAGATTATTTAATATTACATAATAATTATAAATCTTTTTATTTTTCTATAATAGTCGTACTATTCTATTATCTACTTAAATATCTTATTATTTCTCTTAATTAATATCTAGATTTACAGAGCGAAAGAATCTTATTAAAATTATATCTATATTTATAAGACGTTTAATAGAGATTAGAAAGCGAGATTCGTTATTATTCTTAAAAGGCCGTATTACTATATTATTACAATTTTTAAAAAAAATCGCCGAGGAGTATTAGAGAGTTTTATAATTCGAATACTCTTATTTAAGTTACTACGAGTTTATTAATATTACTTAAGATTAATTAAATAAAAAAGAAAAATATATTAGATTAATAATAAGATTAATAATAAAGGAACTTATAAAAATAATTAATTTTTCAACACGTTTATATATATTCTTCTTGAGAGTATTAATTAGCTATTTTAAGATAATAAGCTTAGAAATATCTTATATTAGCTCGTCTAGATAGTAGTTATAAATACTATATTCTAAGTATTAAAGCTAATTATCTTTCTTATTATCTAGCTTTATAAAGTTTGATTATTATTATCTTATTCTATAATAATTCTTATTATTTCGATACTTAGAATTAATTAGTTTTAATTAATATTATTTAAAGAAGTTGAGAATATTTAAAATTACTATTACTATTTAAAGCTTATAGACTCTATTAAAGTATAAATTATAGATAAAATTAGAGATATTATAATCTTAGATTATAATCTTCTTATATTATATAAAATACTTTACTTTAATCTAGTTTTAAATAATTTAATTAATATTCTATAGTATTTTTCTCTAATTCTCGCTTAATATATAGATAATCTTTTTTATTTTATATAATAAAAGTTTAATAAGTAAAGTATCGCTATTAATAATTCTTATTTTCGCTATTTATTTAATTATTAGTTTATCTAGAATTATCTATATTTTATTAATATTTCTTTTTAATTTCTTATTCGATAAGCTATATAAGCGAGCTTTTATATTCTCTATTCACTTTCTAATCTTATAATATACTTTTTCTATTATTATCGATATAATAAGATTTATTTCTTACTATAACTACTTTATTAAAAGAACTATCGCTACTATATTTATAAAGAATTTAATTTATAATATAATTAAGTATTTATATATAAATAGTAGATAATACTTATACTTCTTCGCTAATCTATTATAATATACTCACTTCTTCTTATATAGTTTTTACGTACTTATAGAGTCGTTAATTATAATTCTAAATTACTTTATCTTATAGATATTAATTAATATAAAAGTCGAGGCGATATTTAACTTTATATTATAAAATTTATTAATATAAATCTAATTAATAGCGAAGTTATATTCGAATTTTTCTTTATCTTTAATTATAGCTTTTATATAATTCTTATATAACTCAAAAATTATTAGAATTAAGAATCTCTCTTATTTAAGTTAAGCTTAATTATCGATTATATATTTAAATAATTTAATATTCGTAGAGATTAAGAACTCAGCGCTAACTTTACAATATCGAGCCGATTTATATATATAAAATACGCGGAGTTATATAATATTATAATTATCGAGATTTATAAGCTTAATAATTTTTATAAACTAGTTTATTAAAGTTTTTATTAGAATAATAATAAGAAAGAATTTTATTTTAAATATTATTTAGATTATATAATTTACTTTATCTTTATATAAATAAGTAACGTTAAATATCTTAATTAAAAGATATTAAAATTATTAATTCTTTCGAATAGACTATAATATAAGATATTTATCTATAAAAAAAAACTTCTTAAAGACTTTAATAATAATAATATTTTAATATTTTTTAAGAATATTAAATTATAGAGTAAATTATTATTTAAATATTTAACTTATTAATAATATTAAAGTCTAAAGAAATATTTATATTAGCGAGTTAAATAAAAGAATTAAGTATATTTATTTTATTAAAATCGAGCTTATTTATATTAATAGCTCCTTTATAGATATTTACTTAAAAATATCGCTATATTAAATTATAGAGTTAATAAATCTTTAATATAATAGAGATTAATATTTTTTATAGATTTAAGATATAATTTAAGCCTCTAAATATTCGAGTATTATTAATATTTATATTATTATAATTAAGCTATAAGACTTACTTTATAATTTATTAAATTATATTAAATTATTAAAATCTTTCTTTCTTATTAAGCTTTATCTTTTTATTATATTAATTAATATAAAGAATAGATAATTAATAATACTCGAATATATACTCTAATATTAGATCTTTATTATTAATCTTTATATTATTTTATATCTTTCTTTAATTTATAATTTTATTAATTTTAATATTATAAGAGTTAGTTAATTAAAGAGTATAATCTTATTTAATTAAGAGCTTTATTAATATAGTATCTTCTATTATTAAATACTTTCTCTTCTATAATAAAAGCGTATTATTACTTTTATAAGTTTTAAGTATAGCGATATTATTTATTAAATTATTAATAAATTTCTTTTATAAAAAATAACGATAAATTTATAATTAAGAATTATTCTTATTTAAGCTAATATTAATAAATTAAGAATTTATTTTATTTTTTTTATAAATATTAAGTAAATTAAGTAATAAGATTAAAGATAAAGCGATAGTAGAATAAGAAGAAAGCGAAGTTTTAATAGATTTAAATTAAAGCGAGATATTAGTAAGTCTAAAAGAGATTAAGAATTTTAAGATTTACTTTCGCTTAATAGAAGAAAAAACTAAACGCTTAAGTATTTTAGAAGATTATTAAAATTAAAAATATAAGTATATTAATAAATCTTATAAAGTTTTAAAGATATTAATTTCGATATTTAACGTCTTAATCGAAGCTAGAATTAATATTAATACTTATTATTAATATAAAAAAGCGAGATTAATAAATCTTTAATTACGCGCTATAAAAATATCCGCTATTTAAATATATATACTCGCTTTTAATACTTATATATCTCTTATAAATTATTATTATTATTTATAATTAAGCTCGCATTATTTACTTTATAAATTAGATAAGATAATATTATAAAATTTTCATTAATATTATCTTAAAATTATTTCAATTAAAAATAGATAATAAAAGCTTTAAAACTAAGTTACTTTTAGAATTAAGAGATTATTATTAAATTATTTATTAACTTCTAAATAGAGATAAGCTTATACTTATTTAAATTATTAATAATAATAAATTAAAAAAAGTTAATATTAAAGGGATTTTCGATTAATAATCTACTAGATTAATAGAGATTTATTAATCTCTTAATCGTTAAGAGTTTTTAGATCTTTATATATTCGTCTTTCTATATTTTTATTAATTTTCTTTTAAGTAATTACTTCTCTTACTTTATAAATATCTTATTAATTAATAAGATTAATTTATATAAGAATTTAAGAAGAAAGCTAAGGTCTTATATAACTATATAATTAAAAATAGATAATAACTAAATAATCTCGCTTACGATAATATTAATCTTTCTTTTATATAATCTTATAGATTTTCTTTAAAGATCTTTATATCTTAATTAACGCGAGAATTTCTCTTTCACCACTTTAAATATAAACTCTAAAAATCGAAGTTCTTTATAAATATTATCTCGATTCGCGAAGACGTCTAACTTAGCGACGTTAATTTTAAGATAGAAATTAATTTTAATAAGCGCTACTATTATAAATATATCGTTTAAAAAAAGTATAAATATCGATATAATAATATATATAATACGATAATAAGAAAATGCGTATTAGATTAAATAAGATATAAGATAAAAGAAATTTAAATAAGACTATAGAATTTAAATTAAATATTTAACGTTATTTCTTAAAATATATATCGTATTTTTAATTAACTTTAATTAATTATAAATAAACTTTAATTAACGTTAACTTTACTAATAGTTATCTTAATAGCTTTAATTAAATATTAATATATTATATCTTTAATTAATTTTAATTAATTATTAATAAAAACTTTAATAGAAGTTTTAATTAGTATTAAAATTAGTAATATATATATTAATAATAAAAGTGCGAATTTCGCTACTATATCTACTAGGAATATAAATTTATTTAATAATAATATAGATTTTCTAAGATCTATTCTCTACTAGTAATTTCGAGATTAATAATCTTTAATAGAATTTAAGCGATAATAATTACTTCGATAATTAATATTTCGAAAATTAATACTTATTTTAACTCTTTAATATAAGAGATAATAATAAAATATAGTAATTAATAAATATTATATCTATATAATTTTTATCTACTCTTTAATTAATTAATAGATAATTAAATTTCTTTTTTAATAGATATATTAATCTTCTTTCTTTTTTATATCTATAAAAATCGATTAATTAAATTATCTTCTTTTCGAATATATATAGCTCTTAATAATTTATTTAACTTTAATTATTTATATTTAAAAGATTTTTATTTTAATATAAAGATATATTAGCTAGCTAAATATAATAAAATAACTATATATTATAAATAATAATAAATAGATCTAGTATATTTCTTTTATAATACTTAAGATTATTTTTAGAGATATTACTATCTAAATTAAACGATTTAAATTAAAGTAAAATTAATTTCTTTTATATAAAATATATATTTTTAAATTATATACTCTATAAGTAATTTTACTATTTTAAAGTAAATATATAAATATAATTTTATATATATAAAAGCGCTTTAATTATATACGTATTAAATATAAAGAAATATTTAAAAGTAATAAAAGTATTCCTTCCCTAGATAGCTCGTTATAAACTCTTTCTTTTTATAAATACTTATTAATATAAGATATTTTTTATATATAGATTTATAAATATCTTTTATATAATTATAAAGAATATAAAGTTAAAATTAGGCTTCGCGATAAGTAAGACTAAAGTAGTAATATATATTCGCTAAGACGTTAATATATTATTAATTACTAAAGAATATATATCTTATAATTAATTAATAATAGATAAGAGAATATATATCGAGTATATCGCTTTTATAAAAAATAATATAAAAATAATAGTAAATTTATTAGATATCTATAAGGTTATAGAAAGCGAAAATTAATTCTTTTATACGCGTCTTTTAATATTATAAATTATAATATAGTTAATAATATTAATAATCTAATAGCTCTAATTATCGTAAGAGAAGAAGATATATATTTATTTAAAGATAATATAATTACGAATTTAATATTATAATAGTAATTAAATAAGTAGAAGATAGAGAAAGAGAGAATAAATGCGATATAAATAATAAACTTAAATAATAAGATAATAGTACTCTCTATCTCTATAATAGACTTAAGTTATAATACTATAATTTCGTCTTTAATAGTTAACTCTATAGAATTATATTTAAGAGAGCGAGACGCTAGAAAATCGATAAAATTATAATTTAAATTAAAGTCTCTTAATTAAATAAAATCGATATTTAATTATTAAATTAAGTTAAATATCGAGTCGATATTTAATATAAATAATTTTTAAAATTTATTTAAATTTCGAGAAGATTATACGCTGGCGCTATAGTTTTTTAAATTAAAACTCTTCGATAATAATATTAATAAGTTCTTTTATAATATTTATTTATAGCGATTTCGAGACGGCTATAGCTTTAATAGCGCGAAATTATTAAGATATAAGATATAGAATATATATAATAATAATATTAACGATAATTAAATTAGCTAATCTTTTAAAATTTATAACTTTAAATTCGAATTAAGATCGAAGATATATTATATTATTTATTTCGATATTATAAGTATTATTAAAGCGTTTCTAATATATAAATCTTTTAATATAAATTTATATATTAAAGAAATACTAATAAAGTAAAAATCTATAGCGAGATATATATCGCGAATTAATAATAAAAAATATAGAATAAACTATCTAATAACTCTATCGTTATTTCTATTATTTTAATATTAAATAAAACTTATCTCTCTTAAATATATAAGAATTAATATACTTAATTAATTTATATTATAATTAAGAATCTTTAATAAGATATATAACGCGCGTATAGTAGATCGAATATAGTAATTTTAGAAATAATATTAATTATTATAAAAAAAGAAGCTAAGATCTAGATCTATTATTATATTTTAAATTTAATAATTAAAAATAACTTCTTATACTCTCGCGATATACTATCTACTAATAAAGTATATTTAATAATTAAAGAATACTTTAAATATAATATTAATATATAATACGCGAATAGCTTAACTCGAAGATATTATTTAATATTAATTATTATAATATTAAATTATAAGAAATAGATAATAATTACTTTAATCTTAAGCGATAAATACTATTTTATATATATAATCTTATCTATAAAGAGGGAGCGATTATACTTCTTAATCTTATATTTTAAATAAATACTCGAGTATATAATTAAATAGCTAAGACTATAAAAGAGATATATTAAAAAGATATTAAAATACTTATAAGATATAATACTCTATAATCGTTATTCTTTTATTAATAATTACTTCGCTATCGATATATATCGACTATAATACTTTAACATCCTATATTTTTTAATAATTAAGAGATTTATAGATTATCTACTTAAATAATAGATTAAATATATTAGAGCTATAAAGATAGAGAATAAAATAAATAAGCTTCTTAATACTCGCTTTCGAGTAATCTCTAATTATATTAATCTAAGATATATTAAGTCTCTAAGTAAGAAGATATAGTAGATAGAAGAGAATAATTAAACTCTATAAAGAACGATAATAGCTATCTTTATATCGATCTTAATTAAATTAAATTTAAATACGCTATATATAGATTATATTATTCTTAATCTTATTATACTAGCGAGATATCGTTTTTATAATAATAATACTATTCGATATCTATTTATAACTCTAACTCGAATTAATCTATTAAAAGAGATTTTTCGAGTATATAGATCTCTAGATAAAATAATAAATAAAGGTTATTTTAACTTCTTAAAGTTTTATAGTATTAGTTACTTATTCGAAATAATATAATTATTTAACTTATTCGATAAATTAACTACTTAAACGAAGAAAAAAGTATATATTAAATTCTTTAAAAAGTATTATAAACTAATAAATAAGTATAATAACTATATTAAATAGATTATATATTATAATATCGTATATTAGAAGATAATTATAATATATAATCTTATTAAATATTAAAATATAGAAGTATTATTATTTATAATTAAGAGATTATAGAAGAAAGAGAAGAAGACTAAGGCGAGAATTTCTTTAGATCTTTATATCTAAAATTAATAGGTGAATGATAAAGAGTGTAATATTATAAGATAGATCTATTATTATAATAGTCGTTATTAGTAACTAATAAAGGCCGTTACTAAATAATTAAAATTAAATACTT